>NW_026571140.1:28444963-29044963 GCF_026225935.1 Boleophthalmus pectinirostris
TCATGTTTACAAATGTCAGTAATATTTTTATCCTGGACTGAAGTGGTGGGTTTTTCATTTTTCTTCATACAAATTTGCTAAAATCACCGTGATATCAGCAGCAGTGAAATGCCATTGTTCCGAATGTTGGGATGGGCTCGGAGGTGCGCCTGCCTAGACCGTGGGGTGACCGCAGACGGAAGGACCAGCACAGAACTTCGTGCTCCACCGGGCTAATCACAGCTGATGCCTATTTGTGCTTTGTGGACACCCTGCTCCACAGCCTCGGGGTTCTCTAAGGGGCAGTCCTAGATTCCAAGTACTAGTTCTGTACTAGTTCTAGTTCAGTTCTGATTTAGTCCTGGTTTAGACCTGGTTTAGACCTGGTTTAGTCTTGGTGTAGTCTTGGTTTAGTCTTGGTTTAGTCTTGGTTTAGTCCTGGTTTAGTCCTGGTTGAGTCCTCGGTACAGTCTTCAGTTCAGTCCAGGTTTAGTCCTGGTTTAGTCCATATGCAGCGCAAACGTTCGCCATCTTCACTTGCTTATTATTTGATAAATCAGTGACAGTTATTTTGATGAGAGTAACTTAAAAGTAATGTAATAGTCGTGTAATGTCTTACATTTTAAATGCAGTACTATTGTAATGTAACAAATTACTTTGAAATGACACTAACAAGTAATAAATAATGCATTACAGTTTTGAAGTAACTTGCCCGACAGTGCAAACAGTAGGATGATATAGTGGAGAGTTAAGGTTTTGAACAATGCACACAGACTTCTTTGCTTAGGCTCCCACCTCTGCTACACATTTATTTGTCTACAGTAAATGCTTTTTAAAGTAGCATTTAATATTACTTATTTATTATTGCTCTTATCTCTTTTAATCATGCTCTAAAGGAGGAGGAGGAATTTGCTGTTTAAACTGTCAGATTGCAGGTTTGTTGACCTGGTTTATGGTTAATACCTTTGTTCTGGGCCTTTTCACATTTAATAACAACTGGCACAAAGTTCAGCATCTTCTCTACTATCACAAATAAACTAAAGTATCTTCACAAAGTGGTGCCATTATTCAACACCAAAGACATGACTGTTATCTGGACCTTAAGTTATAAGATTAATATGGCAAGTTTGTGGGACGAGTAGCAAACAAATAATGATAAGGTTCATTTATGGATCTTAAGTTTGGATATTTCTTTCAATAACAGTGGAACTCCCCCAGAGCTGTAAAGGTATGGGAGATAATTTGTTCCATTAGATTCTTATTTTAAATACTGCTGAATTATTTTTATTCAGAAATTTTAGGTATACTTTTTCAACGTGTTTCATTCAGTCATTTAAGTTATCTTAAAGATTGATAAATTAGATAATAATCTGGAGTCTTTCCTTTTCTGTTGCTAACTCCTCTTCAAACAGAGCCTGCAGATGTTACAGTTTTTTCTTGTTGCTGGCTTTAAGTGTCTTTATCGTTTTTGCCTGATGTTCTTTTAGTTTTGTTTTGAGGCCCTTAAGGGTGGCATTGTTTTTTCCTGTATGATTTCCTCCTGCCTCTTCTGATCAGTTTGGAGTGTTCCTGTCGTATTTTCTCTGATCCCCCCTTAAGTCTGGCCTCCTCCTCTGTCCTCCTTTCCAACAGTATCTGACGAACATTCTCAAGTCTCTCTATGTTCTCAGGCTTCAGAGACCTCGCCTCCTGTCGGATTTTCTCTATTTGTCTCTTCTGGTTGTTTTGGAGAGTTTCTTGGAGTGTCTTGTCTCATATTGCTGCTTAGGTTTCTTCTTCTTCTGTCCTCCTCACCTCTCTTCTCTTCTTCAACCGACTGATGAAGAGTTTCCAGTCTCTCTTCATTCTCAGCTTTCAGGCGTTTCTCCTCATTCCTGATGTTTCCTTCTCGTCTCTCCTGGTCAGCTTTGATAGTTGCTTGGAGGTCCTTTATTTCTTTCTCGGATTCTTCCTTAAGTCGGTCTTCCACCTCTTTTCTCTTCATCAACAGTGACTGATGAAGAGTTTCCAGTCTCTTCATTTTCATCCCTCAGATGCATCTCTTGTGTCTTCTGTGACTTTTAAATTCTTCAGATGTTTCCAAATTCTACATCACCGGAGATGTTGGCAAGTCATGAGGCTTAGGAGCATCAGATAATTTGGATGACATAGGTGAAGCACTGGAGTGGTGTTCTGTGGGGGCAGGATCCTCCAAGAACTTCTGCTCTTGTTCCATGCACATAAAGCTGTCGATGGCTGGAGAACCGAATGCATTGTTGTCCTCTTGTAGGTCATCCCAAATATCTCAAATTTCCAAGTGGAGTTTCAACCATAGTCCTGGCTCCTCATTGCCTCCATAGCAGTCTTCTTTTTCATGAATCTTTTTGGTGTGCTGTCTTGTACTTCACAGCTCACTTGCTTTGGTTCCTGGCACACAAGTTTTGGTGGTTTATCTCAAGTGGACCAGGTGAAAGACTGGACTGACAATCTATGGGAGTAGGGTCCTTCTTCCTCTCTAATTGAACACTAAAAGTGTGTTCTTCTTCCTCATCGTCATCCTCTATAATGCCATGAATTGTGAGCGGTGTTGGGCTAATATCTCTTGAAAGAGTCTTACAGTCTTCTAGGACTGTGGCTTCAGTATCAAAGTCATCGTTGTATATCTCCCACTCATTATTTACTTAAAATGGTGCTGGACAAAAATCTGGTGGAGGAGTCAGACTTTTTAATCCTGGCTCTGCGATTTCATTAAGAAATTCACTGTCTACTTCCAGTAAACCACCCTTGAGATCTCCAGTATATGTGTGGAGGGTCATTGACTGTGCTAAATCCTCAGTACCCTGCTTCAATTCAAGAGGCAGTTCCAAACCCTCCTGCTCTTGTTCCATGCACACAAAGCTGTCAGTGGAAGGTTTGGACTCTGGCATTGGCTGTGCAGGTTCCACACTATCTCCCAAAGTCATTGTTTTCCTCTTGTAGTTCAAATCAAATATCTCCAATGTCCGAATCGTGGTTCGACCAGAGTCCTGAATCCTTATTATCCGTCTCCATAGCAGTCTTCACCTTCTTTTTCATTAACCTTTTTGGTGCGCTGTCTTCTTCTTCATAGCTCTGCTTCGTGGCACACAAGGCTCTGGTCATTTTCCTCATGTGGAGAAGGTGAAAGACTGGACTGATGCTCTGTGGGAGTAGGGCCTGTACTCAGCTTTCTTCTGCTCTAATATAAACTAAAGGCATTTTTTTTCATCATCCTTCTCTAGGTTGACATCAATTGAGTGTGGTGTTGGACTAATATCTCTTGAAAGAGTTTGTAGTTCCAGTTCTTGTGCTGCAGCTTCACTATCAAAGTCATCATCATCATTATCATGACTCCCACTTGTCACTAGTGAAGATGCTGCTCGGCTAAAATCTGGTGGAGGAGTCAGACTTTGTGGCATGCTCTCTTCTACTTCCATGTAGACAGATACATGTATAGAGAGATGGCTAGATAGATGTATAAGTAAACCTTATGCATGTCTTATACAGTGTGTGGCGCCTGTTTACTTGCTATCTGTATTCTGCTAAAGGTAGTGAAGTCAAAAATTGCCTGTTACATGTCCTACAGCATTTTAACTATTTTAATTGTAGCTGCTCCCCATTGTTACTAATTAATATTGGCCTATAGGATTGGCCTATAGAAACCCAGCAGTAGATGTAGGAAGGGAAGAAGGCCATATTTGGACAAAGCTTGCGGACATCTCCTAATAGCCCCCTACAGTGGGTCAGAATCCTTCCTTGCCCCTCAGACCAGTGTGAGAATAAGCCAGGGCAGAGCGGTTTGAGCGGAGGGAGCCTTCACATACAAATATATGAACTTAATGCAGTGGTGATTTGCACACCGGCCCACACGCTGCGTCTCACTTTGCATGAGAAAAGCACCTCCATTTCTTGCTCTGTCAGTTTCTACCTCAGCATCACCTCATTGTGGTGATGGATTTTCATAGGCTTAACAAAAACTCTTTTAGCATACAATTAACTTGACTGTAAATGGACCCAGCGCTGAGGTGGTCCTACTGTGTTTCAAATGTTGCCATGGTGCTATGCTAAACCATTGTTACCACTTTCTTTAGCAGGCATTGTGTTCTGTTCCTTTCACTTGATCTTGTCAGGGTTAGGACCATGTAAGTGTCCCATATTTTGTATGCTCTTGTCTAACTACAATAAATATACAGCATGTTCTACCATTTGGCCTTCCTTTATATCTCCTATTTATCAAACAAGGGCCAAATATTGAGGCTTAAATGGTTTTCTCTAGTAAATAGGAAGCACATATTCATACTTTGCAGTGACATAACATTGGAGGTGTTGTATATGCTTTTCTCTATTGGCAGAATGTTCAGCAGTTATCAAGTTGACATAATATACACAATAGCAAATAGTGACAAAAAAAAGTTTTAAGAAAGTCTGAAAACTCAAGAAAACATAACAAATGGTTTCAAACAATGCATTTTCATGAGCCTGCGATCAATACGAACGTTCATGGTCCTGTTTAGGTGTTTTATTTTCAACCAAAAAGGTGACAGTGAAACGAAAAACTGTTGGCTGTTGATAATTTTATGTGTTAGAGACTTGTTTATCTCACCCTTTTAGTACCTAAACATCTTCTAACAGAGTAGTGCTTCCAGCTAGCTTCACATCCCCAGAGAATTTTAGTAACAGCTGCAAAGAACCAATATGCTTTTGGCAAAAAAAAAAAAAAACAAAAAACACCTGTAATTGAATAAATGCATGATAGAAAACTTTTAATGCCATACTGTGAAACACTGCAGACAGAGCATCTTCGTAAGGACAAGCAGATGACGCACAGCCTATCAGAAAAGTTACATAATGCGTCTTTAAACCTTAGTTGAGATGGTAGTGTTTTTCCTCTGATCTGAAGGTTGGCAGTTTGAATCCTGCTCTTGACATTAACATCACTGGTAAAGCAGTCAAATCCACTGACCCACAGGTTGGCGGCACAATTCCAGTTCTCACAAATGAATACTGTTGTTGTGTCCTTGGGCAAGACACTTATCCGACCTCGCCTCCATTGTCTGCGTAACTCGAGTTGCTTACCACTCTAAGACACTCACAAAAAACCTTTTCTTTTTTCCTGCTGTGACACATATCTAAACTTCGTACGATGATTTAAAGCTGAGTTAGAGATGGTAATCCATGTATTTGTGATCTCGAGACCAGAATATTGTAATGGTCTGTTTACCTGCCTGAGCAAGAAGGAACTTACGCGGCTGCAGATGATCCAAATCTCTGCTGCAAGGCTTCTGACCCACACTAGAAGGAGAGCGCATATCACTCTGATCTTAAAATCCTTACATTGGTAAATGGTAAATGGTCACATTTTCTATAGCGCTTTTCCACCTTCAAGGCACCCAAAGTGCTTTACAACAAGGAACCACTCACTCATTCACACACATTCACACACCAGTGTACGCAGACACTATGGGCAAGGTGGGTTAAGTGTCTTGCCCAAGGACACAACGACAGCATTCATCTGTGGGAGCTGGAATCACACCAGCCAACCTGTGGGTCAGTGGATCTGACTGCTCAACCTGTGATGTTTATGTCGAGAACTGGAATCGAACCGCCAAACTTCAGAAATCAGTAGGCATTCACCCACTGATCTTGGCTCCCTGTTCTTTTTCTTGTCCACTTTAAGATCCTGGTGCTGACCTTTTTAGGGACCTACATGGTCAGGCTCCTGCTTACATCACAGATCTTATGAAGCTGTACACCTCTGCCCGTAGCCTGAGGTCTTCCTCAACTTGCTAATGGTCCCTCAGAGAAGCTTTAAAATGCGAGGCGACAGATCCTTTCAAGCCATCTCCCCTAAACTCTGGAATGAACTGCCTCCTTACCTACGCTCTCTAGATTGTGAAGATGCCTTTAAAAAGCAACTAAAAACGTTTCTCTTTGAACACGTGTTACTGCTCCCTTAGGTTTTAGGGCTGGTATGACTGATTTTATTATGAATGTATCTTACACAGTTTTTTATCTTTTGTATGTGACGCACTTTGTGACCTGTGTTTGTGAAAAGCGCTATATAAATAAACTTTACTTTATTTTTCCAGTTACTGATTGCAATTCAAGTCATGCAGGTCCAATGACAAGCTTGAAATGATACAAAGGTAAGTACTGAACAGCCAGAGGTTAAAAAAAAAGATAAAAGATACAAAACACAAGTCCAATTTATGCCAAAACTACCTCAGGAAAAAAGAACAAGATGATAAGGTTGAAAACATGGAGTGGCCACTACAGTCTCCAGACTTAAGCCCCATCAAGCTGGTTTGGGATGAACTGGACAGAAGAGTGAAAGCCAAGCGACTTACAAGTGTGTTCAGCTGTTATATCTGCCAAACTTGGACACTTTCATGAATCAAAAGTTTATAATATGTTTTGGTCAACAGTAAACAGTAAAAAAAAAAAATGGAAAAAGTGTGGTGTTCTAAAACTTTTGACTGGTAGTGTACATACGTTTAGCGTAATTTCTTCCATATATATATATATATATATATATATATATATATATATATATATATATATATATATATATATATATATATATACATACATATATAAAACAGTTCTCATGTCATTGCAGTGTCCCAAGCATGTCTTCATTCAGCTCCCATTAGCAGCTCATGTAATATTGATGGCGGCTGGCCAGCTAAGGACCACGCGTGCCACATGTCCACTCTCCAGATGAGCCTCTCCAGTCTGCCATTTCTGCCCCTTACCTTTCTCTCGTCAATTATTTGGTAGGACATTCGGAGGCTCAGCAGCATATAGGTTTTCCCATTTTACCCCATTCACTGAGCATCTTTACGTATGGGGTTAACTTGTAGACTTGCATGTGTACCCTTATATAAACTGCATGCATGTGTTTTAAAAATAGCAATGGACATGAAAGAGACCTGAAGCAGTTGCGTAAATTCAACCACGAGAACTATGTATTGTAGCCTGACATCCTTGTATCTTTTTCAGTCATTTTTACCTGGTCTCATGAACAATTTACCTCTCCTGCCATTTATTCTGCATATTCAGTGACATCTTATAACCCCCATGTACATCTCCAACCATTTCCACTATAGCAACAGAAAATTCTCAGCCTCACCAACTTGTTATCAAATCTCACTCATTTGACTTAATGTGTAGATAGATAACAAGGTAAGCAAGGGTGGAGGTTTGCATAGGGAAGGTGCTGACATGTCGCAACCAATATTTGGGGAAGACAAAATAGTCCCTACCAATATTTTAACACATTTTAGTTCACATTTTGTTCATTAGACATTCAGTATTCAGTGATATGATGACAGGGTTACTCCTGCCGCTATTTCAGTGGCTGCAACAGAGTGATGTCATTAGAGGGGCCTAAACTCTGGAAGCGGCAGGACAGGGCCAGCACCCGAAGATGGCGGCTTGAGCAGGTGTGAGTGACGACACGGCACACCAAACTTTGAAAAACTTAACAAATGAAACTTACTTGGCTTCATCCTCCATTAAACTTGCCTTATAATGACTAGCCATGGAAAAAGAGCAACTATCACCACAAATGCACCTCGCAAATGGAGCCCTACTCATGCGCTGTTAGCAGCCGGACTCTATTGACAGCATTCCATGGAAAAATGTATGGATATTTCAACAAAGGGAAATCTGCTTCAAGCTTCTACATCACTGTTATCCCGTAAAGAATAATCTTAGAAGGGCAATGGACACAAACTACATTTTGCCAACTGAAAAATGAAACCACCTCTCACTTATTTTGGACCTGCCCAGACTGTGTGTTTTTGGAAAGAATTCATAAAACATATACCCAACTTCCTATCCCATTTTACCCTTTCTTATAAAGATGTGCAGTTTGTTTTTTGTAGTGTGCATCATACGAAAAGTAAACAATATTATATAATTAATCTGTTAATCAAGTAACTTGTCAGTTGGTTTTATTGTATGCAACATAAAATGATTAGATACAAGGTGAAAATTTTGTATAAAATGTTGAATCAATATGCAATCAAAGGATCTTTCCAATTATGCCCAAACCTAATCTCATGGATCCAAACTCATATCTTTTTTCCAGGTTTTCAGGCTTGTTCTAGCCCAAACTGTTATCATGAATATGTTCTTTATTCACATTTGTTGTTATGGTACAATAACCATACAGTTTCAAACTTTATTTTGCCCTTGTCTAAAGTTCAAAAATAGTGTTTGAAAAATGGACAAAGGCCAGAGAAAAACAGAGGGTGTGAATTATGATTGACAGGTACAATGGATGTCCTTCAGGGCATGTGTGTGGGAGGCTGCTAATGCGTGCTAACATAGAAGCAACACTGAATCATAGTTTTAAAACTGTCAAAGATACAGGACGTACATTTTTTATAATGTTAAAATGTCATTCAAACTTTTTGATTTGATACTTTGCGCTGGTACTACTAAATCCTCAAGCATCAAGATCTGTGACTCAAGTTAGACTTTAATCTGAGCGATACTAAATGAATACCACTAGCAGTCCTCAGCGTGACAATATTTCTACCTATTTTTGAGAACCACTTCGCTACAATCTACTCTCTCATTTGGCTCAGTTTTGACCCTCTTCCACAATGAAAGACCCCCATACTTCACACAGTCAACATATTCAGCCTTTGATCCCATAATATCTCGCACTAACCTTTTTTATTGATAGCATAGTCCAGTCTGAATGCAGGGTCACTGTATTCTATTGTTATGTCTGAGCTGCTGCTGCTCCTCTCCGCCCTCTGGCACTGCTGCTGCCCTGTTTGCCATTGACTTGGATTTGAACTCACCAGCTCAGATTTTAGAAGCACAGAGCAAATTCTGCAGCTTTCTATTGACTCGAGTTTGAACCCACCCTCAGCAAAACTGGACCAGTTGAACTTGGACATTCCCCTTGGACAGAGAGGCCATGACACTGCTTTTTTTATTTATTTATTTTTTACCATCTCTCCAAGTTTGGAAGTTCAATATTTCATAAAGCTCAAGCAGTGTAAAAAAAAAAAACATAAATATAAAGATAATCTTAGTTCAGTCCTGGTTTAATTATGCTTATTTCAGTCCTGGCCCTGCCGGTCAGTTAATTCCTATCTTGGTCGTACTATTTATTTTGTTTGTAGTTTTGTTTTAGGTAGAACACTGTATGTGTCCAGTTTAAACCTGATTTATCACAGTGGCCTAGTGGCTCACACTCTCACCTCACAGCAATAATGTCGACTCTGTGTCACCCTGTGTCTGGGTGGGTTTTCTTTAAACACTCTGGTTTCCCCCATCAACCCAAAACAACTGTGGAAGCTCCAGCAGCTTTGAATTATGAGTCAAATGCAGAGGACAAATTTCCCTATGGACAAAAAAGCTTGAAAAGTTTAGATTTACTTTTGTTTAGTTCAACACAGTGGAGACTTGGATTTTGTTATTAGGTTTCATTTTACTTTCAATCTTCTTAATAATCATAATATGTTTCTCTGTAAACATAAGGATTTTAGGACTAATTACAAAACAATTGGTTGTAATGCACCAGACATTAAACATAGTTTAAGATAAACAACAGATATTGAGTACATTCTGTCTGAATTTATTTTCTCATTAAGTCAAAGCAGATGTTGATTTTAAATGAACGTCAGTAAAAATGTAAAACAGTTGATCAGATTTTGGCACATCAAAGCCTGAAATATGTGTTGCTCCTCACTCCACTGAGTCTCTTAAAATCATGCATCTGTTTATGAATTTCACAAACACCTTATCTTCTGAGGTCTTATTAACCTTTGATATGACAGGCATCTCTTGTACATGTCTGGATCAGTCTGGTTTCAAAATTATAGACTGCAATAAACAACAAAATCAAGAGAAAAGAAAATAGCTAACAGGTATCACTCAATTCTTCATCAGCAAGCAAAACTTTCACATATTGTAACGCTTAAGGTAAACTTTACTGATCTCTGTGGGCTTTTTTTTTTTTTTTTTTTTGCATTTGACCCAACCATCATTTTTGTTTGTTGTCTTTGTCATTTTGTCTCAGGGCATTTATGGCTAACCACTCGTGAATATGAGAAGCGAATGAATTGCTGGACTGAAAAGTTTTTGGAAACCGATTCTCAATTTAAACTAAAAGGGCCACTGGTTTTATTTACAAATTAAACATAATTTGTTAGTGCACATAAACTGGAAATAGGGTGACTACACATCTGTAAAAAATCTGGATGGTCCCAAAAAATGTGTATCAAATTCCATCTAAGTTTTCGTGAAAATACGATCAGTCCAGGATCACTAATAACGATTGGATCATTATCTTCTGTAGCAACACACAAAAACATGCAACTGCTCCTGTTTGGATACAGTACTCGTGCAGAAAACATTCTCAGTGCACTTCTGAATACAATAGTGAATAGTGGTGAATACAATAGGGCTACTTCTTTGCAAGCTCTGTGACAGTCAGAGGGACTTTTGGACAACAACAAGAGCTGCAGCGGAGGCAGAGAGAACTGAGAGTCACCAACCACAGCCTTCCCATAGTTTATAGCTCCATCTCTTGCTCTCTAGCTGTGTCAACAAATGGGTGACAGTAGCTCAGTTGTTGGAGTGTTTGTCTACTAGTACGAAAGTTAGAATTTTGAATCCCGCTCTCGACATAAATATCATTGGTTGAGCGGTCAGATCCACTGACCCACAGGTTGGCGGTGCAATACCAGCTGTCACAAAACAAATGCTATTGTTGTCTTCTTGGGCAAGACACTTAACCCACTTTGTCCCCAGTGTCTGCATACACCAGTGTGTGAACATGTGTGTGAATTTGTGAGTGGTTCCTTGATGTAAAAAGCTTTGAGTGCCCTGTAGGTTGAAAAGTGCTGTATAAAAATGTGACCACACTGCAAAAAACAAAATCTAGTCAGGTTAATATTACCTGAATTAAGAAACTTTTGTGACGGTTTGTGTCAATTTCACTTGACAAGTAAAATTATCTGCAGAGAAACAAGACTTTTTGTACTTAAAATATGAAAATGCATCTTGCTACACTTAAAATAAGAAAAGCAACAACTTTTTTTGCACTTAAAATAAGAAACAAAATCGAATGTTGCTTGAATTTAGAAAAACACACTTATTCCATTGGTAGATAATTTTACTTGTCCAGTTGAATCTACTCAAATAAAGTAAACTGTTCATTTAAGTCATTTTAACTTACTTACTTACTTACTTTTTTTTTTCTAGTGCATTGACAATTTAACCAAACAAAGCTGTATCTGTAAATAAAGCCAACTTACTGAAAGAACTGACTAACAGCATTCATCTTCTGATATCTGTAATATCTTCAAACAGTGCTCATAATTATCCAACAAAGTATAACAGTATGTGGTGATAAGCGAATGTTAGAATTTTAATTTGCTTTGGGAACTGGGGAGTTTATTTGTGGAGAATCCATGACAAAAGTGTCATTTTACGATTATGGCCACACATGTTTCCTCGTGCCTCTGGTTAAGTGTGTGCTGTTTCATGTGCTGGTGGGCATTCACTGTGCCACTGATGTGCCAGGCCTAATGTAAGATGAGAAGGTGGCACAATAACATCCAAAGGCGCTCCATTTTCCAGCTGTTTCTCTGCTGTCTGGTTCAAGCCCACGGTGACGAGGCTCTGTGGCTCTGAGGCTTTAGCTACAGTCCACAAAAAGACATTTCTGATTTGAGGTGCCACAGGCTTTGAAATACAATGAGTCAAAAAGTCAAAACGCTGCAGGAATTAACACACTTCTGCCAATATTTCTGTACCCTATAGCAGGCTATATAGTTCTCAGACTGTTACAATAATGGAAAACTAGCGCATTGAAAATCAAACTACAACTCCTAGGAAACATTTTGTTTTGGCAACTTTCTGTTTTTCTTTTTTTTTTTTTTTTTTTTTGGCTATATTTTTCCTTCCCATTTTCCTTTCATTTATCTTTCTTTTTTAACTTTATTTCAGTTTTTCTCAGTGGGAAGTTAAAAGCGCTGTAGCTGATTTATACTCTTAAAATGTGAAAAACAGTATTACTTCATTTTAAACAGTTTCCAGTGATCCAAAGTTCTTCCATTCTAATTATTCAGTGATTATGAGTTTATAACGAGTGGAGTTTTGCCTTTTTTCCCCTCTTACATGATTGCCTACAGCAGCTTTAAATGTTATCAGACCTCAACCTACCTGTATATGAATTAAGAATATACTAAAGTTTTACACATTTGTGTTGCCTTAGGCATATTTTTAATGGCTCTATTCCCTTTATGTCTTTTTAATTTAGCAAGGTAAGGTCCATTCTTATACTAACCTGTAATAAATCACTGCACCTATTTACCCCACGTGGAGGCAGATGAGATGAGGCGATTAAGCTCATTTTGGCCTGATGAAACAATAGCGCTCTGGGGTGAGGAGGGGAGAGGGGAGGGCTGAGGAGGTATGTGCAGATGAGGGGGGAAGAAGAGAGGAGGGAAAGGGAGAGGGGGGAAGAAAAACGGAGAGGAGAGGAGAGGAGGTGAGCAGAGGGGAGGAAAAGAGAGGTGGGGAGAGGAGGGAAGAAGAGAGGAGAGGTTAGGGGGGTGGGGAGGGGAAAGAAGGGAAAGGGAGAACAGGTGTGAGGAGGGAAGAAGGGGAGAGGAGGGGTGCAGAGGGGAGGAGAAGATAGGAGGGAAGAGGAAGGGTGAAGAAGAAAGGAGGGATGAGGAAGAGGAGAGAAGGTGGGAGGAGGATAGGACTGATTATGGAGGTGGGGAGGGGAGGGAAAAGAAAAGGAAGGGGGCAGAAGGGAGAAGAGACAGAGGAGAGGAGAAGGGGGGGAGGAGAGGAAGGATTAGGGAGATGGGGAGGAAGAGAGGAAGAGAGGAGGAGGAGGAGAGGAGTCACTAAAGCAGCTGCTGTTAACCATTAAAGGCTCAGAGTGTCCTGTGCCGGATTACTCACAAACACTCTTACCTGACACTGCAACTATCACCGTTAAAAAAAATAATAATAAAAAATCTGAAACTTAAAGGTGCACTGTGTAACTTTCTAGCATGGAGCTGTTATTGCTTTGTCTGGACTCTTTCCCAGTATGGTATTAAACCTTTCTATCTAAATCTTTCTCTTCGGCTGTAAAACCACCTGTATTTTAATAAGTGTAAAGTATAGAGCTGTTTAATGTCATACTGTGGAACATTCCAGGCATATCCATAGAAAGAAATAGATGACAGACCCTCAACCATAAAGTTACATAATGCTCCTTTATTATTTATATTGTACTACACAGTGACTTTAACAAATAGAAGATTAAAGCACATGAGAGCCTTGAAATGACTTATAACAATGCAGGGCTGCTCATTATGGGAAAAATATAATTACATTGATTTGCTTGGAGAGAAGGTGGAGCATCAAAAATGAAGAGAACGGACAGATGAAATTAAGGTGACGACTTTCACGGGGAAATAGACTTAATAAGAGTTAATGATGAGATGGTGTAATCCCTCATTCATGGTTCAAAGTAGAGACAGTTTCACTATTGGTCATATGAACATTGTTTTTGACATCAAGATGTTTTAGCTCCTATCCAGAAGCCATTTTCAAAAGTTAATGATGTTAATTACATTTTTTTTATCGATTAAAGTAATAATCATAATTGTCCTACAACTATGTATAATGATAGGTATAGTGACTATTTGATAAAGCAAGACAAGGCATTTGATAGGGGTATAACGATATCCAAGTCTCATGATACGATATAGTCACGGTATGAACCTCACTGTGCGATATTTATTGTGATATTGTGGGAAAGCTCACGATATGATGGGGAGCCTCACGACGAGAAATGTAACAATATCCAAATCTCTCTGTATGATATTTTCATGATATACATCTCACGGTGCGATATTTATTGCGATATTTTGTCGAGGCTTACAAAACTGTCAGTATGCTACTTTTTCCCTCTTCAAATGCCTTGACAAGATATAATCCAAAGAACTAAGACTTAAAAATGCTTAGAACTGTTAGTTCTTCTTGTAGTCTACACTGAAATGGAGCAAAGGATCATGGTCTATGTAGTTCCCTCTGTCTTGTTTTTAGCTATTGCTGCACCATAACTCTTAATTTAAGCAAAGAGACTTGTAATTTGATATATTGTGATGGTCCATGATATTATTGTGAGAACTTTAAAACTGAAATATTGAAACAACATTATTTTGCCGTATAATAGATATTTCCCTATAGCAGAATTTGAACACAAAGGAATTCAAAGTGCTTTAAAGAATAAGAAATACATTAAAATGCAATACAATACAATACAAAAAATAATAATAATAAAAAAGACATCATCAAAGAAAGAGTAGGGAGTCTGCATGATGACATATGTGAAAAAACATACTAAATCGTGGCCTCAAATTACTATTTCGTTGTCACAATATGTAATTCGTTCCCACGTTTTACTTAATTCATTCCCACATTTTAGCTAAATCGTTCCTACGTCCTGGTCCAGTCCTGGTGTAGTTCTCCTGGCGATCTTCTCAGTGCCTGTGTCGTATATTTGTAATCCGCTAATGACACGGTGTAGATGTTCTTGTTCTGGTGTTTGTGGCTCTTTTCTTGTTCTGGTGTTTGTGGCTCCCTGCCCTGGAGTGTCTCTAAACGAACGAGAATTCCACCCACACTCCGAATTTACGAATGGTTTATCCTCAGCACGTTACAACACATCCAGCATCTCTACTGTGTGTGTGTATGGTCGACTAATGGGCTTTCGGATCAATGGACTGACCCACATAGTGAAGTGTACGAATTGGCTAAAACGTGGGAACGAATTAACTAAAACGTGGGGACGAATTACATATTGTGAGAATGAAACGGTAATTTGAGGCCACGATTTAGTATCTTTGTTCGTGTACGTCATCAGGCGGGCTCCCTAAGAGAGAGAAAAATGCAGCATACAAATCTTTCATCCATATGCATCGCTAAACAGAACCGTTTTGACTCTATATTTCTGCACAAACTGTACACTTCAAAGCTATTCATTTTACTGTATTTTATCCTCTGTTTTATTAAACGACATTTATGTAAACAACAAGTGTCTTTTGCCTTCAGACTGTGATCTGATCAGTGCTGGCTTGGTGCTTATCTTATCTTGTTACCATAGTAATATGTGTAGAATCCATTTGGCTGCCTTTTATGTTGCCAATATGAAAACCTAAAGCGGAGAAGGCTGGCTTTACAAAGTGTATAGAGAAACACTAACAACTGCTGCTTCATTACCAGGCTGGTACGCTTGGCTGACCACTCTAAAGCACCTCAACGCCTACTGAAGGAAGATGGACAATTCATATGCCCAAGGAGATTAATTAAACCCAGTATACTTAGTGTTTATAGCTACCAGTTTATTCTGAATTTTGTTTGTTTTATTAATTTTCTATTCACACTGTACTGTCTTGAACTAATCTACCATAACGCCACGACCTTTGATAAATGAAGGAAAATCTCTGGAAGCAAAAGTATAGTCAGAACACAGGTTCAGTGGTACAGTCTGCAACGTTCAATATCAGTTGAAATTCACCGTAACCACCAGGGTGAGGGTATATAGGTGGTCAGACTTCGTATCAGTTCTTTTCGAAGTTTCTTTAAAGGTGCACTGTGTAACTCATCTCCGTGAAGATGTTATTTCTTTGCATAAAATGTTCAACAATAGGGTATTAAACATATCTTCCTTGAATTTATTATTGAGGTGTTCTAGCTCAAAAATGCCTTGATAAACATGAATTCTGACCACGTGCAGGCTTGCTTCTCCATAGACCTAACCATACACTTGCCCCATTGTGATTACTAAGTTTATTCCCATACAAGGCAAACCAGTTATATCTCTATGGAGACAAGCAAGTGGTGGACCCCCTAACAGAAAAGTTACACAGTGCACCTTTAACATTGGAGTATTTGCTAGCTTCAGCAGAGTGATTTTCTCCAAAGTTGTGTTGGTAATCAACATTGTCGTCACTGATGCAAACAGAGAAATACAGATGCAAAGAGAGAGTTGAGATATCATCTGTGGAGAATACATATTTTGGGGATGTTTGTCTGAATTATTTATAATCAATTCTTCAAAACTGGTGTTGCTGTTTGCATATCAGTAGAATTCAGTTTACTTTGGGTTTCCCCTCTGGGCTTGCCACAACCAATCATTTTCTATCTTCCAGGTAGAAATTTGCATGCAGCGCTGTGGCAAAGAGGTCTGGGGTTAGATTTCCTGTACCATGAGAGGGATTTTTCGAGAAGCTTTTTTTATTTTTTATGATTGTCTCATTTCTCCCCCGGTAAATCAAAAATATGCACAACCCTCTAGACAAAATCCAGGTTTAGATCTGGCGAAGGATTCCCTGGTTGCTCATTGGCAGCGATAGATTTCGCCAGTGGCAGAATGCGTTCAGTGCAGAGGAAAATGTATTAGGAGTCCATAAAGTACCTATGTACTGTATGTATTTTTTTGAGGGACACCTGCTTGGCTACATGGAAATGCTGAAGCTTCCTCTTTAATGTTTCACAGCATGGCAGTATGCTCGGAGACAAACAGGTGACACCACCAAGCCAAGTTACAACTGAGATCTGTGAAAGGCATCCCTGTTCAGAGTGCAAAAGCTTTTTTCCAAGATAATGTTTTACGAGATATTTCTT
The DNA here is from genome assembly GCF_026225935.1 of Boleophthalmus pectinirostris. Lineage (NCBI taxonomy): Eukaryota > Metazoa > Chordata > Actinopteri > Gobiiformes > Gobiidae > Boleophthalmus > Boleophthalmus pectinirostris. The sequence goes on from NW_026571140.1 coordinate 28,461,605, forward strand.
TTCCAATACCCATAGTTAAAGGGAGAGTCTGGAATTTTGGACATAGGACCTCATTTACTAGTGAGCCAGAGTGTTGGAGACATGTGGAGACACTTTTTTTAATTATATAAAAATATTCCATCTGGTCCTTGTATTTGCAGAGGTCACTGGTGCTAGGCTAGCACATGTCAATGGCCATAGTTATCCTGCCACTAAAAACAGGCAAATCTGTTATTACACCAGACAATTAGTGTGAATGTCTGTGTCGATAGAATAATTGTAGAAGTAAATCCAACATTGCATTTGAAGGAATTATGACTGATATCACCTAGCACCTATTTTACCGGGAAAGTAAAATTCTGCTGCTGATAAAATAGTGACAATTCATGCGATGCAAGGTTAGTTTTATTTCAGACATTATTCTGTCAACACAGACATTTACATAGACAGTCTGGTGTAATAATAGATTTGTTTCAGGTGCTTTGTGGAGTGGGTAAGACTGTTTTTAGTGGCAGGCTAACTATGGCCATTGACATCTGCTAGCCATGACCATTGGATGGAATATTTTAAAGGTGCCTCCACACATCTCCAACACTCTGGCTAACCAGGAAATGAGGTCTTATGTAAAAAAAAAAATCCAGACTGTCACTTTAACCATAGTTAAATAAGTGCAAGATAAATCAATATAATGCTACACTGTAATGTTTACTCCCCCACCCAAAAAAAATGTTACATAGTGCAACTTAAAGATCCTTATTACACAACATTGGCTCTTGTTCGCTCTTTTAACCATGTTATAATGTTTTTATAACATCAAGAACAAACATTGTATTTTGTTTTATTCACATATGTTTGACTAATCCTTTATTATTAGCTCAAAATGTTCTGTTCCACCATGGGATGTCATGCAGCTATTGCTACAGTTTAATTTTAGTTCAGTAGAGAATTGGCAATTCCAGGGCTGAAATGATCCAAATGATTCTAATGAAGGTGTATGGAGTTTAAAAACACAGTGGAGTACTTCCTGTATTACCGCATGACATTCTGAAAGGTGGAAGGAGAAGGAGTGTTTTCTGCCTGATGGAAGAACTCCGACTAAATATGCAGTGTTTGTGTGTTACATAATGTATGAACGAAACAAAACTCCAGGTGTGTTTGTAATGAGCAAACAACATTAAAGATATAGAACATAGATCAGAAAATATCATAATATAGCGTATATAGCCCCTTAAAATCAAACTTTTAAGCATCTTCAAAGATCCTGCTAGTCTACATTCTTGCTTGCATGCTTTTCTGTCTTAGGTAAATGGAGGCGTCTTTGGTCTCGGTCAGGCCTCTGCGCAGTGATGGTGGTGATAATAAGCTCATAGAGATAATAACACATACTCCTACAGGAAAAATCGCCAGGGCTTTTGAGTGCGGAGGGAAAGCAGCTGATGAATTTTTAAATGTTAATCTTTTGCAGGCACAGCGGGGAGTGCACTCGTCAGTAAAATGAGGGCCTGCCTGGAATGCTCTGCAAGATAATTAATTGTTGAGTCTTTACTGTGGGGGGATGCATCTACGGAGACCCATTGCAGATATTATACAGCTGTTAACTTTTGAGCCAATTCACTCTCTTTTTTTTATCCTTTGTACATCTGTGCGTGTGTGCAAGTGTGCGTGACTGTGTGTATGTGTGTGTTTTTCATGCATATGTGTAAATGAATTTGCCTCCTCAAACCCCCGCGGGTACGGAGCCAGATGTTACAGCCGCTACATACAAGCTCTGTTGACAAAAAGACGACTTCAGTGCGTCTGTCTGTGAAATATTCATAGGCTCTTCTTCTTTTATGTACACTAGCATCGATTGAAGATCCGAACACGCCTGCGTTTTCTCCCTAACCCCTCGTGTGTGAGTTTGACTGATGCCCGTGCGCTGCTATTGTTTTAATAAATCCATTTTATAAGAGCGGTTGTAATGGTCACGGGTCTTTCTTGCACCATTTGGCCTTCCGTGTTTATGTGGGCCAGTGCATTTGCCATATTAGATGTTGTGTGTTTCAATCTTTTTTAATGGTTGTATAGTTTTGTGAGAAAAGCTTGAGTGCATTGCTTTTTCTGTTGGCTCAAATCACAGAAGATTGGTCAGTGGTGCTGCTTTTGAGCAAGGAGGTTGTGGGTTTGATCCCCATGACGATGTGACGAAGCGAGATCATCCTATTCATGCAGTTTCAGCTTCTGGTTATATGGAACATTTTGGGGACCATTCTAAGCTATAATAAAGTAGATCGTTAAGATAATAGTCCTAATTTTAAAGGTGCATTGTGTAACTTTTACGGTGGAGTATCTGTCAAATGCTTTTCTCTATGGAGATGTTATTGCTTCGTCTGGAATGGTGTTTCACAGTATGTTATTAAACCTTGCTATCTCCAGGGAGACCAAACAGACCAAGTCTGATCTATGGAAAGTACGGATGTAACAATAACCAAAATATCGTGATATCGTATCGTCAAAAGTCTTAAAATAATATCAAATCAACAAGTACCTTTGCTTAAATGCATGGTTTTATAGGTGCAACAGCTTATGAACATAGGGAACTACATATCCCATGATTCATTTCAGTGCAGACAACATGAAGAAATATGTTTTTTACTTGAATTCTTGGGATTATGATGGTAGTAATTCACACGAAAATCTTGTCAAGGTATTTTAAAAGCAAAAAAGTGTCCTATCTACAATTGTTTTAGCTTCTTCAAAATATCACAGTAAATGGAAAGGCAACCCTGCTCAGAGTAAGAATGCCTGTCTTTCTAGGTATTTTTGAGCTATAAAACCACCTTTAATTGAATAAATGTAAGGTAGAGCTGTTTAATGTCATACTACGGAACATTCCAGGCAGAGCAATGGCCTATCCATAGAAACATGCAGGTGACAGACCCCAACCAAAAAGTTACACAGTGCACCTTTCTTGCTTAGCTTTAATCAAATTGCATGTGTATTATATATTGATTATGTCAGTACATTTTACTGCAGATTTAAGTAATTCTACCACTATAGCCTTGATAGCTTCACATTGCACTGTGATACAGACCTAAGATTAATGTTCCAGGCTGTTTTAAAGGAACAATTGATCTGTCAAAGCTGTGTTAAATCTCCCTATCTGAATGACTCACTGTATTGTCCACCCGTGACTGCTTTGAAATTTCTTTCAATTTGCAGCCATCGGTGAAAAAGCTTTGGACTCATCTGGTCTCACATGAACATTAAAGCTAAACCTAACCTTAGCCACACACACTACTGCGATATCATTACCAAGTCTGTGTGACTGTCTACACGAGAACACTTGCAGGTAAAAACAACAAAATATTTTAGCGGAAGTGTCTTTTGTTTAGACGGTGACAGCATTTTTGGAGCTTAAAAACGCAAAAATTTGAAACCACCCTCCAAAGTAGAAAAGTTCAATTACGCTCCGCCGTAGCGTTTCCATCTACACTGCACAAGACGCAAAACTCTGGTCAGATCTGCTCATGTCACATACGTGTTTACATCACATACATACAGTACACAGAAACCTCCCAACCGAAGTCCATACACTTTTGCGTCACTGTATGCACACAGATTTCCTCCTGAAAAAGCTTGTCTAAACGCGGAATAAAAAGTGAAGACGTGACGCTACTTTTGCGTCTTCTGTTCAAACCGTCATCATATAAACGCAGCCTAAGTGTTTTTCCAGTTTCATATGACATCATGGGAACCCAACCTTTTTGTTTTTCATGCTCTACACCACAGGTGTCAAACATAAGGCCCGGGGGCCAGATCCGGCCCTCCAAGACCTTTAATCTGGCCCTCAGCTGACTTTCTACTAAAATATTGTAATTATATTTTCGTCTCTGTACGTGGCCCCTCCCACCAGAGCAGCACAAATGAAGACTTGTCTCTTTCCAAACGCTCTTAAAGGACGATCGTTTTGACTGTTGACCGTGACACCCTCAGAAAAATGTCACAAATGAGAAAAGTGGAGCCGAGTGCAGGATTTTACAAGAAAAACTGACTTATTCCTATTTACATACAAGTTCATGTTAAAACACTGTGTTGAAATTGTATTTTTCTTAAAGTTTCAGGTTGTTCATAGTATTATAATATTTTGTAAAAGAGTTCATCAATTAAAAAAGATTTCTGTAATAGATTTGTGTTTCTCTGCACAAATATTTAAACCTATTGTTATTTTTGGGGTTTATATGCCATGAGTTTTCTGATCCGGCCCCTTTGAGATCAAAGTAGGTTGGATGCGGCCCCCGGACCAAAATGAGTTTGACACCCCTGTTTTACACTGTATTGTACTGTATCTGTTGTTTCACCATTAGCAGGCTTTTGCAAATGATGCACTTTGTTTTGTGAATTGGGTCAAATGTCACCAAACTGTTTAATAGTTGATAATTACTCCCCTAATGTGAGTCTGGGAGATCTATTTCTTCACATTAGCTTTCATGGGGTGCAGTGGTGTCGGCTGCTGAGACGGGTGACCTTTTCAATCTGGGCTGAATATTTTCCGTAATCCTATCACACCGCATGTTTGGATGAGCCCAACAAAATCTTTCCATTTTTATTTTAGTCATTAACCCTATTTGCGCCCTGGAGCTGTCCGAGTTAATGAAGTTGAGATTTCTGCACAGGATTAATTAGAGCTTAAATGGGAATACAGGGAGAGGGGAGGGGGCTAAATAAACAATGTAATAAATGGCGGCGCGCATGGACTTTAATGCATGATTAAATTGGGATTGTCTTGGGATGAGGCAGAGCACACACAAGTTAGTCTCTTACACTCACTTCATACATCATGCCTTCACTGCTAATGGTGGTAGCCAGGTCCCATGGCGATACTAAACATACAACGGATAGACACAGAGAACGTGTGATCAGAGAGAAGCCAGTTAAATAGACTCTTTTTGAATAAGATGGCGCACTTTTATTCATGTAATATTCATTTGAAGTTTCATTTGAAGAACAGTTTTAATTTTTAACAACATTTTTGGCTGCTATACACATATATCTTATGCTAGCATTTACTCATTAATAATGTATTTTGTTTAAAAGTGTACTGAGTAACTTTTCTTAGGAAGGGTACACCACATGCTGGTCTCAATGTAGATTCAGTTAAAGAGACAGTTTGGAATTTTGGACATAGGGCCTCATTACCTAGTGAGCCAGAGTGTTGGAGACGTGTGGAGACACTTTTTAAAATATTCCATTCAGTCCTTGTATTTGCAGAGGTCGCTGGTGCTAGGCTAGTGCATGTCAATGGCCATAGTTAGCTTGACACTAAAAACTCCACAAAGCACCCGAAGCAAAACACTTATTACGCCAGACTGTCGATGTAAATGTCTGTGTCGATAGAATAATGTTTGAAATAAAACTAACCTTGACTCCCATGAATCATCACATGTTGAGGGACTATTTTCTCATATATCAGTCCACCACTACCAAGCTTTCTGTCAGACATAAATCCTTCAAATGCAAGGTTGAGTTTACTTCTACAATTATTCTATCAACACAGACATTGACATCAACAATCTGGCGTTATAACTGTTTTGCTTCAGGTGCGCTGTGGAGTAGGTAAGACTATTTTTAGTGGCAGGCTAACTATGGCCATTGACATGCGCTAGCCTAGCACCAGTATCCTCTGCAAATACAAGGACTGGATGGAATATTTTAAAAAGTGTCTCCACACGTGTCCAACACTCTGGCAAACTAGGAAATGAGGTCCTATGTCCAAAATTCCGGACTGTCCCTTTAAACTAATCTATCGAGGCAAGCAGGCCAAGGTACAGTTAAGTTTAGAGCCGGACCTGCTCTTAAAGGAATTTCTGAACAATAAAATCACCTCTAATGAAACAAAGGCTGCATAGACTTTTAATGCCATACTGTGGAACATACCAAGCAAAGCAATAACATCTTCCTAAAGACAAAAATGTGGCATACCCTCCACTGGAAAAGTTTCAAAATGCACCTTTAAACAATAAATATAGTTATATCAAATTGTATCTATTTTGTACTTTCTCTGTCACATTGTTATTATGAATTAAGGTTGGGCAGTTTCACTTTAAAACTGAGTCATTATAAACCTCCACTGACCAGAACCCTCAAATTGAAAATGACTTCTGGATGAGAATCGAAATGTTTTGATTTCAAAAGTCCAGCTGACTCCCTCTGAAACCTTTTCTACCTTAAGTTATCCCTAAAACACCTTTTCAAAAAGTCACCCTGAAGCTCCAAAAAGCAGATTCCCACTACACATAGATCCAATGTCGGCGGATCACACGTGAGGTTAGCTTTTAGCATCACATCATCCTGCTCCAGATGTCAGCCTCGTACCTAACTTTATTTATATCCCAGAGCAGTGGTTTACACAAACACTGAATGAGGCACCTTCCACTTGATTGCTTTGTGTACCTGCGCTCAGGCAGAGAGAAAAGACGCTCTCCTCAGAGGGTTTGAGTAAGTTACAAAGATGGGCACACAATGGAGACTATTTCAATCTCTATTCACACCGCTTATTATAAGTCCTTTATTATTAATACAAGGCTGAATTGTCGGGATTCCCAAAATGAAAGGAAACAATCAGTGTGGGGTTCTTGTGTACACAGGCTTTAGTTTAGACATCATGGGCTGAATGTGCACTTAAACAATGAACTAAAGTCATCACAAAGGCAATAAGGCAACAAGGTGGAGCTGTGAACTGTCTGCATTGTATCTGAGTAGATCATAACAACAGAAGGACACAAAGAAATAAGGACAATTACTACTTTACTACTACTATGTGACTTTAAAATTGGAAAAATGTATTCAGCTGTATATATGATGATATGAGTCTGACCACATGATGTATTACGATATGCAGGTCACAATATGATATAGCAATATATCCCAATACTAGAGCAAAGGCCTATGTATTGCAATGTATAAATACTACTTCTAATAATATAATCAAGTACACCTCCATGAGCACAAAATAGTGAAACATAATTTATGTATTTATTTATTTTTTTATTTTTTAATAATGATGATGACTGTTCATTAAATATAACTAAAGATTTTTGGTGAAAAATATTATTTTAAAACATTTATTTGGATGCATTTTGATTTGAGATTTGTGCAATGTAGTATTGTGATATAATGTATCATTTACAAGCCAGTGCTAGGGACAAAGGAAAGTAACACAAACAAGATGTGATGTAAAGTAAGTGGCTTTTATAAAGTGAAAATAAGAACGTACAATAACACACACACAAAAAAAACAAAAAAAAATGTGTTTTGCATTCAGTAAATCAAATAAAGAATAACTCTAATGGGATAAGATAAATCAAAGAAAATACAAATGCCCAAGGGCCGAGCCAAATTGGCAATTACAGACAAACAATAGGTCAATAACGACCTCTAGAGTCTCAACGCACAATTCACAGTAGCAGTGGGAGGCAACAAGAGACACTATCAAGACATCTATCAATGAGTGTGGTGAACTGAAACTGAAATCCAGCTGCGACGAGGAACAGGCGCAAGGGACTTTTATTTGATGAGAGGCTGGCAATTCAGGAAGGGGATTGGAGGAGTAGGACGTCAACCCTCAAACTACGGCATGACGAAAACCAAAACCAGCCCAACAGCGACGGAACTGCACCCCACCAATCAGGTGCCAGGTACCACGCAGCACATGCAAATAACGGCACAAGTGGTGAAACAAATGAAGAGCGCCAGGTGAGGAGGAGCCAGGCCACGAGCCGTAACAACCCCTAACCAATACACTTTTCTTTTTTTTTTTCTTTACATCAGACTCATCATTCAGAGACTGCTCTCCAAGGACCACCTCAGCCTATTATGCATGTTACCACAGATTACACAACCAAACATGAGCCTTTGAAAAACAAATATATTTTAGTCTCAAACCAATGAGTGAAATGTATTAATTATTCAGAGCTACAAACTCAAGATGGTGAGGAGGAGATGGACATTCTGAGGAAGCTGATGGTTTGGCTTCTGCATTGGAGCTGATGGAGAGAGAGTGCATTTATGTGTGAGGTGATTAAAGGCAGCACTTGTTAGAAAGGGAGTGTAGTGTTTTGGATTAAATTTATACAACTTCCTCGATGCTTGAGGCTTTCAGAACAACAAGCAGAACGCAATGTATTTACTTAACTTTACTGTGAGAGTTTTTGGCCTGAGAAAAAAGGAAACACCAGAGACAAGCCAAGTCGTGTTTAAAATAATCCCCTCATTGACATAATCAGAGCTGCCGAGTGCCAGTGCTTCTTGAGTGAGGTAGTCCGGAGTAAGTGATGATTGAGGGCCTCCATTTTGTTGGTTACATAATGGGCCTATATGATGAGAGGACAGTGCCGCTGCCAGATCCACCACTGTAATAAGTGACACAGTCGGTCGGTTCTCATCCTTTCAATGATGACAAGTGGCAGAGGAAATGGAGAGGAGCTGGCAAACTGTCAGGATCTGTGATGTGACTTACCCACTTGGCACCCGATCTGCTGACGGTTATCCATCAGAGGGTTCCTGAAGGACTGACATACTCACAAAGATAGACAAGTTTGAAGCTTCAGGCTAAAGAGTATTATAGGTGTTTACTTAAGACGTGTTTTTGTACAATATATATTTTTATACCGACACACTATCCCAGTGTGTATAACATGCATTTGCACTTTGAATTACTTGCCTCACTATATAAATTTGCCTTGCCTTGTCATCATGTAAAATATAACTCTTTGTATATTTTAAAAAACTATATATAAAATGTGAATTATCACTTTGCTGCAAATATGTATCTAGTGCACATGTTGTGTTTCCATGTTTTTTGGGGGAGTTGCATTGAATCCTAACCTTAACCCTATCTTTAACCTATTATAGCCCATTTGAACCAATGTTATTGATTTATTAACAGGATGATTTACAGCATGGAGGAAAACAGGTGGTCATGAATTGCCTGTACAAATTTTAGTAATTTTAGTTTCAAAAAGCGCTTTGCACATCTGAGTAGGTGAGGTGCATATGAGAGACTCCATCGACTCTGGCTTCAATTCATCCATCCATTTTCCTCCTCTTATCCATGGCCAGGACACAGGGGCAGCAGTCTAAGCAGGGACTCCCAAACTTCCTTCACCCCAGACACTTCCTCCACATCCTCCAGGGGGACCCCAAGGCATTCCCAGTCCAGCCGAGAGACATAGTCCCTCCAGTATGTCCTGGGTCTTCCCTGGGGTCTCCTTCCAGCCCCAGTTCAATTAAATTCTTCACTTTGTCTTGAAAAAAACATCACCCCTCCCACCATAACTGTTGCTATCAGGCTCCTCTTTTTGGTCTTAATGTTTGTTTTAACACACTTTACATGATCCTGTTGTTTTTATTTAGCTATTTTGTCCGTAAATCAATTCCTAGCTTAAGTATCACCGAGGCTGTGAGCGTAATTTGGAGCCAAACGCTATGGGTGATGTCACACTCCCTTAGTCCACTTCTTTATACAGTGTATGGATCCCGCACATTAAAAAGGAGAGAGTACTGGAGCATTCTTTTTTCTACATGTTTTTTCTACCACAATGGGATAGATTCTTGCCCACAATCACAACAATGGGAGAAACTTTCACTGAAGACATATACAAAAAAAAAAAAAAAATCAATGAAACTAATAAAACAATCAAACCACATATCTGTCATTTTCTTTCTTCTTTGTCTGAATTGAAGCGTAACATACTGTAAGTCCCCAAAGCATTGTGAGTAACATGTTCATTTGTCTGTAGTTCTTCTCGTGCTCAGAGAAGCTGCTTTATTCCTGATATTTCTAAAGGGTGGCTTCATGCTGGATCTCTCTATCAGAGGAGTATGTGTGTAGAACAGAGCAGTTGGCAGCACTTCACTCCACAATAAGAGACAGCACTAGACCTGTGATGTGCCTCAGCCCTGTGTTCTGTCTCACTCTTTCTCTTTAGCCTTCATGTGATACACTGCACTGTTCTGCTCAGAGACATGACAACACCACTGCACTGCACTGCTGTGGAATATAAGAAGCTGCTGTGTTACTATGGGAAATATATGAATACGGCCACAAACACACTGAATACATTGACTCTTGTGAGCTTTAGGCCATGTTAGAATGCTGTTACCTCTTCAAAAACATACCTGGAGTTGTCTTTATTATTAGTCTGTATAGTTTAGTTTAGTTTATTTATTTAATGAGACAGGGACAGTGCACAATACATTAACCTTAAACAGAGAGATGCATTGTACCAGGTTATAGTGCCAGTATTAATTTCCATCTGTCGTCCCCGGGTAGGTTATAGTTCAGAAAATCAAACATACAAAGAGAATGTCTTTATAATGTCCAGAGCATCATAACAATTCTATTTCATCATTCACACTCAGTTCTCTCAGCATCTTAAAAACATCATCCTTATCAAAATCATCATTTAATTCATTCAGTCCAGAACATTACACTCTCTCCAGACACTCATCAGTCCACATTATGACATGATATGTCTACATTTCCAAAGCTCAAAATGCTCTGTTACACCTTTTGATGTCATGTAGCAGTAGTTTTCTAGTTCATATACACTTTTTTACCTTTAGTTCAGACGAGATTCTCAATTCCTGGTGTGAAATTATCCAAATGATTCAAGTGAAGGTGCATAGAGTTTAAAAACACAGTGGAGCAGTTCCTGTATTACTACATCTCAAGGTAGAGTGTTCTCAGATTGAGAGAAGAACTCTGCCTAAATATGCAAATTTGTGTGTTAAACCTGTGTGAATGAAATAAAACATGACTCCAGGTATGTTTTTGATGAGAAAACATTATAACGTAGATCAGAAAAGTAAGTATGTATGTGTGGTATTCAAAATATAAATCTTAATGTGAGTAACTGCATAAGTAACAATATTTCACTAGTTTCAGACAATTACCGACTGGTTAAAATATTTTTTTTGGAAGCCAGTTTGGTAACTAATTTCATCCAATAAAGAGACACTGAGAGGAATCATGGCTAATTTAATTCAATTACCCAAACAATCTGTAATTTAAAGTGTGTAATAAAAAGAAATAAAACTAGTTCAATAAACAGACTCCAGCATTCACTTGTGTAGTCTAATCTGCTTTGATGGCATTTCTTAAGTTTGTTCTGAGGAAATTTGTGTTTGAAAGATTTGTCTCTTTTCAACAGTGAGACCTGTTTGAACCTTTTGCATTAAGGAGGAGAATGTGTTTGTAGGCTTACCTTAAATGTCAAACTGTGCATGTCCCAAGATATTGTTACATAAAGGGCCAAATATACACAGAATAAACTCAGCAGCAGTTCTTGGGAAGGGTGCTTTCTAGAGACTGGCTGAAGAAATATTTAAAAGGATTGTTTTTGTCCGGGCATGACACTATCAGAGGCATCAGTGCGAGTATTTGCCAGCAGGTTACATTGATCGGTTCATGGCCTTAACTGAGATTTCTGCATGCAGTAGCCAAAGGACAGGGTTTCTAATGAATAACACATCTCCTATAACTGCAGGAGGAAGTCCACACCACTGTGATCCAACAGGAAGTGCGCCATTGACTCAGTGCACAACACAACTCCAAAGAAACAGCGGATGAGCTCCAGGGCAACTGTGATCAAAGCAAAGACTTTTATCTATCTCCTAAATCTCCCCTGTAATAATCTATTAGTGCATTAAGCAGCCAGGTCTGGAGTCCATGTAGCACACAGAGGTGTACTGATGAGACACAAATCAAAAGCTTAGTCGAGAGGAGCGGGCATTTTTATTTTGATCAAAAGCAGATGAGAAAATGCAGGTAGTACTCATCTGAATCTCAATCTATTTGCGTTGTTGACATTAGGTAAGTAGGTAGTGGTCATCAGAAAAACACACAAAAATAAATTCTACTATAAGGCTCTGTGTATATGCTTCTTATTTATTTACGATATTAGTCTTTTCCCTCCATGTCTATTACAGAGTGAATCAGTTGGGCCCATAATAATTGTGCAATTGTGCAAGAATTTAACTGCCAACCCCCCAGTCTGTGGTTGACCTAATTCACCATTTGTATAGTATAATTCACATCAGTCTCCATCCACATCATCCACCTATAATTTACATGAGGAAAATAGAGAGATTAGTTTTATACATTCTTTTTACACTATAAATATTCTTCTTCTCTGTGTAATTAAACTAAAGTCTTTGCATATAATGTATCCAATTAACCTATGTCAAATTATCAAACTTCAATTTGAGTTGAATGGAAAACATTTTACAGTTTAAACATTTTTCTGATCAAAATGTGTTATGATAAAAAAAAGATACATTTCACTTGGTATTCATTTGCATATTATATTTACTTCAGAAGAACTCATGACAGTTTTGGAGATGCTCAGATCTTAAACAAGTACATCTATAGTCATTCTCAAGGCCAGATTATCCATATGGCCAGGAGCTCCAACCATTCACAACCAGTGGGGGGGCACCACTAGCCAGGCTGGCACCACCTAGTGCCAATTTTATTTCTCTCCAGCGATTAGGTCAGGAATCAGAATACACTTGACAGTCTGCAAGAATCCCGGTCCAGGCACCAGCCAAGCAGCGAAGAGCCATACATTCTGTGTTGGCAACAGTTCTCAAGATGAGGATTTAAAGCCGCAACGAAGAGAATGTTTGGTGAATTTTATCAGGGGGAAGGACGCTATTGCCCTTTTTCCTCCGAAATTTGGGAAAAGCTTAATATACCAGTTAGCTCCGTTACATATGTCACGACCAATTAGCAGCGATTGGTTAAAGTAAAAAAAGTACCCGCCTACCGTCGAGGGAACAAATTCTAATGCTGCGGGGTCAGACGGTTTCCACGGAGTGAAACCAGCTGATGAATCAGGCTAGGGCACCACATGACATAAACTTTAAAAATATTTTTTGTAAATTTCTATGTTATTCACTTGAAAATGTTAAATGGCCATACATAACTCATTAACACTAATTTCATAATGACAACAGTAATAATGATAATACTGAACAAATCAAGATTACATTCCCCATTACATATGAGAAATGTTGATGTGTATTATTTTTGAAAAGAACACAGGTGTAAGGTGTGTCTGTACACGTGTGTGGGGTGTGTCTTGGTATTTATTAGTGAATTTCTTGATTTTGAATTAGTCAAAGATGAGGGGCAAGAGACAGTTTTCTCTATTGATTACATGGTATTTTTGGAATTTGGAATATATAAATAGAAAATCTGCTATAGATATTGTTTTAAAGGTTGTATGGAGGATTTTCCAAGGAAAGAAAAATACAGTGACTGTTTTTCCATTTTCAACTGTTGTACACCTCCTCCCGCCTCCTCCTTACGCTAGAAATCATGCTTGTTTACAACCACTGCACGTTCAGAACCGCTGAATAAATTAGTTAGTTTCCTGTCCAGTAGTAATTTAGCGACCGGTGCGTCAGTCTTTAGACCCTTCGTCTGCTTCAGTCGCGCCATCGCTGGAAGGAATCTCCAAGAATCACCTTAGTTTGGCTTCACTCCTTTTCCCCTTCTCTTTTTCTTTCAGCAACCTCAAAAATTGACTTTCTTTTATGGCGAACTGGTCGTGGATTCTTGCCTGCCATCGCAACAAACTATGTGCAAACTGCAAGGAAGCTACAGTTGGAAAAAGCCACTAAGAACCGCTGCGTTGGTCAAGTAAATGGCATCTTACACATGTGGAATGTGTGAGAGGCGAACATAAACCATGTAAGTCAGTCAGTCAGTTACACTAGAAACGTAAGGAGTCTGATTTATAACCTATCAGCCGATAGATAATGAGGTAGTGTCGTTATCTATTGGCTGATGTTTATCTGGCCCCACTACGTCCACAGTTGATGGATTTTCATCTTTTCTTTTTTTTTGTCACCATAATTACAAGGTTGCTGCATGTCTGTAATGCTATTTTGAACTTTCACTGACAATTTGAAACATAAAAAAATCCTCCGTACAACCTTTAAAGACATTTTCATCATATTACATGTTTAGGTGTTTCTATGGTATCAGTCTAATTATAGTATGTGAGAGAGTCTTTTTATGTATATACCAACTTTCATTTCCATATTATAAACCTATAGAGTGTTGCAATGTTATCTGAACCCCAGCAATATGCCAACAGTACCACCCGTGCAGTCCCTCCCTCAGTGCCAGCCTTCCATAGCGCTACATGGGAGGAGCAGATCAGAGAGCAGAGATGGCATTTATCCACTTTATCCTGGGCTAATGCCACTTTTCATGTACGCTCCTGAAGCCCTTATTAAACCAACACAAGGTGGCCCCCAAATCGTCTGTGCGCAGTCTTCCTTTGCTTTAAGTCCTTTTCACTCATGCCACAGAAACATTTTCTCTTTTTCTCTCTTTTGCCCATTTTCTAGCTCAGTCATGCAAGATAAAAGCAAAAATGTCTTTATCTCTCTCAAAGCGCTGGCAAGAACATGAAAGCGGCTCCACAAAAAACATAGTTGAGTTCGGCTCATTGCAGTCAATACAATGTAATGAAGGAAAACATATTTTGGTATGCGAATTTTGACTTGTAGTTATAGCGTTTAATAATATGTAAAGCTCATTTTAAAAAGAATAGTGAAGATTGAAATAAAGACATGAATGCATTGAGTGAATATATTAAATGCAAATTCTAAAGCTGTTTTTTAACTGTTGTTCTCCAGACCTCATTAGCCTAGTCCCAGTTGAAGATAAAGCCTTGTGCAGAATCACTTTGTATTGTTGGAACGAGTGTGTCCCTTTGTAACGCTGGACAAAGAGAACTTGAAGTAGAAACAAGACTCAAACTTTGCCAAAGAGGGCCTATAGACTCTATAGTTCAGTGCAACAAGCCTTTGCTGACAAAATCTTTGAAAAAGTTATCCTTATTGTAACACAGATTTTGATGACTACAGTTACTCCCCTACTACTAGAACATTGCAATGAAGATACAGTATGTTTATAGAATAATTTTAGAAGTAAAACCAACCTTGCATTTGAAGGATTTCTGTCTGGGCAGCAGCAGCGAGTTGAACTTCCTGATAGAAAGCTTGGCAGCGGCGGACTGATATCACCTAGCACCTATCTTACCGGCAAAGTAAAATTCTGCTGCCACTGAGAAAATAGTCCCTCAACATCTGACGATTCATGTGATGCAAGGTTACTTTTATCTCAAACATTATTCTATCAACACAGCCATTTACATCGACAGTCGGTCTTTATAATAGATTTGCTTCGGGTGTTTTGTGGAGTGGATAAGACTGTTTTTAGTGGCACGCTAACTATGGCCATTGACATGCGCTAGCCAACACCAGCGACCTCTGCAAATACAAGGACTGGATGGAATAATTTAAAAAGTGTCTACGCACGTCTCTAACACTCTGGCTAACTAGGAAATGAGGTCTTATGTCCAAAATTCCAGACTGTACCTTTTAAGATATGAATTATGAATATTTTCTGTATTATATCAATAGAATCATTTAGGGCAGATTTCATATTCTCGTGAATGTGGATAATATGTGTATCAGTCTTAATCCTATAAATATGAATAGCACTCTCAGCTCACTGCAAGAAGGTTCCAGATTCAACTACCAGGTGTTTTTTGTGTGGAGTTTGCATTTTCCTCCTTGTGTTTGGGTGGTTTTCCTCCAGGAGTTTCCCCCATCAACCCAAAACATGCAAGTAAACAGCAGGTAAAATCCTTCACAGTTCTGGCCAAGCCTATAGCTCAAGATCTGGAGATGTGTCCCTGGGCATCGCACTGCAGCGCCCATCGCTCCTGACAGGTTGCCCCTGTAGCACTGAAGGATGCGTCAAATGCAGAGGACAAATTTACAGGGCCTTGAGTAACTTTACTGGTGGAGGGTCAGTCAAATACATTTCTCCATGGAAATGTTATTGTTTTGTCTGGAATGTTTCACAGTATGGCATTAAACCTTTCTGTCATCATAGAGACCAAACAGATAAAGTTACAGGTCAGATCTGAGGAGAGGCAACCCCACTAACAGTGTTTTTGTTTGTTTGTTTGTTTTTAGCTCAAAAGTGCTATAAAACCATCTGTAATTGAATACATACATATGTTTTGATTTATTTTTATGTTTTGATTAGTTTTTCTTGTGATTTTAATGTATTTCTTATTCTGTAAAGCACTTTGAATTACTTTGTGTACCAATTGTGCTATACAAATAAACTTGCCTTGCCTCGCCATGTAAATTAGAGCAGTTTAATGTCACACTGTGGAACATTCCAGGCAGAGCAATGGCATTTCTGTAGAAACAAGCAGGTCACAAACGCACAACCAATAAGTTAAATAGTGCACCTTTAACCTTAAATGTAGAATGCCAATTCCATTCCATAGGCGTGATGATGATTTGTTAGCCTGTTTCATTAGACGATTTTCACTTCGTGGCAGCATTTGGATTCTTTCGCTGTAGGCGGATACTTTTTATTTAACCAGTCGCTGCTATTTGGTTGTGACATATGTAATGCATCGCTAACGGGGCTAACTGGTATATTAAGCTTTTTCCAAATCTCATAGGAAGAAGGGCAATAACGTCTTTCCCTTTGATAAAACTCACCAAACATTCTCTTTGTTCTGGCTTTAAATCCTCGATCTCGGAAATTGTTGCCAACACAGAATGTACGGCTCTTCGCTGATTGGCTGGTGCTCGGACTCGCACTTCCAGGGTTCTTGCAAACTGTCTAGTGTATTCCAATTTCTGACCTAGTCACTGGAGAAATTAAATTGAGCGGAGGCACAAGGTGGCACCAGCCTGGCTAATGACTTGCTGAGCTACGCCAACAAATTAAAACAAGAGGACAATAGTGTTACACTGTGTTTCATTTCTAAAATTTTAAAAAGTAAACTGGATAGTATGTCTACAGAAGTACAGAAGGACCTTACTTGTTCTGTTTTGTCTTTTCTTTTACATATGACACTTAAAGCAGTGCAGACAGGCTGGTAGTGTGTGCTGACCTTGTGCACTTTGTCCCATAAACTGAAGGAGTGTGCAGTCCCACATGTGAAGACAGAGCATCTTAAATCACTCATGTCCCGGGAGGTTGTTTATATTAGAGTTTGTCCTTGTCTTAAAGTATATGTAGCTAAACAAAGAGGTTATCCATTTAATATACCCTACCTTCCCCACTCACCTACTATATAATATATACACATTGTTTGGGCATGGACAGGATTTGATAGATAAGAGCAACCTCAAACGCACTCAGATCACCTTCTTAGCCTTGTAGTTTTAAAATAGTGCATTTTAAAGGGCCCTTATTATGATATTTTCTGATCTACTGTATGTTATAATGTTGTTTCCTCATCACAAACATACCTGGAGTTGTGTTTTGTTTCATTCACACCTGTTTAACACACAAATTCTGCATTTTTAGGTTGGGTTCTACTCTCTGAAAACACTGTGTCCCACCTTGTAATGTCATGTGGTAATACAGGAAGTGTTTTTTAAACTCCATACACCTTCAGTACAATAATTTGAATGGTTTCAGCCCTGGAATTGGAGTCAAACTAACGGTAAAAGGTAGCTGTTAACTTGGAAACTATTACTGAATGACATCACAAGGTGGAACTGAACATTTTGAGATTTGGAGAAGTATACAGACAAATAATAAAGGGTTACTCAAACATGGGTGAAACAAAACAAAACTCCAAGTAGGTTTTTGATGAGATAACAACCTTCACCTTTTTAAGACAAGATAAAAACTGCATGAATTTAAAAATATCTGTTTCATCAGTCCTAAAATAATATGATAAATAAACATATACCGCATACCCCTCATGGGTTTTTACAGCAAAATAACCTCCATAGCCTCCCTGTCAGTGTATGCAGTGTTATTGAGTTCACCTTTAGGCTTTAACTGATGCTGAAACTTGCCTTTGCTTGAGGACGCCTCTCTTTGTTGTGGCATTTGGCTGACACTCGGAGCCCAAGGACACTGGCTTTTATTGGCCGCCACACTTCTGTTATATAGATCCAAGTAATGCATTGGGCTTAATGGGCTGATGTACTGTGTGTCCCCGGGGAGAGACTGTATGGGGGAAACGACCAAATTTAACTTTTCTATCCCAGTTTGGACAGCTCGGCCCTCACTGCACTTTTACCAGGGGCACAGTTAATTTAGCTATAGACTGTAAATCCCAATAAGTAAATTCAACTCTAGTAAACAATCTGACCGCCCCAAACTATGAACTTGTACACTTCTTACATAGACACATATAAAGATGGCCATATGTCTTTGCTGAGTTTTCCTTGTCAACATTTGATATTTAAAATCCCTTGTACTTCACATATAATAAAAAAAATTATAACATGAAAATCACTATAATACCTAAGGCAAGTACCGTATTTTTTTAACTATAAGGCGCACCAGATTATAGGGCATTATCAGTAATGTTGAATTCTCTCATCTATTTTCATACATAAGGCGCACTGGATAATATCCCTTAGCCCAGGAATCCACGATCCATTGGCAGATTCGCCCGGCATTGCCTCCTTGTCTTGGTGAATGTGTATTATAAATGTGAATGTGGGTGGATAATTTTAATTTGTTTTTGTTTTTTCCTAAGAGGAGGACACAAATATACACTGAGTATTAATATGTTTAATGCAGCTTTGTGCACATTTGTTTACGATTTACAGAAACAAAACTTAAAACCACATGGCTAATTTGCATAAACTATAAGCACAAAAAAAAAATAGCTTGCTCTTTGTGTGCTGATGCGGGCAGCTTCTGTCGGACTAAAGGACACGACTCACTGGAATATGTGCACAAATCGGTTCAAGGTCAGTGTAGTGGCAATTTAACTCCAGAGTTTGCCACTATAGCTGTAAGTGCTGTGTGGCTTCAGCTTGACTCATGTGTTTAAGATGAAAACCGAAAGATTCAATGTCCAAACTTACAGAATATTGATTATGAGGTTTAATTGTAGATGCAGCTTCCATAACTGAAAATTACACAATATATCCAGTTCACACGGTTAAAAAACTGTATGGCCTCAACCCCCTACAGCTTCCACACAAAGAATAAACAGGCCACATAGGCCACCTGGCTATGAGCCACCAGGCTCCACCCCCAAGGCTCCACCCCAAACACCTTGAACCAATGTAGGACAAAAATGGCCGTAACAGTCAGTAAGCATAACCAGAATTAATACATGAGGCGCAATGGATTATAAAGTGCATTTTTGAGAAAATTAAGGGATTTTAAGTGTGCCTTATAGTCCGAAAAATACAGTTAATAAAATAATTTTTAAAAGTTGAGTCTGTGATCTGATCCCAGCTCCAACCACTACTTACTGTCCTTGAGCAAGACACTTCACCCACATTGGTTTCAAAATATGCTGTGTAAAATGAGTCATTGGTGATGCTCAGGGGGCCATATTATATTTTAAAGGTGCACTATGTAACTTTTCTCGCAGAACATCCACCACCTACTTGTTTCCATGGAGATGCTATTACTATTCCTGGAATATTCCACAGTGCCCAAGTCTTTCAGTAGAGATACCTCATTCTGTTTGTTGCTCTGGGGGGTTAATGAAGCCAAAATGTAAGTGCATTTTTAGTTGTCTTTCGTCCGCTCCCATAAAACAATCAAATTATAATAACAAAAACACAATACCTTTAAACTCTAATTGAATTAACAAAACAATGATTTTTTTCCCATACACAATTTAAGCAGCTGTGTGTTTTATAATGACAACCCGAGAGAAATGAGCGTTGTGTCTACAAAGGGTATTTTTAGTCTCAGGGCTGCACAGAGGGAGAGCAGGCAGTACACTTAGCTAATCTGCTATTTGTTTGTCTGTGATTATGCTTTATGCTTACAAGAGACTGGCCTCAGAATCAATCTAACTTTAATGCAACAGAAGACATGAAGCTTTGCACTCTGGAGGAAAGGCTCTACATTTAAAACGCCAATAAACAATATGCTGCTGCAGATGTTGAATTTAATTGTATTTTTGTTCACATTTTCCAAATTCATTCCTTTGAAGAGCCGGTACCAATTTTTCATCCATGTATTTGAGCTAAATGTGTTTTCCAAGGACAAAATTAGACCGATATGTTTCTGTCTGCATCTAATCTGATAATCAGGAAGTGTGCCATTAGCATTCTAGTTATTGATCATTCCACCATGGCAGTAAACTATTTCTGCTTTTCACATTTTAATGGACGTCTTTAATGTTTCACCTCAAGGGTAATTAAGTGTGAGCTGATTTTAAGATTGTTGGTCTTGTTTGGGAATTGGACCTACAACCTCAGTGCTAAAAGACTGAAACTGAACCACTCTTTCCCCATCATGCCAATATGTGAATAAAATAGATCCCCAAAAGCTTTTTTCCGAAATGTTGTTTTTCTATGTAATTTTAGTCGTCCAATCACGCGCCTCATTAGATAGTTCATTTAGCATGACGGCACTTCTCATTCACTTTCAGGGTAAACACAGGGTAAGCTATTACATCAAAATATCATTATAGAGGCTGCAAATTGACTTAAATTGACACCAAAGACATTTCATATTAAACTAATTTTTCCTCATTATGGTCATTGTAATAACATTGACTCTGCTAAAAACAATATGTTTGAGTGGCCTCTTAAATCCAAATGGCCTACTAATGCAAGAAGAGTATGTTCATCACTGCATCGAGTACTTATTTTCTAGTGCCTCAGAGCTAAGTGGTGACTAATGTAATCCATGAAGTCAATAGTTTATACAAAACAGCTCTTAGACCCAGTAGTCAGGTTATGGTGGATGTTTGGTCTCTGCTTTTGGTATTAAAGGCTCTTGACCTGATTTATAACCATGACTGAGGACCATTGTTCAGTTTGAACTGGTGGCTCCGCCCATTTAGTTCCTTTTAAATCAAGTTACACAATGATAGAGAAGCAACAATCTGAGGTAAGCTGTTGGTTTCACAAGTTTTTCATGCCACAGTGTGCCTAGATAAAGGAATCATCACACTTGGACACATTATTGTTCTTACTTCACATTATGCATAGTCAAAATCATTATGCCTCGCTTTCATAAGAGATGCTTTAGTAGATAAGTACCATAGTTACATAAACATCATACATTGCCATAGCCATTATGTTCACCTTCCATGGCATTTCAATAGCTGAATGCTATGGGAAGAATAATTGTAATATAGACTGATTTAGAAAACCAAGCTATTCATTCTGTCAATGCTTCAATAATAACTCCACATATGTGACTATATGTTCTTGTTATGTCCTTTATGCTTCTGCTAAGACTGTGACTGTTGTGTAAATGATTTCAGTGGTTAATTATATGGGCTTAATGGACGGGGTGTTGAACCTGTGCATTGCAGTTGACATTAAAACTATGCACTATTTGATGCTCTAAATTAAATTTTGATGTTTTCTTAGTACAGAGACAAATAAATCCAAAACTAAAAGATAGTATTAGTGAGATTTCTTGAGCATTGCTTTTAAACTCTTAACACGTTTGGCTTTTAGATTTTAACAGTAATAACCTGAACCCTAGTCTGAGAAAGTACATGAAGTATTACACCTGAATATGCATTAGAGTAATAGAAAAAAAAAAAAAAAAAAACAATGGCTTTACTTGGAGACCAGAATAAAAAAACAAACAAAACAAAACAAAAAACGCTGGAACAAGAACTGGTCTTGAATTGGAAAACAGGTCTGAAATGACAAAGGAATCATGTGGCATTTACGGTTCTTTTGGAAATCCCAAAGTCTGGACCCGAGATTTCACTTGAATTTTTGAAGATAAACACTTAGGTATGGAAGAAGAAATATAAAGCATAAGAAAGACTGAAAGACAGACTCCAGTGAAAGTAGTGCTTGGGCTGGGGCATATATAAATGATCCCCGTACTATAGCAGAGGAAGGAAAGTCTTTTCCTGACATTGAAAGAAAAATACAACTTATTAAAAAAAAACGTAAAGGTGCACTGCTCAACTTTTCTGGTGGAGGGTGCGCTACCTACTTGCTTGTCTTCCTCATAATAGACAGGTTTAATCTATACTGTGTAGAACATTCTAGACAAAGCAGCTGGTGGACACTCCACTAGAAATGTTATACAATGCACCTTTAAGTTAAACTTAAATTTAAGGCAAACATTTTTGACAAAGGAGTCTATGTATGAGCTGTGACAGTGAATCATCAATTATGACACCCAAGAGTTTACAACTTCAATAATGGAGCCGTCAGGTGTAACAAGCAAAGGTATTAATTCTGCACAACAATATTACTACACACATTTCTAACAGCGTTAACTGAATATGAAAATATGAAATATGACTTGATGTTATACTACAGAATAATGTTGAAAAAATAAATAAATACTTAAACCATGACACACAAAGTAACCCCATGCACTGCAGCGACATTCACTCACCACAGTTTGAGAATTTATTTTCAGTTTTTCTTCTCCCTTCCTTCCACTGCCACAACCATAGCACTTTAACATAAGCCCCAATGGAATAACGCTACAGTCAGCTTGAGCTTACAGTACGTAGGTCTGAAACACTTTGATGAGAGAAGAAGAAGCAGCCTCGGTAGTGAAGGCTAAGAGACACTCCTCCTCCCATCTCCCCCGGGCAATGGCCTCCTCTTTGGAGGTGAAGCTTTGGCGTTACCTGGGGCTCAAGAGCTTGGAGCTATGTTGAAAATCCCTCTATGCCATGTTCCACCCCCCTTTCTCTTCTGCGATCAGTTATGTCTTTATTGGTTTTGCAGTGTAATCTGAGTGACAATATGGCCAACCTCCTGACCTGTTTGTTCAAATGGAGATAACACGTATCAGTTTTCTGAGGAGAAATAGAAAGGCTCGATAGCTGATAATGTGGGCCACGTCTCATAGACACAGGCTCTCGGATAGGCTCATGTCTTGGTTTTGCCTCGGATTTGGTCCAAAGAGAAGATATGGACAGACTTCAAACAGCTGCAGCAAATATTAGGACAAATATGGACCACCAGCAGGCAGCCGGAAAATTAACATATGCGAATGAGTGGCCAAAATACAGCTTCAATCCTCCAAAAAGGAATGGGCAGACTCAGTGGCCTATTTTGTCTTTGAATACAGTCAGACACTTTCCATACTGATACTTTACAGCTGAGGTCGTAAATACTTCCTCTCCATAGGCTCCTGGAAATGTGCTGTTTAAATCCATTTAGTATTTTTTCTTGAGTTTTCAGGCAAACTTAGTTGACAGTGTTTGCTAAAGTGTGCATTGAGTCTCCATGGAAACTGGTGAACATTCCGCCAATACACATACATGCAGAACAACCCCAGCATGACGTAACTGCAAAGTATCAATAGGCTGTTTCAGTAGTGTGTGTCTGAGTGGCGCAGTATATAACTAAAGCATAACTATAAGGTGCAGTTACATCGATGATTAGGGTGTTTGAGGTGTTTCTAATCAAGGCTGCACAAGTTTACAGTGAGACTCTGATTTGCTCCACTAACACCTCACAATTAAATTTACTTAACAAAATGATATAGATCTAATTCTATTCCTCCTGCACTGTTCTGCATTCTAGGCTTGAGTGCTTTGTTTTCACATACTTCCTATCGCCGCCCACTTCTCTGTACTTACTTGCGAGGATTCCAAATATTCAGACTTAAGGACATTTATAGATAGGGTTACAAAATGTCACATACCAATTTTCCATCAACAAAAACATGAACATTTTTTAATTGAAAATCTAAATTAAAATATGTGTCTTGCTATGGAAAGATGCCACTATGAAGAGATGACTAAATACCTGAAAAAAGCGTAGTGTGTGTAAGCAGTGTTGATGAACATTGCCTGGCATCAATTTGTCTGGCTTCTAATCATTAATGTGTAATTTCCGTAGACTGGTATATATACATGGATATAGCAAACCCTTAAGCTGCCGCGTGCCAATTAGGAAGTGAACAAAAATTGTCGTCCTCTCTCTGTAGCTGCTGCAGTGAGCCTTGTCATTTTTGTCTTAAAATTTTGTATTAACCTGCTTTACATGATCCTGGTGTTGTTTTGCCATTTGCCCATAAACAAACTCCTATTCCTAACTTGGACTCAGCTCTAAATTCGCCCCTGTAACTGCTAGCTTTGTGAGTTTCATTTGACTGAAACTGAACGCTATGGGTAAAGTCACACTCCCTTAGGTCACATTTACACTGAAACAAATCACCATATCACTGTATCGGAAATGATTTGCATCCAGACACATCATTTCTCTGTCCACAATCAGAGCCTCGCTATTCACACAGTAACGCAAAACTGCCTGAAATGCACATGACAAGGCTGGCTTCAAGTATTTCTAGCTACACTGTTTCCCGTTTGTCTATGGTTTGTTTAAACTGTTTTCCGCAATAGCGTCACATGACCAATGTCACAAACCCACCGAATCAGGGAGGGCACAAATCACAGAGACGTGGTCCAATAAGGATGGCAACTACAGCTCCTACATCAGTGTATCAACGTTTTCAAGCATCTACACAGTGCCGGATCAGATCCTAGCTCAGATGAATTTGTTGGAGCTGGCGGCACCAGAACGTTCCATCTCTGGAGCCGTTTTCCATGTGGACGAACACTGCTTCCGCAACAAAAATTACTTGAATACGTACTAATGTGGATGGGGCCTCGGTTCTCTTGTTTTTAGTCTATGTTTTGGAATAATCTGCTCTTCCTCATGTAACACATTATCATTTACTCAGGCTTGGGAATGGCTCAAACTGTACTTGCCACTCTCCATATTATAAATACAAACATATATACTTTCAAACTAATAATTGGAATAAACTTTGACATGGTTGTGGAGCTCTTGAACTATAGCGTTTTTATTTCTCATAAGAAAAGCCTAATTAGCGGCCTTGACAACAGCGGTGTCCAGTTCTCCGCTGAGCCTAGGACTGCTGACTTTGCCTCTTTAACAGAGTGTGCTCTTAATGACTGACCCACAGGTTCCACGGAGCTGCTGCCGCCAACAGCATCTGATGAAGAATTAGAATAATGAGGCATTTTGTGTTATTCTTTCCCATTTCCATCAGATGTAAACAATTTATTGGTATTAGCAAATGAATTGTGCAAAGTGAGAGCTGTTATTGGTGAGAAAGTAATCTTGAGTCCAAATTGAAGTTCTAAATTAGCCTCATCATTGTTCTACTGCTTTATATGTGTGTGCATTTACAGACTCAAGATTAAGCTTGTGGTGTTGCAATTGTCACAGTTTGCATTGTAAAGTGAAAGGGTTAATTCAGGTTTCAGCTTCCAAATTCCAGATGACATTTTGAGGATTTTTGCACATTCGAAAGACATATATTTTTGTTTTTTAATTGTAATTTTTATGACAACTCTGCTAGATGTTGATCACTTTGGGGCAACAGTAGCTCAGTTAGCAGAGCGCAGAGCTGATCTGAAGGGTGGCGGTTCGACTCCTGCTCACGACATAAACATCATTGGTTGAGCGGTAAAATCCACTGACCTACAAGTTGGGGGTGTGATTCCAGCTCCCACATGAATGCTGTAGTTGTGTTTTTAAGCAAGACACTTAACCTACCTTGCTTACCTAGTGTCTGTGTACACTGGTGTATGAAGGTGTGTGTGAATGGGTGAGTGGTTCCTTGTTGTAAAGCGCTTTGAATGCCTTGAAGCTGGAAATGCGCTGTATAACAATGTGAAAATTTTTACCATTTACCACTTTGAAACCTGTGGACACCAGATTTAGGACATTTTGTTTTATAGTATTTAGCCTTCATCACCTTGTTGATGGAAAAGTTTAATTTTTTAAGTTAAGAGGCCCTAATTTCTGATCTGTTACACTATGGTTTCTTCATCACAAACGTACCTAAACTTCACGTTCACTTGATTAATTTTGATAATTCCAGCCCTGGAATTTCCAGTCTCTACTGATCAAAAGGTAAAAGGTAGCTGTTAACTTGAAAACTACTGCTTCATGACATCACAAGATGAAAAAGAGCATTTTGAGCTTTCGAGATGTGGACAGACTGATAAAAAAGAATTACTCAAACACATGAATGAAACAAAACACAACTACAGGTATGTTTTGGGGGAGGTAAGAGCATTATAACATGTCTTAAAGCTCACATGAGTCAATTTTGCATAATATTGGACCTTTAACAATAGACAGTTCAGTTTTATATGTTTTATTTATTGAGACCAGACCTGATAAAAACTGATTCGGCAACATCAATATTCAGCTGGTGTCAGAAGAGGACATTATTCTGATTGTACAATAGCTAACTGTTTTGCCCAGCTCTATCAGATCAACCGATGTTATTATTTAAAAATGACTTTATCTCTTTTATATTTGCCTTACAGCCTGGGCTTTCTAGTGCTAATACCCCTTTTTCTACGAGTGAAGCCCAAATGCTCATGAATATCTCATTCTTTGATTTTGTGTGGAGATTTGCCACTGGCATTTGGCGCTGCCTTTGTGTTCACTCCTCACAGGTTAAAGCCAGTGCAGTGGAGTGCTACTTGAATAAACAACAACAAAAAAGGAATTGTTATCTACTGGACAGCTTTTAATACTGAAATTGGTATTTTTCAGAATTTACTTTCAAAATATTTACTGGGAATTTCACTTTGGAATGTGGGCATTTGATTTAATCCTGCAAATTTCTCTTTATTTCCTCCTGCTCTTTTTGCTTTTTGCAGTTGGCTATATTCAAATTGCAATTATTGTTTTTATTTATCATATTTAACATGAAAAGGTCATCCCGTTATGCATAAAACACCAACTACTATATATTAATGCTCCAATCACTGACAACTTTTACTGTTTTGAGTCATAGGTCAGAACGATTAAAAAGTGTGTGGAAATTGAAACTTTACTGGCTCTTTACCAACTGCCCTGTTAATGAATTCCTGCACAGGGTCAAGCACAGATGTATGTAGATAGAATTCCTAATTATTTATTTCCAGTTTTATGAAACAAATCCGCAAATTATTTCCATATGTACATCCCACAGGCTGTAGTGTTTAAGCATGGGCGAACAGTGAGCGGGGTCAGCCCAAAAGCACGCTACATGAAGCAGACTGCAGCACTGCCAACAGCTGGTCTGACCCATCGCATTTATATCTCTGTGCCAAGAAGCCCACGAGTGAACAACATGTGTGTGTGTGAGGCGGCCATTTTGAGCCGTTAGGTAACCAAGGTTAGCGGGTGCAGTCTTCATCTTCATTACAACAGTGACAGCGCAATGTGAGGTGTGACAAATTTGACAAATGCAGGAATATAGTAATATGAGCAGCTTAGTTTAACCTTTGGTCAATTGTTGCGAAACCTTAAGTGCCCTGTGAGGTGAATTAATGATGCAAAATGATGCCTTACTCTCTTATTTCGGAGCTGTATTTAACTGGACAAATGGCCTCTTTATTCAAAGTGCATATAATTTTTAAGCATTTAGGCTGTTGAGTTGTCAGCTTGTTCACATTAGCATATCAAAAGCAAGCCTAGCAGACACTTTTAACGTCCTTTTAGATGTAAATTCTGCACAGGGCGACAAGAATAGAAGAGATTTGCTATAAACTATTTTGTGTGGCTTGTAATAATCTACAATTAACATTTATATTCTAAAAGACAAAAACACAACATCACCGAACAAAGGGTATTGAACAAAAAATATAAAATCACTGAGTCTGTCCTTATAAATATGATGATTGCAGGTTAATTTTCCTATAGATTACTGTGTCTAGTATCTGTTCAGACATGGATGTGATAATTGATAATAATAATTGATAGTAATATAACAGTAGAAGAATTCAAGGCCCTTATTAAATGCAGGCAGCAAGCAACCAAAGATCAAGATAAAACATGTTTACAGGGAAAGATAACTTAAGCTTATATTTATATGCAAATTAAAAGTGTACACTGCAGAACCAGATTAGATATATTTGCACAATTATGGAAGATGACACTGGTCTCTTAAAGGGCCATATATTCAGAGCTTTTCACAGATATATGTCACAAAGACACTTTACAGAGCATTATTCATTCACTCCATACCCAGTGGTGGTAAGCTATTGTAGCCACAGCTGCGCTGGGGCAAACTGGCGGCTGCTAATCCACGCCATCGGCTCCTCCGACCACCACCATCACTCACACCACTTCCATACTAGGCAATGTGGGTGAAGTGCCTTGCCTAAGGACAAAACAACAGTTTTTGTGACTCGCGCCCCACTGTGGCACTTGATTTTCTCAGTGGTCTCCCATCCAAGTACTAACCAGACCTTGTTTAGATTCTGAAGTCTGACAAGATCAGGCTTTGACAAGCCAGTATGGCAACACCTCTTGCACAGTCCAGGGTCAATCAACCCAATCCTTATAAGTCAGGCATAATATGTTCAAAAATATTTAAAATGTATTGTCTAGCATGTTCAGAAGGATATCTCTGTATTTTCAGACATATCAGTCTGGTCACCACTCCTTCCATTCTGCAGAAATGGTCACATTTTTATACAGCACAACAATGTATACAGAGACTGAGAGTGTTTTGCCCAAGGACACAACGACAGCATTCAACTGTGGGAGCGGTGGATCAGTGCATCTGTCTGCTCGAACAATGATGCAGAATTCAAACCATTAACCTTTGGATCAGTGGACAAATGCTCAACTGAACTGCTGTCGTCCACAATATGCAATGTTTTTCAGTTCTTTTTTTGCTTTCTATTTTCCTCACCATGTTTGTTTTGGTCCCTGATTGGCTAATCCACCTGTCAATCACACTTGGGGAGATACACCCATGACTAGACTCACATCGTTGTAGGATCCCAGGCAACCAAATTTATACATTGCAATAATCTTCGATCTTCAATCTCCCGTTTTCAATCTTTCATATAATATAACATGTGCATGAAATGATCTGTAATACCTCTATTTTAACACACCCATCAGAAAGGACATACAGTAACACAGAGCAAGATTTATCACAATGGCTTGCTCCACAGAGAGTCGGGGCTTATAACCAGCTCTGAACCACTGGAGTGAGCCCGTCTGGCTTTCTGAATTACACTGTTGTTTCTGGATGGACTGGGGCCTGCAGGGACTGACTTAGAGTAATGCCCTGCCCCATATCTCCCTCAGCACTGTGCCCGGTGCAGCTCTACGCAACAGCAGCCTTACTTAATGTGATCCTCCCTTGGCTTTCTGAAGCGGAAGTGTAGAGGAGACAAAGGCTAAAGACAGTTGACTCACTCATGCACAATACACATACATATATTTGTCCTTTTTGTCTTTAGGAGTGTATAGTACGGCTCAATTGCTTTTATTCCCAGCTTCTGCCATTGTAACATTTGAAAGAAAACTCAAAAATGCTCTGTTCTTCGTCATTATTACTGTATCCATTAATTTATTTTGACTCGTATAGGCTTATTGGAGAGAGGACAGATGGATGCTGAATGATCATCGTATTGTATTTTCTCTTGTAGATCAGTAAAACTGGTCTAACAAAGTAACTTAAACCCTGAAATGAGACACACAGTATTATAATAATTGTTGCCTTAATTCTTCTTTCTGTATATTTAATGAAGGAAGAGAAAAAATAGTACATAGCATTATCCAAGTATTTTTCCTTGTCGATCAATACATGTGCTAAACCCTTAGGCTCTTCATTATCAATTTTGCATGCCTTATTTTTATTGATCTATTTTGTGGTCTTCAATAATTGTGATTCTAGTTCTTTTCTGTTGCTGTTTATTTCACTTAAATGTGTACTGTGTAACATTTTGGTTATGGGTCTGTCACCTGCTTGTTTCTGTGCACTGGTATATGTCATTGCTCTGCCGGGAATATTCCACAGAATGACATTAAACAGCTCTATCTTACGTTTATTCAGTTGCAGGTGGTTTTATAGCTCAAAAATACTTAGAAAAACAGGGCTTCTGACTGTGAGCACTGCAAAAAAAAAGCTTATAAACACTTAAATCTATCAGAAAATGACTTACAAGTAGTGAAATTATCTGTCCATGCAGCAAGATCATTTTTCTTGGCAGGTTATCTTAAAATAAACTAGCCAGGCTGGTGCCATCTAGTGCCTCCGCTCAATTTCCTTTTTCTCCAGCGACTAGGTGAGGAATCAGAATCCACTAAATGGTTTGCAAGAACCCTGGAAGTTGTAGACCACCCACCGGCCAGTCACTGAAGAGCTGTGAAGCCATGACTGGGTCACTTTTGTGGTACAGCACAACAGTAAACAAAGCAGTCGAGATGGATGTAGACGGAGCCAGACATTCTGTGTTGGCAGTGATCCCCGAGATCAAGGATTTAAAGCCAGAACAAAGAAAATGTTTGGTGAATTTTATCAAGGGGAAAGACGTTATTGCCTTTCTTCCTATGGGATTTGGGAAAAGCTTAATATACCAGTTAGCTCCATTAGCAGCGCATTACAAACATGATGACCAAATAGCAGCGATTGGTTAAATAACAAAAGTACCCGCCTACCATCGAGCGAACAAATCCTAATGCTGTGAGGTCAGATGGTTTCCACGAAGTGAAACCGACTGATGAATCAGGCCAAAAATACTAACCTAACCTAACCTAAAAAACTAAAAACTACCTCTAGACTAGAATTAAGCAGTCTCAGAACTAGTAAGTAGATAATACATCTGAAAACAAAATGAATAACCTGATATAGGTTTTAAAATCTTGGCCAGATCAGAGAAATTTGCAGTGAGTGGGAGTGCCTATTCACAGATCTGACTTGTAACTTGGTCTGGTTTGGTCTCCATGAAGATAGAAAGGTTTAATAATACTATACTATGAAATACAAAGCAATATCTCCATGGGGAAAAGCATTTGACGGACCCTCCACCAGAAATGTTACACAATACACCTTTAAATTGTTTTTCGACTGTGTGCCTCCAGTTTACCATCCAGCTTGTGCTAAACTCATGATTGATGCCACATTAAAACAGTATAAACCTCCAGTCTCAATAAAAGTACACATTGCACATACAGTATATTGGACAAAGCTCTTCCCAAAATAGACGGTGGATTTCGTGAGCGTGTCTATTAAGTCTCTCTCCGAGCTCCACGCCGCATCTTGGATCTTGAGATTTCTCTGCCTCCTCCCTGTTCGGTTCCTAAACAAAGCCTGTGCAGTGAAGTGGAGGGAAGAGAACACAAGAGAATCAATCACACAATTATCCAGATTTCCACTGTCACTTCAAACCGAGGGGAACTCTCCACCCGAGCGCTGGATTGGTGTGGGGGCGTGCGAGCGTGACTGTTTATATGGGCACAAAGTTTGTTTTAATAGCGGACTATGGCAGCGTCAATCCTCCCAACTGACAAGTCGTCTATAGGATGGCATGAACGTGAGAAATAAGCAAAGAGAAAAGAAAAAGTATTATGGCGCACAGCAAGAGGGTTCAGTGGCACAGAGGAGGAAATTTAATACAGTTGTTTTGAAGTCAGAAGTCTTGCAAAGCACTGGCAATTTGTATTGTATCTGCATTCTTTTGCTTTGTTTGCACTTGAAAGAAGTACAGAGGCCAAATACTGTACTGTAGTATTGTAAGGTTAGGGAAGCAATGAATACATTAATAAAACTGATCTGAGCCAAACATTTCAATATATCCTGGAGGTTTTAACAGGCCTACAGTCATTGTCTGTAAACACATACACTTTAGGGGGCACTCACACTAGGACTTCAGAACCGTGCCATGCTCAAGCAGGATTGTGTAGGGTTCTATGACCCACACTCAGACTTGCACAACCGAACTGAGCCATGGCCTGATGATGTCATCATACATGTGCTAACACTTTTAGCAGAGAAAAAAAGTCCAGCAGCAGAAATATCTATTAAATAGTGAGGCTGATGTGTGTGCTTTTACAATACATGCTCCTTTGTGAGTTTATGGATATAAAAACATCGTAGAGCAGTGATAACAGCCGTAGAAGAGAGGCAGCTAAACTTCTGTCCCAGTCCTTATTGAAGGTATGGGTGGATTTCCCGTGTATTTTGGAGCAGATTTTATTCACTGTTTTTCTCGTATGAGTAACATCAGCACACCTGACAGGGCTTATACACTAAAGTTGTGTGTGCGCACATACGTGAGCAACTGTGCCGTACTTTGGCCCACCTCCTCCAATTGGGCCAAAGTCCTAACCGTGCCGCGCCTGAGCATGGTTTGATTGCACTCACACTGGATAAACGTACCATGATTTAGGGGTGATCCGTCCTTGGGCACGGTTCTAAAGTCCTAGTGTGAGTGCACCCTTAGAGAAGGGTTCAGATTCAATTTGATCGATCTATTTTCTATTTTTCCATTTCGCTTTTGTTTAATTAACACCGATTAAAAATCTATCTTTTTATGTTCATGAAATCATGCATTTGTTTTTAAAAGAAAAATGATGCTAAGAAACTATGTATCAGTTTGAGGGCAAACTTTATATATGACATATCTGCTTGAGACAATCTGAATTTTTATCATAGAACTCAGAGTCAAGTAAATGTAAACAATTAAAAGTATCACCAGCCTTTGCCAGAAAGAAGAGAAACTAAAGTTGTGTTGAACCCAGACAAGTCTTACAAAGCATTCTAGTTTATGTACCAACTGGTGCATAAACTAGAACTCTTTGCACTGGTGAGCCTGGTGTCGACAAAATAAAGCAGTCATTGGTCCATTGCACCAACAGTAGAAGTTGTAACCTCAGAGACTGCATTAATTTCCTCATTTGGGCAGACTAGCTACTTTTGCCCATTCACAGTGCATTACGGTGTCTGGGAGGCTTTGAATTTCTTTGTTTACAATGTCTTTACTTAGATGGTGTATGGTATAAAAGCAAACTCATTATAGGTAAAACTTAAAAATTTGTTTGCAGTTTGTAAATTATTCAACATTTCTGTGACTGTAAAGCAATTGTTTTACTCGTACTCCCTGGAAGAAGACATTTTTTTAATTTAGTTTGCTTCAAAACAGAAAAAAAATGTATTCATAGTAAAGCCAGAAGCTAATAAAACTTATTTTCTTTTGAGTTTGTGTTTTGCTTGTTAGAATATAGAAATGTCTCTTATGCAACTGCATCATAAAAAAATAATGTGATGACATTGTTTGGTTTGGCACTTTAAA
Organism: Boleophthalmus pectinirostris; assembly: GCF_026225935.1. Lineage (NCBI taxonomy): Eukaryota > Metazoa > Chordata > Actinopteri > Gobiiformes > Gobiidae > Boleophthalmus > Boleophthalmus pectinirostris. The sequence goes on from NW_026571140.1 coordinate 28,494,682, forward strand.
TATTAAGCTTACTTTATTTTTTTGTAACACAAATTAGATGAAAGTAAATAATTTATTTATGTATTGTTTTATTTATTAAGATTTTGGCATTGTTTTCATAGTAATAACAAGATAGTAGATAAATTATTGAATCTAACATTTTAATTGGAAAGATTTAGAGCATTGGAGTTAATAGGCTAGAGATTATTTATTTATTTATTTAATTATTTAAGTTGACATTTCATTTATGTCAAAAATGTATGTCTGTTGTATTTTACCATATTTCTGGTTACAACATTGGACTTGTATTTTTTTTATGTTCTTCTAGGCAGGGGAGTAGACGGGAGCAAAGGAGTCTTTTGTCCTGGGCCCTAGGGTTTTAGGAGCCTGGAATTGGACCTTCATTATTAATTTATATTACAGAAGGGCCCATGTCAGGCTTCTATCCTGAACCCAGAAATTTCAGTTGATGGACCTTCTTCTAGGGCCTAAAATGAACACATCTTTGAACACAGTGTGACCATGGGCTCAAAGCTCTACACTAAAATCCCTCATTAAAACATAAGCATTCTCTGTCAGTTTGGCGCTTTTCATTTTGAGATCTTAATTAACAATCTTAATGTTGTGCCCCAGACTTTTCTCTTAAATACCACTTAAATACAGTTGTATCTACAGTATATCGCTATGGAGAAAGTTTCTGTAGTGGGAGCTGCTCAAAACCCAGGTGCCCTTGGGTAAGAGACATGTTGTGCTTACTGAACACGTCTTTAATGAAAGAGGGGAGTCCATAAACTTGACTCTACCCATCCCTCGTCTCACTGCTTCTACATCATTAACCAGCCAGCCTTCTGCTATTGATCAACCTGTGATCCTGAAATATTCACAACACACGCACAATAACAACTGGAAGGGCGCGCGCAGAGGGCTCAAAGCACAGAGCAGGGGCTACAGTGGTTTAAAGTGAGTCTTACTGTAGCAGAATGTAAGAGAAGTTAGTGTATCTACCAAAATGTGATGCTGTTTTCTAAATATTTCTCCAAATGAAATCCATGTATTTTTATATTCTACCAGTAACAACAGGACTCAGCAAGATACTGCAAGACTTCATTGAAATCATTATGAATTGTAAATTAGATTTACCTCGGCGGTAAAATAAATACATGGAATAGGTAGAAAAGTAAATAAACAAATAAACAAACTGAAATAAATACAAATCAAGATTGAATTTGAGCTTTGGAACAATTAGTCATACAAATATACTTATGAGTTTCTTATTTTTTCCACTACCTCTAACCAAACTTATTTGAATGTGACTCTTTTCCTTTTGGTATTGGATGTAACAATCAAATAGCTGTTTTCCGACAATGTTACGTGCCAGGGAGTGTATGTTCAATTAAGCTTTTGCTTCTGCCTAATCCTATTGAGCATTGCTTTCACTTTTTCTGTAGTATTTATTCAAAAAATATTTTCTTAGTGTTACACTGTGTAACAAATGGATCACATAAAATAAAAATCCTCAAGTACAACTTTTTATGTTATTCTTTTGAGTATTTGCTTTATGTTTTTGTTTGTTTGTTGGTTTGTTTGTTTTTTTGCACATATGGACTACATGTACGCATTCTTGGAACTCTCTAAAATAGAGCACTCTCTTTCCTGTAAATAAATATATTTTTTTAAACTTTTTGTCACAAATAGACTCTTTTCACAACAGCCAGAAGTGCTGTGATGTAGGGTAAATATCACTTAAGTTAATGCTTTTCTATGGCAAAATATCTGTGGAAATGTCTTGCGTATTTTCCACCAGCTTCATAAATCTGCCCCATCACCAAGTCTTCATCGAACAAGGTCGACAAAGGACATATTCTGTCCTTGAAGAATTTATCCACAACAATCAAGGTGAGAAAGACAAAAAAGTAAAGGCGAACAACAACTAACATTAGTGAACTACTCCTGAGCAAAACTAACGCTATGGTCATTAATATGGTCGTCTTTCTTACCTTGATAGTTGTGGCTAAGTTCTTCATGGACAGAATATGTTCTTTGTCGACCTTGTTGGATGAAGATTTAGTGATGGGGCAGATTTATGAAGCTGGTGGAAAATACTCAAGACATTATACAGCTATACAGATATTTTGCCATAGAAAAGAATTAACTAAAGTGACGTTTACCCTACACTGCAGAACTTCAGGCCCTTGTGAAAAAGGTCTAGGGGATCTTGATTGTTAGAAAATTATCATTTATGTTTACAACAGGTATTCCTCCACCAAATTAAGTTAAAATATGAGAATCTTAAAAACCTACCATACACACCTTGATAAAAAAACATAATTATTCATTATAATAGCTCTCATTTCCATTTTAAATTCCTATTGGCTTGTAACAGGTCCGTTCTGCTCCACCCAGTGTCCCTCTCAATGTCAGGGTTACCTCATTTGGGCGGAGATCCACATAAAGATTAATATGGGTGCTCTCCTCGGCGGGCGAAGGGAGCATTAGCTGTTTGTTTTGTTAAAGGCCTGTTTTGTGTTTGTGCTGGGAATGATTGATCACAGAGGCAGAGGGGACGGCGCGGTTGGGACAGCGTACTGATATAAATCACATCTGATAGGGGGCAAATAGATAATTGGTTGTCTAGCCCTATAGTCACGAGGAGAGTGCCGCTATCTTCCAGAGAGGCAGATAAACTAGAGGGCACCGCACAATGATAACAACATGCTTGACTGTCAACAGATGCAAAATTACAACCTCTCTTCCAGCCCATTAGTTATTCCCCCCATCGTGTCTGAATTATTTTGATAAAGAGTTTAAGTGGATTGGAAGTCTAGTGATAGAAAGTTGTTATTGGTGTGAAGCAAAAAGGCAGTAAGCTAAAGCATGATGTATTTCACCCCACAGCACAGTGCTCAAGGGACCATCTCCAGATCTTGGACTAGGCATGGTCAGGATTAGCCATGCTGGCACCGCCTAGTGCTTCCAGTCAATTTCATTTTTCTTCAGTGACTAGGTCAGGAAATGGAATACACTAGAAGGTTTGCAAGAACCCCGGAAGTTGTAGACTGCACACCGGCCAATCAGCGAAGAGCTGTGAAGCCATGACGTCAAACTCAAGCACCTGTCTGGGTCCCTTTTGGGGTACAGCACAACAGTCAACAAAGCAGGAACAAAGGGAATGTTTGGTGAATTGTATTAAGGGGAGAGTCACATACGTCATGCCTAACGCTGCAAGGTCACAAGGTTTCCACAAAGTGAAACCAGCTGATGAATCAGGCTAGGTCCTTTATTAAGGTCCTGTATTACAAAAATTGACTCTTGTGAGCTTTAAGTTGTTTTATAATGCTGTTACCTCATCAAAAAACATACACGGACTGGTGTTTTGTTTCATTCACAGATTTGAGTAATCCTTTATTAACTAACTTTTACCTTTAGTTTAGTAGAGATTGGCAATTCCAGGGCTGAAATGATCCAAATGATTCTAGTGAAGGTGTATATGGACTTTAAAAACACAGTGGAGCACTTCCTGTATAATCACAGGACATCACAATGTAGAGTGTTTTTTGTTTGAGAGATTAACACAGCCTAACTATGAAATGTTAGTGCCATATGATCCATCTCAGACTCTGAGGACCTCAGGGACCAGTCTCTTGCTGGTGCCCAGAGTCTGGACTAAACAGGAGGAGTCACCATTTCAGAATCGTGTAGCTAAAACCTGGAACAGTCTTCCTGAATATGTGAGACAAACTACTTTGACTCTGTTTAAGTCCAGGCTCAAAACAATTCTGCTTAGCTACGTATGACTGAAAGGTTTTCATTTTTCATTCCATACTCTTCTCTCTAATTCATTGTCTCTCTCCCTCTCTTTTTAATTTTTGATGATTATTCATGTTTTGATTTGTTTGTATTGTGATTTAATATATTTGACTTAATTAATTGATTTAATATATTTCTTATTCTGTAAAGTACTTTGAATTACTTTGTATACGAATTGTGCTATACAAATAAACTTGCCTTGCCAGGATTAAATATGTGTGAATAAAATTTTTAATGAGGTAACAGCATTATAACATAAATGAGAATATAATGTAATATGTGCCCTTTAACTATGGTGTGTGTACTGGGTTAGTGAGGGAAATCAGTGTCCACACTAAAGTTCCAAATACAAGGATAAATATTAAAACTCTGCAAAGAAAGGCCCAGAAAACAAACTTGGAAATGTCTTGCTGTGAGGCTACAGTGTTGACCATTAAGCCACATGCTACTTTAATGCATGTGTCTATGTTATTTCTTTATTAAAATCACTTTTAATTTGAGTCACAAAATACATAAACAACATAATTTTAGGCGACCAAGAGTTTAATAAGCCTAAACAAAGCACAGACACTCAGCAGTTTTAGTTAAAGTCATAATTTTTTTTTTATTTAATTAGCCAGTTTCTAGGTTTCTCTGAAAACAACATACAGAGAAATTTGACAAAAGGCTGACTCGGTTGATGTTTCTAGTATATGTTCAAACTTTAATACATTTTTCACAATCCCAGCCCCTGAAATATTCTTAAAAAAAAAAAAGTCGAATAAAGAAAATACTATTCTTAGTCTGAAATTGTACTTCTCTTAGTGAGTCACTTGTGTCACTCATTTCTCCTTGGCGGTCATCTCTTTACCCTGGTGACCATGGCAACGGCTAATCAATACAAATGACACCATCAAGGACTCTGAACAATAAGGCATCAAACTCAACAAGCCACTTTACCCATTTGCTGCTGCTTCTTTTGACACGTCTGCGGCTGCCATTTTGTACTTTTTCTCTTCTCTGACAGTAGCTCTTCGCGATCAGATGATGTCAAAAACTTGGATGGAAGGCCAATATTGTTTGAAAGTGTTTTAAAAAGAAATCGTTGACTAGAAAATAATTACAGACAGCAATTGGGTATCTTATTTAAGTCATTTTATGGGTTAATGCTGTTTAATATTTCCAACAGATGTGATTGAATCCTATTAAAACTTTGCAGAGATTTCACGCTGGAGGTTTGTGTATCTCTACTGGTGAATGTTGGCCAGGCTGATTCCACCTAGTGACTCCACTCAACTTTATTTCTCTCCAGTGACTAGGCCAGGAATCAGAGTACACTAAACGGTTTGCAAGAACCCCAGAAGGGTGAGTCCGGGCACCAGCCAATCAGCAAAGAACCATACACTCTGCATTGGCAATGATTCCAGAGATCGAGGATTTAAAGCCAGAACAAAGAGAATGTTTGGTGAATTTTATCAAGGGGAAAGACATTATTCCCCTTCTTCCTATGGAGTTTGGAAAAAGCTTAATATACAAGTGAGCCCCGTTAGCGGTGCATTACATACAGTATGTCAAGACCAAATAGCAGCGCCTGGTTAAATAAAAAAAGTACTCATCTACCATCAAGTGAACGAATTCTAACGCTGCGAGGGTTGGCAGATGGTTTCCACAAAGTGAAACCAGCTGATGAATCAGGTTAGGGGAATGTTACATGGAGACACAATTAACATGTTAGCAAACACTGTCAAAAAAGTTTTAATATAGTCTGAGAGCTGAGGAAAAAATACAAAATGGATTTAAACAACGGATTTTCAGAAGCCTGTGATCAATACGGGCACCTGAAAATATCAGCTATTTCTGGTCAGAATGTCTTAAATAATAAATAAAGCTCAGATTAAGTCTAATTTGAGTAACATAGGTTCTAACAGAGTAGTGCTTTCCGTTAGCATCACACCAGCTAGGGATTGTTAATGACTTCAGCTGCACAGTATCAATACATTCATTCATTCAGCAGACAGTAGCCTCAGGTGGTACAGTTGTTGCCTTATCACTGGATTTCTCCTGGTTCAATCCCAACTTTCTCCATTGCACACTCTAAATGAGTGAGTGGCAGTGGCTGGAAAACAACATTGGCACATATTGGCAGTCACATATTTGTTAATCAGCCCCAGGGCAGCAGTGGCAATAAAAGTAACTTACTACCTGACTGAACTGAACTAAGTGAGGAAAAATGGAAAAACATCGAAAACATTGCTCCTATAGTGTGTGTATATGTTTTGTTTTTCTCTCTAATTAATTATAGAAAATGCTTAACAAATAAAGCTGTTTTCATTCCTATGTTGACCTTTACATTATAATTTAAATGCAATTCCGTGTTAAACTAAGTATTCAGAATACAGTACTCTGAACATCATGCATCAGAATACATCACAAAATACATTTTAAAGGGATAGTCCAGAATTTTGGACATAGGACCTCATTTCCTAGTGAGCCAGAGTGTTGAAGACGTGTGGAGACACTTTTTTAAAATATTCCATCCAGTCCTTGTATTTGCAGAGGTCGCTGGTGCTAGGCTAGTGCATGTCAATGGCCATAGTTGGCCATTGGCCTGACCTAGTGAATGGTCAATGGCCTGCCACTAAAAACAGTCTTACGCACTCCACAAAACACCCGAAGCAAAACTGTTATTACGCCAGACTGTTGATGTAAATGTCTGTGTCAACAGAATAATTTTAGAAGTAAAACCAACCTTGCATTTGAAGGATTTATGTCTGAGCAGCAGCAGTTGTACTTCTTGATTGGCAGCAGCGGACTGATATCACCTAGCACCTACCTTACAGGCAAAGTGAAATTCCGCTGCTGCTGCTGAGAAAATAGTCCCTCAACATGCAACGATTCATGCGGTGCAAGGTTAGTTTTATTTCAAACATTATTCTATCTACACAGATATTCACATCAACAGTCTGGCGTAATAATAGATTTGTTTTGGGTGTTTTGTGGAGTAAGTAAGACTGTTTTTAGTGGCAGGCTAACTATGGCCATTGACATGCACTAGCCTGGCATGAGTGACCAAGGACTGGATGGAATATTTAAAAAAAAGAGTCTCCATGTGTCTCCAACACTTTGGCTAACTAGGAAATTAGGTCCTATGTCCAAAATTCTGGACTGTCCCTTTAATGCAGGTATTCAGTATTCTGTAACTGCATTTTTATTCTTCCCATCACTGCTTACCACCTGTGAATTCCCCGGTTTAGCACTAGAGTAGTATTCATGGATTTCAGCTTGCTGTTATATGGTGCCATTTTGAGAACGGTTGACCATGTAAATTATATGATATTTTGTTCAGCAAGTTAATTGTAATGGAAGCAGTCTTTTTCATAATTCTGAAACCTGCATAGTCCAACTTTCATAGACCTGGTTCACACTGGAAAATCTTCAGCTCCATGTCTTCATAGATGGTACATGGAGTGAGAAATCTGAGAATGATTGCTGAATATCTCATACAATAGGTTCTGCTCACTGATAGCATTGACACTCAGCGGTTTTGCAGTTAAAAAGAAAAGTCCATGTACTCGTAGGTCTATCACACACACACACACAGATGCATAGATAGAGCCCTTGCTTTGATTAAATAGCCTGACAATGTGCCAAATGTATTGCACTGTTGCCAGGGAGACCACACTGACCTTGAATGCTTTGTGCGTCAAGAGTTTGCCAAGTGTGCGATCCAGCAAAAGACGAAGGACATAGCAACAAAAGTATGTAGCACTTTAGAAAGGCGAGGATGACCATTTTGTTTGAGAAGTTGCCACAGAAAGGATGTTTCTAATTAGTGAATCAGAGGTGAAGAAGACAACTTTAGTGATTTGCATTCTTGATTAGAGCAGTTGAGTCACGACTAATTACGGGTGCCATCAAATTCAAGACGTTTATTTGGAGTGCGATTGTTTAAGAACTTAGCCTTTTTAACCTTGAGAAGTGTCCTCGTCTTTACAATAGCACAAGGATTAACAGAGAAATTGTTGAATAAAATGCATATTCATGAATCTATGCATGTGTTTCTCAGATGTTGTGTTTCTCAGATTATGTTCTTTGCTATGTTCTTTGCTTTATAAAAATGACTGTTTTTCTACATACTATACAATCGATTGTTTGCATCAAGTTGTTTACATTTTTACACTGATCTTATTTTTAAAGTTCTGGCACATTATCCTTGAGAATTAAGTGCCTAGAGCTTTACAATAAAGCCTTATTAGCTAGATACAAAAAAATAAAATTAAAATCTATATTTCATAAATGCGCAAATACATAACCTTGAAGACGTCAACAAACAAAATGAAATCATAACATTCAGTCTGAACTACTAAAGTTGGGGAAAGGAAACTATTGCTTGGTTTTGTATAATGTTTCATAAATTATTAATTAGATCATACATTTTAGCAGAGCCATTGCTGGGGAATTTGACCTTTTTACCCTTGTGATTTGTGTATTTGTGTGTTTGAGTTTTTGAAAAGGATTAACCAGATGAAATGTATTGCTTCATGAAATTCATATTTTATCACAGCACGGGTGGTATTTGGAGACCATTCTGCGTCAATGAAGTCAACAAACACCTCCTGAATTCTTGATGCTGAAGAAGAAATAATTTGCATAACATTAGAGGAGCACTTTTAAAAGGCAAATTATAAGTGAGGATTTATTTGCAAACATCCCAGATCCATCACCTGTAAGTACAGATTAGCATGGACGTGGTGTGTGTACATATTTATTTGTGCGAGATCATTGTTGGAGCTGCTCTGCTGGCGGTGAGCTCGTAGTCTAATGGATTTGTCACATGGCGTCAAAGCCTGAGGGACTAATGTAGCATTAGAGAGCAGGCATGTGTGCTTCTGCTTCTATCCACTTTATAGCACTGTAAAAAAAAAAAAAAAATACAGTTAAAGCTTGGGGTGTGTGGAGCGAGAACAAACAGATGCACTGGTCTATTCTTTAAATGGGATATTGGGTTCTCTCAGGAGTGCTTTGTGCTGTGGAGGTTTTTGTTGTTGTTGCCTGGTGTTTGATAAGACTTCCTGTTTCTCTGTGCCAAATATGGGGAGTATGGCGTCTCTACGTGGGGTCCTCAGGTGGGAGGAAGGTCACCTGCTGCTGCTCTGTGTGTTTCTGTTAGCATCAGGCAAACACAAGTGCATAGTCACATCCATACTGGTGTTTCCAAGTAAATGAATTTGTCTCACAGGAAAACAGTAATTAGACACATTTAGAACACACACCAGACAACTGAATAAAGACAATGAATAAAGCAGTAGTGTGCTTTTTGCTAGTTTTTTCATAGAACTAGTAGAGCAAATAGAATTAGAGCTAGAGCTTTATCTATCATCTGTTCATCTTTCTATCATTCTACAATTTTTGTAGTAAGTGGTTATATTGAAATTCCCTTAACTCATGACCCACACTGGAACTGCAGGGTCTCTCAGCTGGCCTGGGAACGCCTTGGGGTCCCCCGGAGGAAGCCTGAAGTAAAGGGCAGTCTGGGCATCAGAGGCAGAGCAACCATTAGGCAAAAGTAGGCGACTGCCTAGGGCCCCCAAACCTGGAGGGGCCCCACCCAATTGCTCTCAGTGCCACTAATAGCCAAAGCCTCAGAGCAATTAGATTTTCTCTCAGTATGACATTAGTAGTAGAGAGTAGTTTACTTTTAAACAATAATCATAAGAGAAAAAATAATAAATAAAATAATAATTATTATATTATAATTATTAATAATAATAATAATAATAATAATAATTAATAATAATAATAATAATAATAATAATAATATGTAATGGAGCAGACAATAAATTGATTAAAAAACAAAACAGAACAGAAAAACGATGCATTATAGTGAGGGGCCCAAACTCCAGTACGTCTAGGGCCCCCAAATTGCTAACATCTCTGGTCCAACTGCTGCCTCTGCGACCCAGCCCAGGATAGGAAGGAGAAAATGGATGTACTTTCAGGTTTGTAAATCAGTCTGGTTTGTAACTGTTGTCACATGTTTGATCATCCTTTCTGTGTTTAACTTTTCCCTGATTGACACTGCCTAGTTTAGTTCCCCCCTTTAATAAAAAAAAAAGTTCATGAATATTAACAACGATGCCCATCTTTCTTAATACACAACAGCTAGAGTTGTGTAGTCTATTTTTAAAACTAGATCATCCAGTCCTAAGGATGAGAATAACACACAGATTTGTATTGCTGTGTGTAACTCCTCATAATATTTGTCCTTACTTGTTCTTGGTGATGGACGACGGCCTCTTGTTCGGGACGACTTGAGCAGCTGGTGGTTGACATTATGGCTGTCGCGGAGGAGGCCTCGATTATTGTCATTCCCATCACACCAGGCCTCTGTGTGTGCCCAGTTAATTGATGGGGTTTTTCCTTTTGATTTCTTTGGGGGAAACAATCCAGCAGATGTACATTCATTTACTGTGAGGAGATTGCTTCCATTGCCACATCATTGTCCATCCATTACCACTGCACCAACACAATACTCTCCACAGGTAATATCTCTGAGATGTTATTCGGTCCCACTATTGTTTTGCTTTTGTTTGTCGACTTGTGCAATGTGTTGTTATTATATGTCAAGGACAAATTGGAAATGAATAGATGAAATTTTCACTCATTTGGAGCAATTAAGTCAAAAGGGCTGTAACGCACCTCCAGTCACTTGTTAATTACAGGTCTACTCGGGCGCGCTTTGCTTCTGTCGTGACATGTTTTCTTTATTCTGTAATGAGAATGAATAATGCAGAATAGGAAAACAAAGCTGGGCATCTAATCTCGTTTATTATTTGTTTGAAATGAGAAGACATGTGTTGATGTAGATGTAAAGTTGATAAACAGCAAACTAGATAAAGACTTTATTTCTGTACCTAAACTGCAAGTCTGGAGGCTCTTGTGCTTGTCCAAAGAATGAATAAATATAGTACATTTGCTCAGGGAGGGCATCTGGTATAAAAACCTTTAGAGGTTGTGTTGTGCTACTTCAGACAAAAAGATCCAGCTTAGCTTTTATTCAGTTTTTGTTATACTTTTGTAACTTGAACTAAAGGAATAGAAAGTTAAACCCATACTAAAGAACATTCTCCACAGGAGGCATTATGCAGCACTGTGGAATATTACAGTCAAAGAACCAGCATTTCCATGGAAACAAGCAGAAGATTGCCATCTTCCTCGACAAATAAGGGTCAGTTTTGTGGAGATTGAAGCCCACTCAGTGTAAGGAAGCATGTTTCTCTACAATTTTAAGAGCAATAGAAACACCCAGAATGAAAACTAAAAAAAAAAGATCATCCATTCATTTTCTTCCGCTTATCTGGGGCCGGTTTGCGGGAGCAGCAGTCTAAGCAGGGACTCCCAGACTTTCTTTACAGGGTGAGGAACTCAGTCACATGGGAGGAGCTCAGAGTAGAGCCGCTGCTCCTTCACATCAAAAGGGCATCTGGCCTGGCCATCTGTTCTGGATGCCTCCTGAAAACCTCCCTCGAGAGGTGTTCTGGGATTGTCCCACTGAAAGGAGGCCCCGGGGAAGATCCAGGACACGCTGGAGGGACTATGCCTCTTGGCTGGCCTGGGAATGCCTTGGGGTCCCCTCAGAAGAGCTGGAGGAAGTGTCCGGTGTGCAGGGGGAAAAAAAGAAAACAATTACAACATGATTGTATTATTTGGCTAAAACATTACATGAGAGATTTAAATAAACAAAAATAAATATGTAAAATTAAGGTCACGTTTTTATATAACACTCTTTCACCCTCAAGATACTCAAATCGCTTTACATCAAGGAACCACTCCCCCATTCACACTCACTCTCACACACCAGTGTACATACACAGACACTGAAGGTGAGGGGGGTTAAGTGTTCTGTTATTTTCTGTTAAGTTATCTGTGGGAGCTGGAATCACACTGCCAACCTGCGAATGAGTGGATCTGACTACTCAACCAACCTCTCTACCAATAGGGTATCAGTAAAACTATGCAAAGTCTATATTCAGGCCAAGTTAGTCTACATCAATAACAGTCACATAAACTTCTACTGCAGTCAATAAATGAAATACAAAACCCTGTATTCTACTCCCCTGCATTCAGTCACTTCTTGCACAAACCTATCTTCGCGTGTGTCATACATTTTATGATCAGTGTTAAAATGAGACAACATCATGCTCCAACACACTAGCCTCCCGTGACACTTCGACTGCTCCTCATTGACACATATGCGATCCTCTACTCCTCTCCTATCCTTGGGGCTTATTGATCGTGTCCAGGTATAGTCCTTCTCACATGAATAATCAAACTCGCACCGAGCTACCAACAGCCCCTTCCTAATCAATAGCTATTTCAACACCGGCATGGCGAGGCAACAATTCATAATAAATAGAAATCCAGTGCCATATATACATCTGACCTCTTATGTTATGACAATGGCCATCTGAGCACCATCATAACAATAGGAACAATCGATTCGCGTCCCCAAGTTCACGCGGAGGTGAGGCTAGCTATGCCAATTAGCCCAGTTAAGGTCACGACCACACTTTTATTGTGCCTTTATTGTCATTGGACTGTATATTATATCAATAGGAGAAAACGCTGAAAACATTGCACAACCTTGGCTCGTCCTGAACGCCTCCACCCCCTTTGTCCAACTTTGAATGGTCATTGCAAGGTTATGAGCAAAGTTGGGTGTTCGTGACAATGCAGAGTTTATAGCATATATATTTTTTTTTTATTTCAGGGGTTTTCTGCAGGAGTCATCTGTCAACTATCCGCGCAGTGTGAGTTTTGTGTTGCCTGCCCCATGTCCCACATTACACTGCTTTACAGAAGTTTCCAGCAGTTTCATCATCGCGGTTCCAGTTGCTTAAAGAAATGTCATGAATGTAACAAGCAGCGCTGTGCAAAGAAATTTAGATGCCCAAAACTTCAATTTACCAAGTGGAAGCCCATGCACAATACAAGTACAATACAGTGACACATTTTTACATCATATCAAATCTCCATAGCAACAATAATAGGCAAATAATGTAGCCTACTAGATAACGTGTCTTGTTGTTTTCATTGAAGACCATTTCTGAATGCTCAAAAGTGAAAGTGTTATGGACTATATTTCAGCTATAATGGGAGCTGTGCAATGGCTGAAAATAGAGAAAATTGCTTTCAAAAGAACATTATGGTCGGATAAATTATATACAGTAGTAAAAGTGTTACATTCAGCATGGTTCAATTGATCCTTTGCAGCCAATGTCATCAACATTCCTTGCAGGCACTGTTATATCTAAAGCTCAGCTGCTTAAGTTAGACTTTAATCTGAGCTTTATTTTATCACAATTTGACCAGAAAGAACTGACTTGGCTGGAACTACAGGTGAACAGGTGAGCTTATTTTTGCTGTTAAACAACTTTGCACATAACATTAAAGTCCTTTTTGTTGAAAATCAAACTCTTAAATAGGACGGCGAACGCTCATACTGATCACAGACTCATGAAAAGTTTTTATTTTTCTTGAGTTTTAAGACCATATTTTTAACAGATGGTTGTGGTAATTGCAGACATTTTGGTTATCCCTGTTTTGACCATCTAAACCCAACAGAGCAGGACACAACAGAACAGAACAAGCAGGGCAGATTAAAAACTGCTGTCTGTGTGATCTATTGTGTTCTATAATGCACACCCCAAAAAATCTATATTCAATACCCTCGTATGAAGAAGACCTGTACTGTACATTCCTTCTCAGTACAGACAAGTATTACTAAGAAAAGCAAGGAAGGAACTAATATTTGTGTAGAAAAGGCACAAGGATCTTGAAATACGTCATTTATCTCCCAGTGTGCATACCCTTATTTGGTCACTCAAGGGAACATATTTCATTTGCATTTGAGTCAAAGTTTTGTCCTTTTGTGCTAATAAACTCTGTGCACACCAGCACTCGGCAACGTCACTGTTACCGTTACCATTTCCTGTCCAATTGTAGCTCTGTGAGTTCTAAAATTAATAAATATTTAAAGATAAGGCATGCTAAAAAAGTACACAAATAAAATGAATACGTCAGCAGATGACACTGAAAAAGAGATGTTTGTGTCTCAATGCAACACTAAGGCATAATAAATATTTAGACAACACCACAAATTGAACTACTCTGCAAATATAAACAATTGGGTAGTCTTCATTTTAATTAATTTGCATAGATTAATAATAGATTAGTTTATTTTATGTTTTGATGATTTGAATAAATGTCACTGTTAACTTTGAGACACTACTGTGCAGCGGTGTACAGAGGCTATTGACATAGACTTAGGGTGACCAGACGTCCCTTTTTACCCGAGACAGTCCCAGTTTTGAGCCCTGTGCCCCATGTCCCAGCAGATTTATCCAAAGCCATTGATTTGTCCCAGTTTTACACAAGAAGAGTCCCAGGTGTCCCTATTTTTGACCAATTTGATCCCTGCCAACAGTAAAGAGAAGCTTAAATTGTGATTTGTTTCGGTAAAATACAGAAAAGCTGCTAAAAAAGAACAAAACATAAAGAAAATGTGTCACATGTTTGTCATGAATGGTCTCTGTAACAGTTTTCTTTAATTACACACTTGATTCACAATTGTATTATTACAGACCACCAAAAAATGTATTATTCGTTCATGTGTTTTTCAAAATAAAATTATTTCAAAACTAAAACTTTTTTCTTCATTATTTGTGTCCAAAACCAAAATGAAAAAATGGATAGTGATTAGTTTTTTCAGTTTTCGTTTTTGTGTTTAAATGAATAATGGGGAAAAAATTATAATGTCCATTTCCGATTGCGATGATGGACTTTTGCGCCGCATACGGACTGAATCAGGACTCTTACCCTTTTTTTCCATTATTCATTTCAACACAAAAAAACACGAAAACTGAAAAAAAAAAAAAAAAAATAAAAAACCTAATCGCTATCCCTTTTTCATTTTGGTTTTGGAGATAAATAATGAAGAAAATAGTTGATTTTTCATTTTCTTATTTTTGGTTTTATTTTGAAAAACAAATAAACTAATAATGATGCACGGATTGTCCCAGTTTTTTATTTTAAAATTCTGGTCATCCTACATAAACTGCATTTGGACACACCTGTTGTATGGATGGATGACCTACTTATAACTTGGCGAGGCTTGTCTTTATTAACTGGAAATTCAGGACCTATATAGCTGATGTGGCCCAGAGACGGCAATCACGACATGCTATATTTTATCTCTATAGCACCTGTGATTTTCTGCTAAATTAAATATGCAGTTGGCTGTGACTCACTGTGAAATACTTTGTCTCAAGTGATTATATATGTTAGCCGTATAGTCAGTGTGAAGGATAAGGCAGCTCCCACAAATCAATCAGTGAAGTCATTGCTGCTCTGACCCCTCTGCTTATATTTTAATATATTCTATAGGCACTTCAGTTCAACATCTCACACTATTGCTGCAGCATTGAAATGCAGAGTAGTTTAGAAGTTGAAGATTAGCATCAGAACTTTCTCCAGCAATCATCAAGTGTCCAAATATGGTTTTAAAGGAAACAGTATGCTTTTTTCTGAGCTTTTATGATCACTTTTAGACGAGTGTCCATTGTCTGCTGCTGCTCAAAGATTTGTCAGTGAAGTGAGAGTGAATTGCAATGATCCTGAGGTTGAGAAATAAATATATTTAGTTTAGTTTTGTTTATTAAGATCCCTATTAGCTACTGAAATATCAGTAACTATTCTTCCTGGGGTCTCCTCAAATTCATTACATACATTTTATTGTATAATACATAAATTTCACAAACACAGACACAGACACAGACAGACAATAACAAGACATGAAAGCTCAATGTATAGTAAAAGTAATAAACAAAAATGTAACAATAAACAACTAATTAAAACAGATATCAATAACAATAATACATAAATAATACAATGATACAATGATAGTAACTAATCATTGTGTTAAAAGGAACAGTTAACTTTTTTTTTTTTTTTTTTTTTGTTATTTTCAGAAGTGTAGTTAATATGTTTAACTGAGCTTCAGGAGCAGGACCATGCCCCGACCGCCCTCTCCTCCTCACCAGCGAACCACAACTCACTTCGACCACACCTCTAATTTCCCAGAAGCCTATTTGTAGCAGCCTTTCCCATCATTTCAGTTTGTCTCGGCGAACTTGACCCCACTCTCCCATCCCCATCTTGTTCGTCTTTTAGCCACAAGACGAGAGGGGGTCCTGTTCCGGCTGGACCAATTGAAGATTTAGACGAAGCCCCCACCTATAATCTCAACCCAGCCATCTCCACCCCGCCTCGTACATTATCAATAAACTTCTTCTTCACCCTATGTCGTTGTTGGCGTGGTCCTTGCTAGTGATTTTTTTTTTTTTTTTCCAGGCCAAACCCCCTTGTCACTGCCCAGTCTTTGAACAGTTAAGCAAATATTTATTGGGGAAAAAAGTTAGGCATGTTTATGGTTATAGACCTGTGACGTATAATATTTAAGATTCCTAAATATTTCGGGGAGCTACTTGAAAGAGGTTGGAGAACTACCAGCTCCAGAGCAATAGGTTGGAGACCCCTGCTCTATGCATTCTTGCACCCCTCCATTTTTGTACTTTCTTCCTAATATACACACTTCTCTGATACTTTACAAAGATGTGTCTAGTCACTGGTTTCATTGCTCTGAGTACAGATGGGAGGAGGAATGTGATCACAGTACTTTTGCGAGACCCTACTGGAGTTGCCTCATTGTTTGGTCAAAACCATTCACACTTTGAACGAGACCTAGCCTATATTTTGTCCACTCTTGCACAATCTCCCATGTTAAAAATACAATAAAACGTCTTATAACCTTTGAACTTTTTCTCTACCATGCAGCCCCTGATCGACAGTGTCTTGTCCTACAGGATAGACATGGTGTTTTCCCATATTGGATCAAGCGTTTTACACTGAAAGCACACGCTGGTTGGTTGTTTTTTCTCTCTTGTTTTCGCATTAGAGTTCACCTCGGGCTAATTTCTCACTGTTTCCATGGTAACAGCCAGTTAAACGAACACGTGCCTCTGACCGACATGAAGACCCAAGGATCATAGATTTGTGGTTTGCTTGTGGTTTATTGATAAAGTGGAAGTGGACGAGGAAAAGTTGGCTTCCTTGTGGCTTCACCTGTGTCTATTTACGTTTATCCAGTGCAGACTGTATTGAATTTACACGTATGGTTTAGAATCTGAGCCATGTATGAAGGTTTAGAATGATTAATGGGTTAAAAATGTTCTGTTAGCATGCTAGTTGTTAGAGTGACAGCCCTTGCAGTCTCTGAAAGTTGTGAAAAGCGCATATAAATTAATTGCGGTGAAGAATTTGGACGCTAGTAATGGGAAAGAAAAGTAAGAAAACTATAATCAGCCCCGCTCTCGACAACCTTGGTGCTGCGATTCCAGCTCCCACAGATAAACCCTGTTGTTATGTCCTTGGGCAAGACACTTAACCCATGTTTAGACCCAATTTCATCCTGGTTTAGTGGGTCTAGGAAAACCCCATGATTTACATAATGTAGTTTACCTTTAGAACTGGTTTAGTCTGTTTTTAAACCTTATTGGCATAAACTAAAATCAATATTAGTGACGAAGATAAATTGTTATTCGAAGATAAATTGTTATTCCTATTTACGTTCTGGTAGATCCAGTTTAGATCCTGGTTTAGCCCTAATAAGAGGACCTGGATACAGAGTAAGGTCATCTACATTCCTGTATAAGTTTTCCATTTGTATTCTGCTGAGTTAAAAGCAGTGTACAGAGAAACACTTGCAATATAAACAAGGCTATTCCCGAGTGCCGTGATCTTTATGCAAACCCTGTATAATTTCACTAAATAGCTCAAGATTGTAATTCCATTCAAATAACTTCTCCTCGGAAAATGATTTGTTGTTTTTGTTATTTGCCCTCTTCAATTTCCCTCTTGGTTGCTCACCATGACACTAAAGACATCCAAAAAATAGCACTCCCACACACAAATAGGCTGCTTCCCAAGTTAATTATTTTCTATTTATTTGACTTTTAAGTGTGATTTGCAAACTTAACTACTCAGAGCCATGCAAAGGTTACGAAGCAGATACACAGGCGTATTCTCCCTCAGCTCTCTAAATACATTTAAAAACATGTTATGTCAATATGATGAAATAAAAATAAATGTGTGTCTTTAGGTTCATTGAGAGGTAGTGGAGATCATTGCTAATTGTTGGTTTACTGGGTTTATAAATGTAAAAAAGCTTATAATTTATTTTAGTTTGATAGTTTTTATCAATTACGTAATCATCATAATTTTGATTTTCATTGATTTAATATTACATTGTGACATATTATACAGTTTACACAGTTTATACAGTTTGTATGTAAACTAAAATGAACTGAAAATTGAAGTTAGTCAAAAGGAAAATATCTATACCTTATTTGTTTTTGTTGTTGTTTTTATTGATTAAATATACTGTACTGTGAAATACTAAGCATTTTAATAGTATATGTAAAAAATGCCACAATTGGAGCATTAAAGTTTGTCATAAGTCATCAAGAAACCAACTAACAAAGACAGCTGAAATTGTGTGTTTAAGTGGCCTATACACAAGAATAACTGATAAATTTTGATTTTTTTTGTATGTCTAGTACATGTGAAGAAATTGACAAAGCTAATTTTGAACTTGGAATTTAAATAAAAAAATTTCAAACTGTGAAAAATTGCAGTGCCGATCATTCTTACAGTATTTTACAGCATGATGGATTGTACAATAAGTAAATTTGACAGTCTTCCCTTAAGTATGAGACAGAAAACTTGGAGTTCTCACATTGTCATGAGGTCAAACGGCTCAACTTTACCTCTGTTAGGCTATGAAGGATTTTTTTTTCTCTTGACTCTCACTGTGTCTGCTAAGGTCATCACTTTTACAAGTCCAGCTTCCAGTCTCTACTGTCAAACACAACTTCTAATGTTTGAGTGATTTGAAGTACAACATAAAGAAAACAACGTGATAACTAATTTTACCCCAATCTGGCTGCTGTACTCAGTGCTCTACAAATCCCCTGCAATCCAGTTGATGTGCTGAATGGCTTCTGAAGTAAGTGGCATGAAAGAGAAATATCTGCCTCCACCACTGCTCCCCAGCACCGCGAGTGAGCACCATAAAGTGTTTGTGAGTGAGGGATTTGAGTCTGCTCTTTTGACAGCTTTAAACCCAGCCATCCAATCTTAATCCTATGGGCAGAATGCTGTCTGCAAAGGATTCAGTCATCGGCTTTCAACCTCTGACACCCACAGAAAATACACATCTCCCGACAGTCCCATTGCCATTGTGTTACATCTTGACATCTGTGTACGACATAAGCAGCAGGCTGACTACACCACTCACTTGAATTTAAGAGTGGCTTTAATTACATGTGTGAGTATGTTGCATAAAGAAGAGAAGCTATATTGAAAATCATTCAAACTCATCTGAAGTATTTTTGGAGACTATGCATAGGCCTATTCCACACAGATAAAATATGTTAACTTTGTGTGTTCTTTTTTAAAAACAAAAGGATTTGTTTTTACCTTGACATGTCTCTGTGAACATCTTTCTCCTTTCTCAGAATCCTCATCTGATTAACATGACGTGTGACTTCAGCTGATTTTCCTGTGTTTGGGGTTAAGGTAAAAACAAACACACAAAGTTTTCTAAAATGAAGACACAATGAATTTCATTAATGAAATTAAGTGGACTTGAAATGGGAATCTTCATGTACAAATAATATCAGAGCTGCAAAGATTTTTTTTTCGCATATACGATTTTCTTTGCCTTAAAGGTGTATTGTGTAACTTGTCAGTTGAGGGCGCGTGAAATGCTTTTCTCCATCAAGTTGTCTGGAATGTTTCACAGTGTGGCATTAAACCTTTCTATCTTCATGGAGACCAAACCAGACCAATTTACATAAAAATCTGTGGTGAGGCAACCCTGCTCACAGTCAGAATATCTCTTTTTCAAGGTATTTTTGAGCAATAAGACCACCTGCAATTTAATAAATAGTATAGTAGTATAGTAGAGCTGTTTAATATCACACTAGGGAGCATTCCAGGCAGAGCAATGACATATCCATAGAAACAAGACTGTGATGGACCTCCAACCAAAAAGTTACATAGTGCACCTTTATGATTTTGTTTAGATAATAAAGTCTTTGGTCCTATGCCATAATAATACTGCAATACAGTAAGTACGGATCAAAACAGAATTATCAGTTCCACTGAAAATGCTTTAATCAAACATGTTAAATAACTTCAAAGTTATTTTAAAAGTGAACTAAACAAACCAGGAACATTTGTAGCATGAAACCTGCAATGAAGTGACTTTTTGTGAAGATTTGAAAACTTAATTCCATCATTGACCTTTGTCACCTCGTTCTTGGGTGCATTCTTAGCCTTATTGTAGCTCTCAAAGCCTGAATTTCCTCCAAATGCCTTGTTATTTCTTATGAGTCACTTTAGACTGTGTGCAGTCGTTGAAAAGGTGAATCTAAAAATTTCAAGACTGGAAAGAAAGGAAGACTTTGGAACTTAACTCTTAATAGAGGGTTTCTATCTCTAATAGTTAATATCTGTATTGACCGTCAGTGCATTAACTCTGGTGATTGAGTGGTTAACAGATCACAGAACGTTTGACTCCCAGGCCTGCCCCGGGTCTTTCTGTGTGACTTCTCTGGGCTGGGTGGGGCACTCGGAGCACTCCTCATCAATCCAAAACATGCACAGGTAAAATCCTCCTGCAAAGGTAGTCCTGACCAAGCTGAAGGTCTGGAGATGAGTCCGGGAGTGGTCTACTGCTTCTGACAGGTTGCACCAGCAGAACTGGCAGATGGGTCAAATGTAGAGTACACACTTTCCTCACAGGGGGTTTAATAAAGTATATCTTAACCTGAAGCTATTAAGCGGACCTGTGCCCATGTTTTGTTTTATGTTTTTTGTTTTGTTTTTCAAAAGTGCTTCACAGACTCGTAAAAACTAATTTAAATAACATTTTATAACCCACTGTATGGTGTATAATATAGTTTTATTTTTATAATAAAATTAAGGAGATGGAAAGAGTACGAACTGGGTGAAAAACAGCAGTACAAAGGTTGCAAATGTGAATATCTCAGAAATAGACACTTCACAGACAGTTCACTTGAGCTTGTATCCTCACATCCTCTTGTTACATTCAATCAGTGCTTTCATAATTCTGACACAGACGAGTGTATCATTTAAAAGGACCAACACTTTTCGAGTTCCACTTCACAGAGGTGCATGTGTCGCCTCAGGGCTCTCTCATTTGCACTATCTCTCTCCACAC
Source organism: Boleophthalmus pectinirostris (assembly GCF_026225935.1). Lineage (NCBI taxonomy): Eukaryota > Metazoa > Chordata > Actinopteri > Gobiiformes > Gobiidae > Boleophthalmus > Boleophthalmus pectinirostris. Next base: position 28,515,812 of record NW_026571140.1, read on the forward strand.
CAGGGAGACCAAATGCTAAGTGGATCAATACAGTAACTAAAAAAGGAATCCTTGCTCAAACTTTTGTTCTGACTCTTCCCAGTTAAGTGTTCTTAAGACTTCAACCTCGAGGGAGTGGGACCAAATCTGCTGTTTTTCTTCCCTTGGTTCCCTAATAGGTCTCTTGGGCCCTCCATCCAAAATGTGGCAAGAGCAGAGTAAAAACATTGATAATTTGTAAGTTATGCAGAGGAGCACTTCCCTGATGCTGTTGTGTCTCATTTATCCCCAAGACATTTCAGAGCTCATTTTGCCACGTCCTTCTGGTCCCTACCTGCAGAAACACACAACTAACACAAGTGATAAGGAATCCGTCTGCAGCGTCCCCTCTGGGCAACTTTAAACAAGACTATTGTGGCTTTTACGACACAAGGGCAAAACTGAATGCAGTGTTTCTCAAATGGTGAGTTGGATAAAAGTGTTCCAGATCTGTCAAATGATTTCCAAAATATTTCATTAGACCGTTTAGCGTCATGTTAACTATTTATGATTCTTTCTGTTATAAATTACAACTAGTACGTCCCCCAATGTCGTAACTTTGTTTCTTCATCGCAAACATGCCGAAAGGGGTTTAAGTTGTCATCCATGCGTGTTTGAGTAATTTAACGATCTCTCCCAGGGCCTATTCAAACCCTCTTTATGATTAGTAGTACAATCCTGTCCAAGACTCAGCCCACAAGCCTGCGTCATCCATCCAAAAGCATGACACACACAAAAATACTCTACAACTTCACAAACTTGATGTATGTGCAGTAGTTTAATTAGCGGGATGCACACTGATTGCGCTCTGAAGGGGGAGTGACTACGGAGAGCAAAGGGAGGTCAGACTCAGAGTGTAAAACAAAACAGAAAATTATAAAATATGTTAATACATTATTTTCAGCAAATATAGCACTTTACTTACGTTATGTGTTACCAATTATTACTCAACAAGAAGCTTTAGTTAAGGCTTTGTGTAAAAAATAAAAAAGTTGATCGACCCCTGTATTTAAAGGTATTACAGATGAACCTGTATGGAGTATTTTCTATTCGCTCATACTCACTCACTGTGTATGTGTATGAGGATGGTAAGGCTGCCACACAAGTCATGAGGGAATGGCACACTGGCAAGCTTGACTGACAGCTCACTTTCCCCCTGATAACTACTTTTAAGGCCTATTTGAAAAGCATATGAGTAATTGTGTTGAAGGAAATCTATATGTTAATGTAAAGGTCTTCAAGTGCCAGGCCCCATTATAAAGTAGTGCTGTTTTATGGAGTTCTCTTTCACTGTCCTGCTGCCTATAAGCTGCAGGAAGTGCTGACAACTTAGTGCAATAGTGGTGGAGACTTATCAGATACTTTAAGTGATTTTTGTACTAGAATAGCAAAAAGGTAAAAAAAAAAAAAAAAAAAGTAAAAGAAAAGTTATTATTATTTTTTTAATCTGTTTCTTTCATTTGTGTGCCCCACTGACTTTGGTTTCAGTTGACTTTAGAATGAAAAATTAAGACACTTATTTCTGTTACTGCTGCAGTGAAACGCGTCATTTTGGTCTTAAAATGTTCATATTAACCCACTTTACATGATCCTGGGCTTCATTTGACTGAAGCCAAATGCTATGGGCCTCCTGTAGTCCAATTCTTTGTACAGTATATGGTCATGTATTATTAGTATTACCTTGTGTATTTCATTGTTTGGTAAATTGCCTAATATATGGCCCCATCACAACCAGCATAACTAAGGCTACGTTCAGACTGCAGCCTGAAGTGACCCAAATCCGATTTTTTGGCCCCTATGTGACCTGGATCTGATCTTTTAATGAGAGTCTGAATGACACAGATCTTTCAAATGTGACCCAGGCCACTTGGATATGTGCTCCTGAAACCGATACATATCCGATCTTTTGACATGTGACTTCAGTCTGAACGGCCAAAGCGCATTCATCTGACCTACACGTTATCAACAAGCCACAAATGTCACTATTCTGCGCTGAAGTAGGCGAAAATTGTTAATGAACTCCGTGTCACTGAAGCGAAGCACATCACCACTCACCACTCTTGGATACCACCACTCTGCGCATCCGCAAAAAATCCGAATTGAGCATTAAGCCCTGCAGTCTGAACGTAGCCTAAATCTTCAGAAAATGTGATTTGCACAATTTGAGTCTTCATTCTTCACCCACTCACCTCAGTGCTACCCTGATTCATCAGCCACTTCATGGAAACCATCTGACCTCACAGCATTAGGATTTGTTCACTTGACAGTAGGCGGGTACTTTTTTTATTTAACCCAGTCGATGCTATTTGGTCGTGATGTATGCAATGCAAATGCATGCAAATCCTGTAGGAAGAAGGGCAATAACGTCTTTCCCCTTGATAAAATTCACCAAACATTCTCTTTGTTCCGGCTTTAAATCCTCGATCTCGGGAATCGTTGCCAACACAGAATGTATGGCTTCCTCTACATCCATCTCGATCGCTTTGTTTACTGTTGTGCTGTACCACAAAAAGGACACAGACAGGCGCTTGAGCCTCATCAAACACATACCCAGAGTTGTATTTTGATTCATTCACACAGTAGCCCTTTATTATTAGTCTGTCTAAATATCCAAAGCTCAAAATTCTCTGTTCCACCTTGTGATGTCACATAGTGGTAGTTTTAAGGTTAACAGAGCTACTTTTGCCTTTAGTTCAGTAGAGACTGGCAGTTTCAGGGCTGAGACCATCCAAATGATTCTAGTGGAGTTTAAAAACACAGTGGAGCGATTCCAAAGTGAAACAGAGCATTTGAGCTTTGCCGCTTTGGAGAGTGTTTTCTGTTTGAGAGAAGAACTCAGCCTAAATATGTAGGGTTTTTGTGTTAATCAAAAAAAAATATAAAAACACAATTCCAGGTTTGTTTGTTATGTGGAAAAACATTATTACATAGATCAGAAAATAGTGTAATATGGGCCCTTTAATATTGGCTTCATAAACTTCACAAAGTAGTGAATGTACTGACTCAGTGTTTTATCACATTCCTTTAGTGTAGTCTAAAGCATCACAAATATTGCACTAAAGATCTGGCTGTGTCTATATAACTAAAAGAACAGGATTCATTTCTTGCAGAAGTAGAAAGGAAATTGTCTCTGCTTTCAAATGCACAGCTCTCCCTGTGAAATGAATTTTTAATGACTTTTATATTGCATCTAACAAGTGCGAGAGTTACAGTTTTTAAAGTGAAAGCTAAAAAGAATGAACTCATCTCAACAGTTTTGGGTTCCTGCTGAGAGTGTGGAGCCAAACCTGCAGTAGTTGTAACTTACAGAAACATGGGGCTTTCTCTCTCACCCGTCATTTTAAAATATTACTAAGACAAAGTGATACAGTTCAATCACTTTGCAGATAGACGTGTCAGTGTACAGTGTTCACAGCCTCCTGAGGGGATGGGAGTTATTACTGTTCACAGTTTGGGGCTAAAACACTCTTTTATGAGCTATTGTTGCTCTTATCACAGCATTGACACTATCTCAAAACTTAAATACTTATGGCCTTCATCATGCAGCGCAAAATGACATCATTGCCAGTTTTAGAGGAGTTTAGTTACCAAAACATTTGTCTTGAAAAGTGGGTCTGACCACTCTGCCAATGTCAAGATTCAAACCATGGGATTTGAACCACCAACCTTCAGAAGAGTGTACATTCACCTTATCAACTGAGCTACTGTCACTATTGTTCACTTGTGGAACTTTTCTGGTAACCTGGTGTAATTTTTTTTTTATTTATTTATTTTTTTTACTTTTTGGAGACTTGCCCTTTCACAGATCTGACCTGTAACTTGGAGGCTGGGATTTGAAACCCATATTTTGCAAACCTAAGTCAACATTACTAATGGTGGATTTGGATATTTTTATAGTTGACTGAGTGATTGTGTCTCTCTAAACAATTAGTATTACGGTACTCAAGATTTAAACAATGAAAAACAGTCATTGAACCAGCAATAAAAGGTTCATAAATCGCCTATTTGGGCATTAAATGTAGCCCATTTATTTTTCTTTTCAACATTAAACTGAACCAGCAATTTCGGAACATAAAAATAAATAAAATAATTACAAAAAGATTAGAAATTATGCAAAACATGTCTTAACATTTCTAATGAGATAAGTGGGCCTGTCTGCATTTTTGTAGTGTGTTCCAGTCCGGGATGCAGGAGGAGAAAGCAACATGCACACCAGGCGTATAGGCAGAACTGTATATTGCAAATCTACATGCAGACCGTGAAAAGACGATCCAAAAAAATCTCTGGGAATGCTGCAGAATATGAGAGCCAAAGCAATAAAATCTCTATGGAGACAAAAAATGGTAGATTGTTCATCAGAAAAGTTACATAGTGCTCCTATAAGAGTAAAACATTAGTGCATAAATCCATTGATTCATTCTTTCCATAGGTTCCTTTTTATTCTATACCCTTTACTTATAGCAGGCTTGGGTCAACTGTGGTGCTGTTCTTTTACACTGGGGTCTGCATTTATGTACTGTAGCAATTAGATCTTAACCAGTAATAGCTACATCAGCAAGAGACCTGTAAGATTAGACCAGGGCAGCAGAATATTTGACCATAACACATTGTTCAGTCTCAAATGTACAACTTTACAGCAGAAAATCTTAAAAGAAAGAAATCGCACATTATGTCATCACCTTCACAAGCAGCATGTAGTCAGTGACTTTCTCCCATTTTAGATCCTCGTCTCATTTTGAACTCCAGCTTTCAGTCAGAGTTGAAGGTAAAATATAAAAAAAGAAGATCCAGACACAGGTGCTCCCAGTCTGCTGATTCAGACAGTAAAAATATCTTTCTGATAACATCCCAGTACCTTTTTCTTGCTATCTTTCACTGTTCCGCACCTCTACCCTGCAGGATTTGACTGTTGTAAGCATTTTAAGGTTAAACAGACAAAGGTAGCGGGCTCAGGCACATGCACGTGTCATTCTGTCAATTTGTGAAAAGGTAAGTGCTGATCCACGTGGCTCCACCGCGGAGCTGCTCAAAAGCACAGGCCATACGTGTGATGGGAGGGCGCAGGTTCATTTGGAGTTAATAGCCTTTTCGTAACTTCACTCATATGACAGGCATATCAAGGCCACATCCAATTTAAAGGGGAAAAAAATCATAGAACATTTTGTAACCATGTGCTCGATGATATAAGATTTAAACTTTGAAATTAGAGATCAAAAGTATTTTTTAATATTAAAAGTTATTCAGCATTTGAATCGGTTGTCCCTGACACTGACATAAAAAAACCCAAATATATAGTTTGAATAGTTTTACAAGTACTTTTACCTCAAAATACTTTTTAGTTAAATTATTCAAAGGGCATGGTTTAGGAGAATGAGAGGTTAGTACCGCTATCCTATAAACAAGAAGACCATGGCCTGCAGACAAGTTGTCCTAAAAGTGATAGAAAATAAGTATTTCTTAACATCATAGTGGATATTCTTTACACAAATAATATAAATGGCCTTTGATATTAGCAGTTTAAAAGAAAATTTTTCTTATAAATGCTATGTTCACAATGTAGTTGTCATCCGATTTTCACTCCATTGATGTTAAAAGGTCCATTTATTGTATTCTTTCTTACAATATTCTCTAACAGTATCAAGGGAACATACACAATAGCCTCCAATTGGTTTAGTCCAGACCAATTGGGCCTGGCAATGTCTTGTTGCTCAATCCAAGGTCTGGCCTCTGTCCTTCTCTGTGTACCCAGGAGGCTGTCCCACTACAATGCTGTACCTTCAGTAGACAAAGGCTTATTTCAGCTTTCTTTCAACCTTCTCCCACTGACAGATGGGACCAACTCTGGCGGAAAAGAAAAAAAAAACAAAAAACCTTCAAGACAAAGAAATTAGTTGCTTTTATATGGATCCAGAGTATAGCTAGACACTGGGGATGTTTTGGCAAGAGGCTAGGGCTTCGGCTCGCTTGGTTGCGGTAGGCTATCATTTTCATTGTTTTGAAGGGAAAAAAATATTACGCTACAGCGGTGGAAAGCTCTGAAAATAATAGAAAACTGTCTTGACACATTGTTTGTATTGTTTTACCCAGCACGAGACACCTCAAAATAAACAGCGTTGGAACACACACACACACGAGTCTCCCTTCTATTATTACCCAATATACATATGCACACACCTCTGCTAGAGACCGATAACTGCTTAGCTGCGTACGCTCCGGCAATTGTCAGACTGCCAGGGCCATGGGAGAGCCGGGGAGACAAAAGAGGGGGAGGGGGAAGGAGCTGGAGCTGAGTGGCACTGCAGACTGGATACAAGCAGAATTAGACAGGAGCCGTGGGGAGCACAGGCACAATGAGGCGAAAGGTATACGCAGGTTAAAGAATGTACAGGTGGGGAGACAGATAACACAGCGAGGGGGGGATGGAGAGAGACAGCACTGAGTCTGGTCTCATTGGTTTAATATAGACTTTAATGGCTGATAGATCTGTATTATAATGAGAAAGAAAATGTACAACTGGAATTACAATATGTTTTATTAGAGAGTAATATATGGAATTTATAAGGAGGACACCACATATGAAACCCTCTGAGTGTTCATCACATTCTTTTATCATGTTTTTTTTTATGTGTTTATTTAATTTATGTATTTATTGCATCTCCACTGGGGTAAAAACTATTCTTCCTGGGGCCCAAGTTGGCATAATTTACAATAAAATGTTCCATTATAATAATAGCTCATACATCCAAATTCATCCATAGTATACTACATCTTAAACATTAACTATAATATATCTAATAAATTAAAATGAATAGTAGTGACTGAATATAATTACGTGCAATTCCCAATATATTTCTTTAACATTTTCTTAAAACTTGGTTCATGCTTGTGAACAGTGGCGGAGTTAGCAATTTGGGGGCCCTGGGCGAACTTGAGTTTGGGGCCCTGATATAATGCACTTTTTTTCTTTTTTTTTTTATATATTCATCAATGTCTGTTTTTCCTCATTGTTCTTTGGGAATTTGTCTTATTAGTTAGGTAGATACTAACCAGAACTGTAAGTACTTTTTATTTTTTTACTAGTACAATGACATTTTTGTTTACATCCATTACATATGATTATTTTTCTTATAATTATTGTTTCAAAGCAATACTCTCATTTAATGTCATATTGAGAGAAAATCAAATTGCTCTGTGGTCTTGGCCATTAGCGGCACTGAGGGGAATTGGTTGGGGGCTCCTCCAGGTTTGGGGGCCCTAGGCAGCTGCCTACATTGCCTAATGGTAGCGCCGCCTCTGCTCGTGAACAGTTAAGGTTTTGAGGGAGCATATAGTTTAGGGTTTTTTAAGTGAAAAAAATCTACCTAATTTTTGTATCTCTTAGTATTGTTATTAAGAATATCAGAGTATAGCACCAAAATTAGAGCCCTCTGTATAAATTATCTTGGTGGGCCCCCATTATATGTTGTCTGATGAAAAATGCACATTACAAATTTTATAAAGGCCCCTCCCTGACCCCCCTAGTCCAATGCCCCTGAGTGGTAAAGGATTTTTTAAATTTTTATTTTTTGTATAAATGTGGCTACAAATGTCATGAACACAATTTCTTCAAATAACATACAAATCATTAAGAGTCAAAAGTATGACATTAGGACACATCAGTACCAAAATAATTGTATGTGGATGTTTTTTTATAATTTTTTTTTTTTTTTTCAATTTTGAATTTATACATTACTAAAAAAATGTTTTAAAAAAGCTACAACCCACCCCTCTCTCCACACTCGTCACAAACCCAAAACAATAGACAAACAAACATTACATAACATGAACATAGTTTGATATAATGCCGTGCTGGAGTTAAGTTATACCAAATTAGAATGGAATGGATGTACTATCAAGCTACAGAAGATATTTTCTGATTGAACTGATTCCTAGAGCCCAACCCTCTCGTCCTTGCTTTGTAATCACCGATCGCAAACGGATGAATGCAAAATGATTTCAAAGCTGCTCTGCGTCCAACAACAGCTATTTGCCCTGCAGACTCGGTATAAGCAATCTGCTGTAACACTACGGAGGCTGTTACTGGTTCAGAAGTCATCTCTGTTGTCAAGGAGACCATTCACGTTTCCTTATTATCTCGGCCGATGACAATTAATAAGTGGTAATTGTGCTTCTTTTGCAGTGGTGTTCAGGGTCACTGTTCCTTCACTCTATTCTAACAGCTATGAGCCCTGCTTGACAATGGACACTCTCATCTATTTACTTTGCAGCTGACGTTCATCAGAAATTCTCTTTTTTATATGTTCTTGGATGTTGGGAGAAAGTCACAGCAACCTGAGAGAACTTCTAGTTGGCTGACAAGGAATCGTACCCATAACCTCCTTCTTAATAAGACAGTGGATTGCTACAAATTAACAAATTGAAAAGAAACTGCCCCCTTAGATTTATTCTATGATGTTCTGGGTAGTCCTGAGATATTGTGGATTTGTGGATTAAAGTTCTAACCACTCATAGAGCACAATGGAATCAGAAAATTGGAAATTGCCCTCTAAACGATTTACCAAACCTAGCAAAATCTTATGAATAATTCAGAAAACGTCAGACAGAAGGGGACAAAATAAATCATGTTCTTAGTTAATTGCTGAGGTTTTATGGTTGTTATAGAAGACAAGATGCCTCATTGACCAAACAACAGTAAAGGCAACAAGCATCTGAACAGTGTAAACAACAGTGAAAGCAGAACTGGGCACACGTCCACAAGAATATAATAGGTGTGAAACGGCAAAGAGAACAAAAGCGAGCGTGAGGCTGGCTGGTAACAGAACCACCTACAACTCTTAACAGTCCCTCTGCTTTCATGGTCTGGATCCTGCAGCAGCCTCTGCAAGGACAGGGGGCAGAGGACACTACCACAAAACTGAGGCAATAAAGGCTCCGCGCCACAGCGGCCAGCAGAGCTGTTCCCCGGTCTTAATTTTGCTTAATTTGCCATAACACTTCACCTCATCTCACATCATGTTAAGAGAGAGGGGAGTGAGGAGTGAAAGATGGGGTGTTAAGTCATAGCAGAGGAGTGAAAGAGAGGGAGGGAGGGGGTGAGAGAGAAAGGGAGAGAGGGTGAGAGGGAGAGAGGAAGGGAGAGAGGAGGTGAGGTGGGATTCAAAGGAGACACTGTGCGACACATGAACTGTAATAGGCTGTGCACAATGGGCCAAGAGCACCACCAAGTGGCCAAAACATGACTACTGTTTGCTTTAAAGTAAGATAAGTCTTCACATCTGGAACTTCTAAGAAATCCAAGTCAGCATCAATGATTCACCCAGAAGAGGAAAGCAACTACTGCAATTGTAAGTGCACCCATGTCACATGGTGTTATAGATGTTAGTTTTAGTTTTTTAGACAAAGTTAGATGTCAACCTTTCAGTCATGATTTATTATTCTATTAACCGTGGACCAGCATGGAGCATATATGACAATACAACACCATTTCCTTTTAACTGACTTGATTTTCATGGCAGTCTCATTCTTGCTTAAAGTAAGAGAGCTGCATTAAAAAAACTGGTTTAATACAAAGTATCTGCAATTTTAAAACATGATCAGAGATGAAAGATGACATATGATGTAATAACAAAGAAAGCAGCAAGTTAACAAAAAATATATATATATATAGACTTTCTTATGTAATTTAATAATCCAAAACATAATATAGTGGTGATCCAAAAGCCACTTGCTCATTGCGACTCTGGACTGGGCCTATCTGGGTCACTACATAGTACGCTGCACCGCTGCTTCTTCATTTGTTCATGTCAACACCTGACCTGCTTTCCTTCTCTTTCTCCGTGTTCCTTCAGTGCAGTGTAAAACCATTTAACTTGGGATCAGACAACCATTCACTTTGTGGTGAAGGAAAAAAAGGAAAGACTGCAGTTCCAAGTTTAAAATCAATCACATCGACCTTTGGAAAGGCCCATCTCTAATGTGCTTCAGTGGGTCTTATAGTCTAGTGTTCTCTTGCCCCAACTCAGTGGAAACAACAGTGTCTAAATTTAACATTCTAGATGACAAAGCAAATATTTCGTTTTACTTTTTTTTTTTGTTGCAGTTTGTAGTAATTCTGCCAAGTGCTCTGAAACCCGCTCATTGGCTAATTTGAATAATTTCTCTATCAATCAATACATTTGTGAAATTTAAAACTAACTGGCGAATGTCCAAGATTATGTCCACCGCAGTCCTATAATTTCTGCTCTGTTCTTTGCCATTTCAGCCAATATACTGAAATAAAATGATTAATACAATAGTGATTTAAACTGCACTAAAATACCTAAAATAAGCATTCATTCTTACTGTGATAGACTTGCCTTTACAGACCTGACTCAAAACTTGGATGGACAGAAATGTTACATGGTGGGGCTTAAATGTTAAATGTGCTATATTATACAAATTTGACTCTTGTGAGCTTTAAGCCAATGTTATAATGGTGTTACCTCATTAAAAACATGGAGTTGTGTTATGCCTGTGATTCAGGTTTTACCAGCTCTAAATTTGAATGAAAAGCACCCTGTCCCTTGCTTTCTAATGCAAAGAGACAGACATGGCAAATATAAGTAAATCATATTAATGGGTGATGAAAAATTGGACAAGAAATCTGCCACACATTCGCTGACACCTGCTTCGAATGTACAACAGCCTATATATGCGTCACTGTATACTGTATAAGAGGGTCCTATTCTGAACACACAATAATGAATGGCACAATGCGGCTCAGAAAAGCAACTCAAGTATACAACAGCTGTAACAATGGCCAGATACATCTTGCACAACGCACTTCCTCTCTCACCCAGGGGTTTAGCACAGAAAAGCACAAATCTATGGAACTACTCAATCACATTTCCATATGTAAATACCCAGACTGTCTCCTTAGCGCCATGTGAGCTCGCAGCCCTATGGCTCCTCTGGCACCCAAAGCACACGGGGCGAATTAACATTTGCTCTCATAGTCGGCAAATGGCAACTCGTGCCCAACATAGAAATGAAACACAAGCCCCATGAAGAAGGAGAGAGAAGGAGGAAATATTTGATTAATGATGTGTCTGTCTGACCAGTAACATTTTCTATAAAGAGGCGATGGACTTTTTTTTTTTTTACCTTTACCTTACCTTACCTTTAATACGTAACACAAACATAAAACAACACAGCTCCTCACCCCTAACCAAACCCTCCCCCCAAACACACACACAAAATTAAGTCATATAAAATAAAAGTAACATGGTAGTGCAGCTTAACCATACTGTTATACCCTCTTATATTTATATATTTTGGCTTACTTATAGTAAAATGTTCCTTTCCTAATAATATTAGTTAAGTACTGAATAAAAGTGTTTTATTAAAAATGGTAGGAAAGGAAAGGACACTTTTAGTCACTACTCAACTAATATTATTTTCACCATCATCATTTCCTTTCATCATCTTTTCACTACAGCCTTAAAGCATCATTTTAAAGGTATTTCTTTTCTTTCCCTTTTTTAAATGGTTTAATTTTATTTTTTGTATTATTTATAAGGGAAGGTGGATTGAAGGAATGGGCAGATGGAGGTATTTTTGGATCTTGTATTAAGTGCCATCTCCAGTGTGAGTATAGTGTTAGTATTGATTCCAATTCAAATCTAAAGCTGTGAGCTAAACATTACAGTTACACAGGAAACACAATCCTATCACGTTTGCAATGGGCATTAGACAAGCTGAACTGGGCAGAGATTGTTAGGAAAAAATTCAACTGATTTAAAAATATAAAAATAACAAAGAGGACTTAGACTGGGTCAAACTTAGTTGATCCACAAGGGAAAAAAATATTTGGACACAGTAGCTCTCACATCACAATATAATATAATAACAAAAAGCAATGATGTAAATGGTAATAATAAATTCAAAATAAGGAGGAAAATAGCAAGAGACTGGTGTCAGATAAGGCGTAACTACAAATGTACACGTACAAGTAAAAATAAAATGTACAAATGTAGTAATATCCCTGCTAAGGAGAAAAAAAGCTAACACCTGAATTTAAAACGAATATTTTCAGAATATTTTTCCAGAATATTTTTTTTATTATTTCGAAAATAAGTAAGCATTTTGGAGACAAACACTGAAACAGACAATTGATTAATCACAACTTGCAAAGTATTGGGTATTTTTATCACTGCATCTGCATTTAGACACATGTGTACAACCCGAATTCAAAACCTTATGGACAAAGCACAACATTTGTTTTCACGACTCGAGAGCTGTTGATATTTATACCCTGGCGTCTCATGCATATGGACGAAACAAGGCAGCCAATGCATTGAACAAAAGCGAAAACCACACAGGAGTAATATATCTCTAACCCAACACCACCTCTTTACAATGCATATATTTTCCTTGTGCCTTTGACCATTTCATTATGCAAACCATAGAGGGATTTGAACAAAAACAACAACTATGTGACTATCAGCGCTGCGTGAATGTGTGCAAATGTACAGCGACAGTGATGGATGGCCTTTTTCCTGGATTGCTGTGAGTGATTTGTGGGTTAAAAGGTTGAATTTATGTCCACGCTTCCTTTTCTACATGCCTCTAACACTTACCAGTCCATTACAGCTCAAGACTAAATGGACACTGGTTTATGGGAAAAGGGTCCACACCAGATTTCCTCCAATCGCTTGTCTCACATGTCTCAAAAAGCTCATTAAAGCTGTTCCGATGTGCACTCTTTTTCTAATGGGCAGTTTGAGTCAGGCTTGGGGCCAGCACAAATGGTTTACAGCAGTGGTTCTCAAATGTATTATTATTATTATTATCATTATTATTATTATTATTATTTATTTATTTATTTTAAAATAATATCAAACGGTGGTTCATGTACTACTGATGGGGCGTGCGCTTTTTCTGGTGCTACATGGATTTCAGTGCTTTTCCAAAATGTGTTGAATTTACATTTTTGTCCTCTGTTGGGTTGCCCCTTGTGTTGACAGTCCTATTTGAGATCTGGTTTAGACCTGAAAATGAGCGTTGGCTTATGGGAAAAGGATCCACACCAGATTTTCTCCAATCACCTGACATGTCTCAAAAAGCTCATTAAAGGGACAATCTGGAATTTTGGACATAGGACCTCATTTCCTAGTTAGCCAGAGTGTTGGAGATGTTTGGAGACACTTTTTTTTAAGTATTCCATCCAGTCCTTGTATTTGCAGAGGTCGCTGGTGCTAGGCTAGCACATGTCAATGGCCATAGTTAGCCTGCCGCTAAAAACAGTCTTACCCACTCCACAAAACACCCGAAGCAAAACTATTATTACGCCAGACTATTGATGTAAATGTCTGTCTCAATAGAATAATGTTTGAAATAAAACCAACCTTGCATCGCATGAATTATTACATGTTGAGGGACTATTTTCTCAGCAGCAACGGAATTTTGCCTTGCCAGTAAGATAGGTGCTAAGTGATATCAGTCCGCCGCTGCCAAGCTTTCTATCAGGAACAACTCACTGCTGCTGCTTGGTTTTATTTCAAACATTATTTTACTAACACAGACATTCACATCAAACACCTGGGGTAATAATAGATTTGTTTTGGGTGCTTTGTGGAGTGGGTAAGACTGTTTAAGTGGCAGGCTAACTATGGCCATTGACATGCACTAGCCTAGCACCAGAGACCTCTGCAAATACAAGGACTGGATGGAATATTTAAAAGTGTCTCCACACGTCTCCAACACTCTGGCTCACTAGGAAGTGAAGCCCTATGTCCAAAATTCGGGACTGTCCCTTTAAAGCGGTTCGCATGTGGACTCTTCTTCTAATGGACAGTTCGAGTCAGGCTTGGGACCAGCATAAATGTTTTACTGCAGCGGTTCTCAACCTGTGGTCCATGTACCACTGATGGGGCGTGAGTTTCTGCTGGTACCTGGATTTAAATTCACATTTTGTCCTCCTTTGGGTTTGCTCTTGTTTAGAGCTAGTATCAAAATTGCAGTCCTAATTTAGACTTGGTTTAAAAATAAAATAGTTCTGTTAGACCTGGTTTAGATCTGCTTGTACTCAGAAGCATCCTTGTTGAGAAAGTTTTTTTCTGGAAACGTCAATACACTTTTTAGCAATGAGTGAAATGAGTTAAATCCATTATCCTATCATGGGGAGTTTGTGTTCTCAGTTTCTACTGTTAAATATAGTGTATCTGTCTCATTAACATCTGCTATACAGTACAGTTTCTTCTAAGCCTTGGGACTCGAAGTCTCCCTGAGGCGTCTTAACTAAAACATATGGGCTGTCATCTTGGGAGGTATTTAAGACATAAACAGGTAAACACATGAAGGTATCGCCAAAATGTCAGTAAGTCCTATATTCTAAACACTTCAGTTTAAATTAAAATTACAAAGGTGTTATGCTGTTTTGTGAGATGATGTGATCCATTGTAATTATGCCACTTGAAGTGGTAATTCAAACTGTGGTGTGTTTTATTCATAACCAGTGTTTTGCCTATAGCGCATTGCATCAGTGAGCCTCCATGCAGCAGGAGAAATTAAATTAAACAGGAAAATGTACCCAGGGAGTACACAAACATCAATGGTCAACTACAGCTGTACTTCTGTATCTTCAATTGTTAATTATAATCCAAGTGACTTTATCACGACAACTTATGTATTCAGTCACGTTTTTATCTGTTCCTTTCACAAATTTTTGACCATTGTAAAAATATAGGCCTAGTAGCAATGTTTTGTGTTTCTCTATGGAAACTGACCTAATAGTAAATAATTAGAAATCATACAAGAAATTGCTGCAAATAAATAAATAAATACACTGGTGGTTTTCAGATTCAAGAATGTGATGATATTGTACTGTGTCGGAGCACCCTGTAGTTGTGCACTGCAGTTGCTATAGCGCATAAAGTACAGTCTTGTACCCCTACAAACTGTTTTCCATGCTAGCTGGACTGTATTCTCACCACTAGTGCGAGGATGCACACTCAGTGCCTACATGCTCCCTTACCTGCTGTTGTCTTCACACCATTCTCCGGTTTACAGGTCAAACCAGAGCACTTCCTGGTCACGCTGTAAGTACTTGGAAGTGCGGTCTTGGACATCATTTGACCACGGGCTGAACCATGATTGATAAATTGTGTGTTTATTCCCTGATTTATTTAGTTTATGAGTTAATAAAGTAATAGCCATATGGGGGTTATTTGAGTATTTTTGATTATGTTCATATACAATTTACTTTATGGTTTATGAGTACAGTTTTGTTAAGTTAAACCTTATAACCCTGTGATTTGTTAATTGATAAGCCCAGGGGAGAGGCTACGGGGTATAAAGAGGAGCTCTGCTCATTCTGGAGTTGTCTTTGGCCTGATGTGGGTACTGACTGTCTCTGTAAGTCTTGCTGTAAATACTCGTACAGCTTTTCCTCCTGCACTGTAAATAGTGCACTTTTTGGGCTGTGGTGTGAATAAAAGCCACTAAAGCATTTTAAAACTATTTGCTTTAGCTGCCCCCATCCATTTTTAATAACAATGGCCTATAGAATACTAGTACTTTTAGATCTTGGTTACCATTATTTCGGTTGATACTAGAAACTTTATATAATTTTCTCCAAAAGAATGCTAACTCTTTCCTATAGGCTGTATTTCAACTTCAACATTTATGTACTGAGTATGAGACATGTTGTGTTCCTGCTCCACTAGACTGTGATGGGGCCTAATGAGCCGCTCATGAGCAGCTTTCCCTTTGGTCATTGGCTGCTATTGTTTTCATTGGTCCACCTGGTTGTCACGGCACCGCGCTAACTAGTCAAGCAAATTCCACCTCAAGACATGGCACTGTCTTTTATGTGCGCTCCAGTAGTGATTAAACAGATGAGATGATGAGAGAGTGTTGAGTATGTACAATAGCAATCTTGAACAAACTGGTCCAGCCTTGGCTCTGACACTGATGGCAGCTCTGATCACAGCACATGCCATAGAGGTGCTTTAACATCATATGGTCTATTACTGAGAGATCTTAAGTGTTATGTTTGTTAGAAACAGCCTTGGCAAGAAAAACAACAGCTCATGGACTCTGCTACCTGCCTGTGGAGGCTTCCGTGTGAAGTCTTAAATGCTTATGTTTTAAAGGGAACATTCTGGTTCGTATTACCTTTGAAAATGATTGATTCAGCTAATATCTGTTCTAATTCATCGACTTTATTTGACCTTGGTAGTATCATAATTAAATTATGTCATATAAAAGTTTTGGACTGTGATGACTTGCAAATCCAACAATAAAGAACACTATAGTACAAATTGTGAACTGCATTCTATGAACAGCTTCAATGTAGGTCTTCATTAGATTCAAACACCAGTGATTCTGAACAGATGCCCCAGCAACTTCCTCACAATGTGGAGGAGCAGTTCTATCACAAGTTCCAAGGGGTGACTTCTCTATTTGAGCGCCAAGCCTCCTTTGTTTTTTTTTGGTTTTTTTTGGCACAGCTATTTTTGTTTTATGTCTTTTTAAAACAAAAATTACAGTAATATTTAATTAAAAGCTAAATGTAAAATAAAATCATGAATAAACATAGACAAAAAACTTCAGTAATATTCAAACCCAGTTGTTTTTTCAAACCATTTCTTCGATGTGACTGGTTTTGTTAGTTTTTCTTCAATTGTGTTCAGTGACACGCTCAAATAAAGCCTTCAATCTTCTTTGTTTCTCTTCTTCCTGTCTATCATCTCGAGGTTTGTTATTCGATTTGAAGGAAACAAGTGCTCGGAAAATCCTTTAGAGATTTAAAGCCTCATTTCCGATGGTGTCCTAGAAACATAAATCTCATTATCATTCCTACATCAACACAGCCATCTGCAAATAACACAAAATTATGTGTAAAACGATTTAAAAATAACATATTGAGAAAGCCAAACAACATGGAAGCATGCATATGTATGGCCCTCCATTGGATGAAGCTCTAGCTGGGAAATGAAGTAAATATTGTTATTGGGAATCAAATGTAACTTGAGACATATTTACAGCTTTTACCTCATTCTCAAATCATCAGAAACAGAGTAAAACTGGTCCTACAGGTCTCTGACTCCTTCACACTACACGTTCTCCAGACAGTGTTTGTGTAATCAGTCTGTGTCTTTATGATGGTTAGATAAATTCATAAATCTGATGACTTTTGACCACAAAGTGTCCTTTTTACAAGAGTGATTTATGTTTTGTTCACAAAGTGTCTTGAAGGACATACAGTGTATGCATAAAGTTTCAGTGTAGTTAAGTCTAATGCATATTTAACAGTACACCACATAGTAAGACAACTGTCATACATATACAACAGAAGTCACTTGTCCATATGCTTCACATGTTATAATTATTCTCTAGTGGTGACATGGCTCATTATATCTCTACAATGTTCTTTATTTATATTTCTGAACTAAATCCTTATTAACCGGGTTGCCAAAGCTTTAATTTCATTTCCTCTTTTGATGAATGTGAAATCATTGGGGATGGAAAGAGCCGAAGTCTTTTTGAAACCCCATCCCGCAGAGACCCTGATGACCTCAAAGTGATAGTAGTTATAGCATTGTTCACTTGATCACAGAACATACACACATGCTGCTATAGATAATGATAATTTTAGAGGTTAATTTATTTATGTTTGCTTTGGTCAGCCTATTCACCATAGTAGACTCAAAGAGATTCTAACAGCTGTGAATAAATACACCAGATGAAAGGTAAAAAGTCTCCTTTGTTCACTGTCTAATTCAAACGCCATGTTTTTGTATTTTTCCGTTTCGTTCTCTTGTAACTGGATCAGCAATTATCACTGCTTGCACTTGATCACATTGTAATGGAAAACAAGTTAACACATATGTGGCAACGCAAACAGCTCATCTTTATATTGATGGTAATGCAATGTAATTATTTGTTTACAATAGAGTCATATTGTGGCACAGTTGCTCCAGCATCAACCTAAAACATGCACAATAGGCTGATACTCTGGTAATTAGTCCTGACTAATTCTTGTTCAGTATCTGGTAGCTATGAGGCAAATTCAAAGGACAGATTGGGGGTGGGGCTATATCAGTAATGCCTTATGTGCCTGTATTTAATAACTGATGCTTAAATGTACTGTTTGTGCAGGTTGCCTGTGTAATCCAGATCTCAGATGTCCAGGTATGATCCATAACAAACAAAAATGTAATTCTGTCAACTGAGCAAAAGTTTTTAGAGTGAAAATGGAGCTAACTACATGGAAACTAACACACCACCCCTGACAGAAACTGTAAACAAATAGGTGTTAGTTTCAGTGTAATTTCACTGTAGTCCTCTCTTCAGACAGATAAGGCAGTGTCCCAACAGCAATCTGACCAGAACTGAAGAAGCAGATTTTTGCTTTGATATCTGTCTGTACTTTTAATACAGATTTATATCAGTCTGGTCCCCACACTCTCCATTGTGTCTAAAGCGCAAACGTGATTGTGCAATCAAATTAGTTTTTTTTTCGGTGACGCATGTGTAAGGAGCTCACTGGTCACCCATCATTTACAAATATAATTAAATCCATCTCACCTCAGATTAACAGAGTTTAGTGTTTCGCTCACTGATTCTGCAGAACTCAGCAATATTTTTGTGTTGGTTTTTTTTCATTATTTTTTTCATAGATGGACTCACCATGCGTGTCCCTGATTGGCTAATCTCCCTGTCAATCATCTCATTTGAAAAGGGGAGATTCAGTAGTGATCTTGGTAAAGTATTGAAGAAGTGTGTATTCTGGAGCTCAGGCAAGACACAGCCTGGATGAGTTTGTAAACTTTTGTCAGAATTAAATTTTTCTTTTGCTCCTTTTGTAAAACATATTTCATGCTTGCACAGGCTTATATAGGCCATGTGTAGGTTTGAGAGAAGCTACAAAGCAATGCACAGATTCAATACCATAGTCCATAACCAGCAACTACCAACTAAACACTAGACTTAATGATGAATTGCTTTCCCATTGGTTCCTGTAGAGCCTATAAGATCACTTGTGGTACCACAGTCTATCTTGAGTCAAAAAGCATGTGGATGGGACGTGGTACAGTGCGTCAATGCTAATTAAGGAATTCTCACTGTAACAAAATGTTTGGCAGCAGAACATGTGCTAATGACATCCTATAGCTAGCATTAGGTTAAAGAAGTCGCACGTACACTTATGAGGCTAACCTCTACACTTGTCAAAACAACATCATGCAAAATAATACAGAATGTTTACATGTTGGCTTTGCCTCATGCCAATATTTCAGATATTTTAGAGAATGCCAGGTTACTCCACACATTGTTAATGAAAGAAGTTATTTTATACCTTTTTCATCAAGTGAATGACCTGTGAACTAGTAGTAGTAGTTGCAGTAGTAATAGTAATAGTAATAGCAGCAGTAGTAGTAGTTGTTGTTGTCCAGCTGAGCTATCCCGATAAAAATAATTATCATTTGATATATTGTCAGCTTCTTATATATCATCTTCTGCCTAATATTCCTTCGTGTTCCTTGGACACTGAAGAATAGTTTGGTTTGCTTTAAGATGTTTGCGATCCTAAGTAAAGTTGACAAAAAATGATTTTGTTAAAATTGGCAAGTACATTCATCTATTTGCATAATTTTGTTCATTTGTTTTGGTTGATTCAGGCACTTTGACTTTGGCTTCCACCTAAACCACAGTTTTGCTCTGTGATTGGTCTGATCTCTGTCGTATTGGTGGGCTGGGCCCAAACACAACCACAGAAGCAGGAGAAGATGGATTCTCATGGTTTTGTGAACTCAGAAATTGTGCAGGAATTCTTGCTGTGCCAGTGCAAGTTAAACAAACTGCATTAGAATAAAAAACAGATCGGGTTATAAGTACAAACATCATCAGTGACAGCTGATTCAACAACTCTTTGAGGGAATAAATCTGGAGTAAATCTGGTCAATACTTTCGAGTCTCCAACTGGAAAAGCCTTGGCATTTGAGTACAGAATTAGTCCTCTACGCAAACATTGGCCACATGTAACCGTAATGGGCACAAGGAGGACATGTTCATATTGGCACAATATCATTTTTAATTATGAGTCCTGATACTGGACAAATACAGAAATAATCATTTAGCTATTTTTGGTATTTTTCCTTCATGCAATCCTTTGGAAGCCAATTTGTTTCCTGGTGTTTTTTCCTGAGGGCTGTTTCCTAGCTGATGGCACACCTACAGAGAACATGCTGGGACAGAAGCTCATTTGGAAAAGTGTGTGTCCATGTTGTGCACTGTAGTTTCAATTCACACTAATATAATGCAATGCGGATAGGGTTTTGTTATTTCCATTGGCCTGGCAGGTGGTATTGTTCTGCATTGCTGAATTGCCCGACCTCTTGTTTAGTCTTGACCTTTAAAGGGTGTCTCAGATATTTGGCCCAGTGAAAACTTCATAAAGGCGGGTGAGTGAGTGCTCTAGTAACAAACAGTGTAAGAATACAATCGAATATATGAATATCTTATGCAAATGTGTAGTGACACTGTTAACTGCGTGAGGTATAGGTTAGTGCTATAGTGTTAAGTGAATCATTATCAAGCAAGTAGCATCTGATACGTTTGAAAAATACAGGAAATTCAATATATTTCCAATTAGAGAGTCATATTTATCTAACCTTTTCTAAGCTTGTGGCCTGCAGGTCACTTAAGTATTATATTGCATTTGTCAACATAGGGTTGAGCCAGTATTTCTCATATGCAGGTGTGATGTGCAATTATTATGAAATAGGATTTGTATTCTGTGTTTGCTCAAAGAATCACACAACACTTACCCTTCAAAAACAGGCTGCATCCGAATATCAACACGATTCAATGCATAAGACACTATTCTATTGGTCACTTCATTTTTTAGTGCTGAGAAAGTAGTGCACTCAAACTTTCCCACAATACACAGCGAAGAAGTGCCCAGTGTTTCAGTGAGTAGCATTTTGTCTATTTTTACATCTTTCTTTTGTGTTTTGTTATGTCATGTCCAGTGGTCTAGTGGGGATTTTTTAAAAGGGGGTATGCAATCAACCCCCCCACCCCCATTCACCACCACCCCAAATGCCATACACTCAAATTGACATTCTGAAACACATACAGGTGTCATATAAATTGTTTCTTTAAAAACACACACACACACACACACAAAGGCGCCAGTCCAGTAAAAATCTGTAATACTTTATGTTTTTTTGTTTTTTTTACTCAAAATGATGCAAAATCATGTTTTTAACATTAACGCCATTCATAATCACTTACAGAACATAAATCATAGGCTACAACACATGTGCCCAGGACCAAATCAGGACTAAACAAGGACTGAACCAGGAATAAACAAGGATTAAACCAGGACTAATCCAGGACTCATCTTGGACTTGAGAGCGAGAGAGAGAACCCCAAACTCACGGAGCAGGGTGTCCGCAAAGAGCGATCATGCGACGGCTGCACTTACCCCATGGGAAGTGATGCTCTGCACCAGTCCTTTCACCTGCGGTCACCCAACAGTCTACACGGGCGCACCTCCAGACCCATCCTGACACTCAGTCCTGGTTCAGTTGAGGCCTGGTCCCTCATGTGGCAGGTCACTATAAGATAGTACTGCAGGTATCATGAGCCTATGCTGGTTGTTTTCACCATTGCCAATAGCTCCAGTTTGACGTTTAAGTTGTAGGCTATTTTTATTTGTTATTTTTTTATATATCTCACGTCGGGAGAAGTGGGTGGATGGCGTAACCCAACATACCATGCCCCCTACACCTCTGGTCGTGTCATGTCTGTCTGTTAATGTGTTAATGATACTGACCCCTGCTCCAAGCTACATTTCTCTATGAGGATATGAAAATAAATAAAAACCTCAAACATGATGGCACTGACAGCTGAAGGAATTGTCATGAACTAATAACAAATATGATGTAAACACTGATTTTGACAGTCTGGTGATAATGTATGTACTGAAAAACTCCACCAATCTCCACCTATGACAGAACAAATCAGGGAAAATGCAAACACCTACTGTCTGAGCTTCAGTGACAAAAGAACTTGTTACAGGGGATAACTGAAACCAGACTGGGTGAAGCTAAATGTAACTCCAGGGTCTGCTAAATAATGCAGGACTATGTATGTAGTGTGTGGGGGGTCTGGGGATAAAATGGACTTTTGGATGTGTGCAGTGAGACATCCAAAAAAAAAAATAGTCATGCATGGTCTATGGTCATGAGCTCTGGGTATAGTGACCGAAAGGACGAGATCGCGGATACAAGCGCTCGAAATGAGTTTCCTCCGCAGGGTGGCTGGGCGCTCCCTTAGAGATAGGGTGAGGAGCTCAGTCACACGGGAGGAGCTCGGAGTAGAGCCGCTGCTCCTCCACGTCGAGAGGAGCCAGTTGAGGTGGCTCGGGCATCTGTTCCGGATGCCTCCTGGGCGCCTCCCTCGGGAGGTGTTCTGGGCATGTCCCGCCGGGAGGAGGCCCCGGGGAAGACCCAGGACACGCTGGAGGGACTATGTCTCTCGGCTGGCCTGGGAACGCCTCGGGGTCCCCCCCGGAGGAGCTGGAGGACGTGTCTGGGGTGAAGGAAGTCTGGGAGTCCCTGCTTAGGCTGCTGCCCCCGCGACCCGGCCCCGGATAAGCGGACGAAAATGGATGGATGGATGGAAAAAAGTCATGCAATGGACAAGATCTCAGTTTTTCTTTTAACAGAGTGGAGATTAAACTGATGCAGCTGTTTTGCCTTGAGACAGTCTTGTATTCACTGCTCAGTCAAAAGTATTATGTCCTCACTGCATAAAACAGGCCTGGGGCAAAAGTAGTCATCTGTGATTTGTCTGTGTTTATTATTATCATCTCAGTAATACTACATTTATTTCATACTCAGACCTAATTTAGTGGCACGATGATATAAGAATTACAAGGGAAGTCCGATAAAATTGTATGTATTCTGTATAGTCATGCGCATTTCTAGCCTAAAATGTTTGGAAATTAACTATTGTTTATAGCCTAAAAGCACTGATTTCAATATTTGCTTTTGTTAAAATTTTACATAATGATACTTTTTTTTTTTTTTTTTTATACGTCATGATGGCAAGGGAGTGGAATAAACTAGGGACACTTGAAATAAATTGGCCCTTGGTATTTGCGTAGGAGCACATTCATAGATTCTCACAAAGCATTTAAAACATGAGTTTATTTGATGTGACTAAATGGTTAATGTATTTATTGAATCATAATCTCGTATTATCCATAGGAGTAATGAAGCTTCGCCGGTCCCTGCCACCCTCGGGGCAGCAGATGTTTCACAGGCCAGATGGTGTCTTTCTTATTGGGAGGAGTTCATTCCCTTGCCAACAGTGTAATTCCTACATTTGTTTTGTTCGTCTTTTTACATCAAATTATGTAACACTTCCACAGAACCAATTTGGGGTTAACCAGTTGTAGCAGACGGGTGTTGACTGTGATCAATTCATGCACTCCTTCATGTTTGAGAATACAACACGCAAGTGCCTAAACCTGCTTCTCAATATCGGATTGAATCCGGGCCTGGTTATACTTGGATGGGAGACCGTTGGAAATACCACGTGCCACAGTGAGGCAGCAGTGGCTCTAGTGGAAACTGTTGTTGTGTTTTATGGCAAGACACTATATCCATATTGCTGAGTGTGAATGTGATGTCTGTGTTTGTGAGAGAGAGAGTTATTGGTATTAGTCTGAAAGCAACAGACTATCTAGACTAACAAAGACTAACAAAGTTAGAAGTGAATACATAATGCACTGTGAAGTACCTTGGGCCTCATCCACACTGGTACGTATTTGAGTCGTTTTCGTTGCGGATGCAGTCTTCGTCCACACTAATCCGATGGAAAAGGGCTCCAGAGACAGAACGATCTGATGCTGCCAGCTCCCACGAATTCATCTGAGTATGGATCTGATCCGGCACTGTGTGAACGCCTGAAAACGTTGATATGCCGACGAAGGAGCTCTTGTTGCCATCCTTATTGGACCACGTGACTGTGACTTGCACCTTCCTGATTCGCTGGGTTTGTGACATTGGTCATGTGACGCTATTGCGGAAAACAGTTTAAACAAACCATAGACAAACGGGGAACAGTGCAGCTAGAACTACTTACTACTTTCACGCTTCCCATCTTCCTCAGCTTAAAATCGGCACTTCCTTGTTTTTACCACCCACATGACGTTGTGATGACAGCCTATTCATGTGATGAGCATTTCAGGTGGTTTTGTGTTACAGTGTGGATAGAGAACGGACACAGAAACGAAACGCAAATTGTTTCCAATACAGGGATATGGTGATACGGTGATTCATTTCAGTGTAAACGTAACCTTGGAGTGTCCAAAAAGCACTATATAAAAGAAATGCACTAAATACTGAAGTGATATATTTTACATTACATGAAAGGTTAAACATTATGAAGTCATAAAATAGTAAATGACTCAAAATGTTTTCATCCTGCAGTACTGTAATATTGGATCAAAAAGAATAGGATATACATGGATAATTTAAGATTTGTTCTGTTGTTTGTTTTTCACTTTAATTTGAAGGAGAAGCAGTGGAGTTCACTTCTTTTGACTTCTCAAGAAAAAAAAAGAGCATCATTTCTAGGATGAATCAAGTTACCAAATAAGTGTTTTGTTTTGTGTATTTGTTTGCTTTTTACTTTTTCTTTTCTGGAATAATATGAAGTCTTTTTAATTTCTTTTCAGAATATGAGCAGTTGTGTAACCAGTTTAAGACATTATATTACGCAGCACCCTCATTTATTGCTGTTCTATGTAAAGATGTTGCCCTTGCTCTCACCTGTACCACCTACAGTTCAGGCTTATAGATGTGGTGGGCGCCTGGGACTGCGTTTCCAGGCAGGAGGTGTAATGAAATGAAATCAGCTGTCTCAGTGGTGTTGTTTTACAGTTTGTATTTCAGAAAGAAAAAAACTGTGGTGTACTAAAACAAGCTATTTTTACTCAACAAGCAGTCACTTTCTGAAATGCCTCTAGCACCTCAACACAAGTGTTTTTGGTTTGAATAGATGAACAAAATTAAAATACACTTAAGACTAATATATTGTTGTAAACCTAGGACTACGGTCTGAGTAAGTGCCAGGTAAGCTATTGTGAGTGGGTTTTTTGAAGTTGTAATAACAATCAATACATGGATAGAAAAGGGAAAAATAAGGCTGGACATCGAGGCCTGTTTCTAATTGGTTTCTTTGACCCCAGAAGTCTGGAAATTCACCTTGATGCAGCCTGCAGCAACAGAATCATTATTCAGGCAAGTGTTTTTTTTTTTTTTTTTATCAACGTCTTTCAGATTTTTCTTGTCATTCAGTGATTTTGGCCCTAAGGTGTAAGCGGGGGAGAGGGAGTTTATTGGGCGAGAAAAAAAAGTGTGATTCTGTAAAACATCTCCACTAAAAGCTGAAATAAATGTGTGTGTGTGTTTCACTTTATTTCTTCTTTTTGAGTAATAGAAATCTAAGGTTCATGTCTGTTTCATTCATGCAGAGATGTCCACTGACTAAGACTTTTAATTGATGGTGATAATTTTGTGTTTTGTCAGTGGGTCACTCTCAAATTAAAGACATTATTTTTTTATTGTTTTTATTGTAAGCCATTATTTCATCCATGGTTTGATCAAAGGCCTAGATGTTGTTTTTGTAGCAGAATGAGACGATACTATCTCAGACTATCTCATGGGAGACCAATTCAAATTCAAAAATATTTATTGTTCTTCATATGAAACAATCTAAATTGTGTTTCTCACTCCCAAGTGTATAAATAAATAATAATAAATGGAATTGTGACAAGCAGGTTACAGCAATGTCTTAGATTACAGTTCACATCTGTGGAAAGGCGCCCCTATTCTCAGGAGGAATTTAGGGAGCCCGCCTGATGACATATGTGAAAAAAGATACTAGATCATGGCCTCAAATTTAGAGTGACCATATTTCCATTTGTGAAAACCAGGACACCTTACCGCAGGTGGGAGGTGCGGCCTCGACATTGAGCTACAGTTCCTCGCTATATAGCGGTTCACCTTTTGCGTTCTAGACGTTTCGCTGTTTTTTTTTTCCTTTTTTTTTTCTGTCAGTTTTGCACGTTTTTTTTGTTGTAGTTTTTTTACACACGGGTGGGTCAGGACTAAACCAGGTCTAAACCAAGACTAATCTTGGACTTAAGAGAGAGAACGCCGAGCAGTTTGTCCGCAAAGCGCAATCGGGCAATTGCCGTGTTTACCTCCATGAGGTGCGGAGGTCTCTGTCAGTCCTTTCTCCTGCAGTCACCTCCAAGCATGTCCCCACAGTGAGTCCTGTTTCAGTCCTGATTTAGTACTGGTTTAGTCCTAGTTCAGTCCTGGAATCAGTTCTAGGTTAGTCCTGGTTTAGTCTTAGTTCATTCCATGGCGTAGGCAGCACAAAAGTTTGATATAATCTTGGGTTAACGGGCAGGTGCGGTCCTGTACTGGGGGTCTCCAAAAATGGCCCCATGCAGGACTCTGCGCTGTTTGTGTCTTGCTCCTTCTGAGTCACAGACGCTACGAGATACGCTCAGTTTAATGCCCCCAATGAACGATACTGAAAACCCGGACATTTACATCACTTTATAAAAAAAAACCCGGACGCCCCGGACATAACGCAAAATACGTACATGTCCGGGGAAAAACGGACGTTTGGTCAGCCTAGATGTGCATGTATACGCACTTGTGCTGCATTCAGACGCTTCCAGGATGTCCGTTGCCCTGGAAACAAGTGCCATTTCCTGGTCTTTTCCTGAAACAATAACAGACCAGGCAGTCGGACCAGTGGGCTGACCCCGTAGTGATTTGTACGAATTGGGTAAACTGTGGGAAAGATTCAACTAAAACGTGGGAACGGTTTAGCTAAAACGTGGGAACGAATTAACTAAAACCTGGGAATTAATTAGCTAAAACATGGGAACGATTTAGCTAAAATGTGGGAACGAATTACATATTGTGGGAACAAAAGAGTAATTTGAGGCCATCATGTACGTCATCACACGGGCTCCCTAGGAATTATTGAATTTTTGAGCAACCAAAAGAGACGTAATGAATAACTGCTGGATGGATATATTTATCATGGAGCATTCAGACAAAGCAATAACATCTCCATGGAGACAAGTAGGTAGCTGACCCTCCAGCAAAAAAGTTGCGCAGTGCTACAACTTGTTTATGTGTTTATTTATTTTATTTTTGCTTTTATTTCTTATGCTGTTTCGCTATCCATTTTGCCAGTATATCTCACAATAAAATAGAAATGTCTGGCTACAGTAGAGCTGCCTCAGGATGTGTGTCATACTCCTTCTTCCTTCTCTCCCCATCATATCTGACACCTCACTACCACTGGAAACAATTAGATATCTATGGAAACTTCTGCCATTCATCCCCTGCTCCATCAATGCACCTCTTTTGGTGTCTGTCACTGCTCAGTATATTCTTGCGCCGAATGCCTATAGACATTGTGGAGCGTATCACACTCACCTAGCTATTTTTCCCCTTTCTTTTCTTTTCTTCTCCAAATGTCCTTGTTCTGTCATCTAATTATCCTACCTAC
This sequence comes from Boleophthalmus pectinirostris, assembly GCF_026225935.1. NCBI lineage: Eukaryota > Metazoa > Chordata > Actinopteri > Gobiiformes > Gobiidae > Boleophthalmus > Boleophthalmus pectinirostris. The sequence goes on from NW_026571140.1 coordinate 28,543,430, forward strand.
CATTGTTATGCTGATGACACCCAGGCTAACCTTTCCGTTCCCTCTGGCGGTACACAGCGCGCGGTATTCATTTGCGCGTGCTACGTTGACATCTCGGTATGGATGCCTGCCCACCTCAAGCTTCAGCCTTGACAAGCTCTGAACTCAAGGCTCTAAGCTGGCCCCCACCCTCTCCCCTCATCACAGCTAACAACACTACAGTGACCCCTGCAGCACGTCAACCATTTCCTGCGCCAATCTTGACAACCATCTGCCATCGCTCAAACAATCACCATCGCTGCTACAACTCACAGAGATGTCATATATGGAGTGCAAGGATACGATGCATAACAATATGAAAGCAGAGCAATACAAAGCGCTATTTGACGATTTTGGAATATGGAATATTATAATGACAATACAGTGAATTTTTGAGAATAAAGCCAATACAAAGAACTAACACAAAGGCCCTGAATGGAAAAATTAGCACAATAAAAGAGTCTATAGCTTCTGGGGGGTTTACCAGAAGATTCAAACAACATGGAATAAATAAAGAATATCCTTCACGCTGGAAAGTCCAACTAACGTTTCTTATGCTCGAGGTCAAGAACTTCTGCCTCCCTCCTTCTGTCCTGAGTGCTTCTGCTTTTGCTACATTTACTTTTTTTTTTTTTTTTTCAAATAATGTTTTTAGATCAACTTGATTTGGGATTGTCTTTTACAAAAAAATGTGAATTTAATAACTAGAATAAAATTTTAATTGAGTGTTTTTGAATGCTCAGGACCTTCTAAAGAGGATCAATGAAACAAGCATTTGTTGGGTCGTTTTTGGAGCCACTCACATTCTTGGTTTGTTTTCTGTTCAACGATACCGAAATCACTTTGAGACATAAAAAATAGACTGGAGGAAATACAAAAAAAAAAAAACACAAAGAATCCACTGCATCAGACCCGTCCTTCAATGCCGCTGGGACATTCCTCGGGAGTAGTGGTCGCGGGACCCATCTCCATGATCTTGTTGCTATGCTTGGTCAGGATTACCTTAGCTGGAGGATTGATTTCACCTGTGGTGTATGTTTTGTGTCAATGAGGGAAACAAAAGTGCCAGGGGGAAACTCTAGCCTGATTCATCAGCTGGTTTCATTTCGTTGCATTAGGACTTGTTCGCTCAATGGTAGGCGGATATGTTTTTTTATTTAACCAGTCACTGCTATTAAGCTTTTCCCAATTCCCGTAGGAAGAAGGGCAATAACATCTTTCCCCTTGATAAAATTCACCAAACATTCTCTTTGTTCCAGCTTTAAATCCTCGATCTCGGGAATCGTTGCCAAAACAAAATGTATGGCTTCGTGTACATCCATCTTGACCGCTTTGTTTACTGTTGTGCTTACAATAAAAAGGGACTCTGACAGGTACTTGAGTTTGACGTCATGGCTTCACAGCTCTTCACTGACTGGCTTGTGCGCGGTCTACAGCTGCAAACCATCTAGTGTATTCCGATTCCTGATCTAGTTACTGAAGAGAAATGAAATTGAGTGGAGGCATTAGGTGGTGCCAGTCTGGCTAAGGAAATCCACCCAGACACAAGAAGAACATGCAAGCTCCACGCATAAAGGCCCTGGCGACCTGGGAACTGAACAGTGTTATTAAATTGTTAAAAGCTTTGTGCAGTGTTATAGTAACTATGGTATGTAAATGTGCTTACTGTGGCAGACACTGCAGCTTTTTGATGACAGACAGAAGACAGATCAGTACTGCCTCTGTCGTCTGTTTTTTATTAATGTAAAGTTCCACATTCAGAGTTACTATTGTGCTGCTGTATAACAACACGTTTATGGCGGGTGCTGGTCCATTGCTGGTGCTCCTTCTCATGGCTCAGCAGCTCCAGTCTGACGTCTCTTTGTGGGGGTCGGGGAGGGTTGAAAGCCTTCTGCTGCATCAGGGCCTGGTCTGATACAATCCTCCATTTACCTTTTGCCCTGCAGCGATAAGAGAAAGAGAATGAGGTCAAAGCTGAGGCCCCAGCACTGCACTAAATGGAACATGTGCAACAGAACACATAAAGATGCAGGCGAAAGTTGGAGCTATTGACAAGGTTATGAAACTTTACTGCAAGATTTCTCTTTCAAAACATATCTTAAAAAATAACTAGTCAAATGAGAAATAATGTCTACAAAACATACAGAAAGCTTAAGCATTTCTGTACTGTATCGATATATACATAATGATTATGAAGATTAATTATGGTATTCAACCACTAATAGAAGTTGTTGTTTGAAATCTTAATCAATCCAGCTGACTCAACTGTTTATAAGAGTCTTTAAATACATTTCACTCAGAATGTGAACTCTAGTCATAGCATGAGAAGCTTTAGATGCAGATCAGCGTTGAAGTTTTAATTTATGGTGACATGGGGTGCGTGCACATTTGTACTTGTGTAGATCTTGTTTGAGCTCATTGTAATTCTCATGTAAATTTGATTTGGTCCTGTTGTAGTGGTGGTTTGGCCCAGTTTGGTCCAGAGTTAATTTAGTCCCATCTTAATGTGGTGTTTGTAGAAGTGTGACAGCAGCCATAGTTTATTACAATGAAATACATCTGTATTTCCAATTCTGAACCCTGATAATGATCCCATGCTCTGAGGAGGTAGTAGATGATTTACTGCTTTGGTGAAGCCAGAAGGAAAAACCCCAAAGGAAGCATGATTTTCTAATTAAGTCCATTTAAAAACATTAATTCACTTCTAAGGTCTTTTCATCAATCACCATGGCTGCTTTAAAGACATCCCCTGACATTCGGATAACATGCACAAATGCACACAGCAAAGTTAGTGCAGGTTCATCACCTCACTCCAGTTTGGCAGCTCTGGGTGTTATTTCTTTATTACAGCGGCACACTCCAGCTCACACCTCTGCTGTGGGGGGCAGCCATGTGAGAAGGTGTGCACAATTAAAATGAGAGCAGGCGAATTTAAGTAGCACTTTATGTGGTGGATGGGATAGTGATTCTGAAAGGAAGAGAGGGATGCTCATTTTTAAGACGATTGTCTCCTTTTGCATTTCTTTCAGGTGTAACAACGACGACAATTACTGCTGTCCAAATAACACATTTTGAAGCAATAACTGTAACAAATAAATAGCAGATTGAGTGAATAATTAGCTACAGGAGTTATCTATTCAACCTTCTGCAGCTCAAATCATATTGTATTACAACAAAAATAACCAAAATGTCCCCCCTTTTACAAACAAAATGTACACACAATAAATATTAAATATCAGAGTGGTTGGCTTTGTGGCTACCTGGCTTATACAGTGCAGCTTTTGAAACTTTTCATTTTATTAACTCAGTTCTTAACATCCTATTATTCAATTTTAACCAACTAAGAATTGCAGCATGTGTATTTCAAAAAACATAAGGGACTGTTGGATTTTGTGAAATGAGCTGTTTGTTTTTTCTGTATCTATGGAGACAGTGCAAGAGGCTAACTAAGGAGCTAGCCAGGGACTTTTGAGATGCTACAGGCTTTTTAACACCATATATGGCATAAGACCTTCCAGAAGAAATTCTTTGAGGCAATGAACCATTTCATCACCATCCAAAACACCATAGAGGAGTAAGCTTATGCTGACGGTCTGAACAGAACACAAAAGTGGCATTGCGTCTTCACTTTTTATTCCGCGTTTAGACGAGCGTTTTCGGGAGGAAATCTGTGTGCGTACAGTGATGCAAAAGTGTGTGGAATTTGATTGGGTATGTGTGCATGCCGTCTAGTTCGCCTGTGACAAATTGATGCATCCAGAATTTGACAGAGGTAATTGCAGATCCTTCTCTGTTCACTAATAGTATCTATGCATGTGCTGTACATTTGTTGGGATGCCTCCTGTAGGTTTAATAGAGCTGCCAGAGCAGCTTGAAGGTCCGACGCATGGAAATGATCCAACATGTTTGTTTCTGTGTACTGTATGCATGTGACGTAAACGCGTACATGACATGAGCAGATCTGACCAGAATTTTGTGTCTTGGGCAGTGTAGATGGAAATGCTATGGCGGAACGCATTCAACTTTTCCACTCTGGAGGGTGGTTGCAGATTTTTGCGTTTGAAGGCTGCTGTGATGCCGCAGGACACAAAGGAGGGACGCTTTTGGCTCTTTCCCTCCTCAAACTGCCCTGACACAGGATCTGTTGACCCTACCTGACTTTGACTGAGACACAAAGGCAACTGTGAAGCACAATGTATATGTTGCTGCAGCAAAACTTCCCTCAGGATCAGTAAAGTCTCTGTCTCTTTGTCTCTCTCTCTCGCTTTTTCTCTATTTAGCCAAAAAATATATTGTTCCAGCTATCATATATTTAACGATAAGTATCTTCAATACCTTGGTTGGCTATGTTATCTGTGACTGAAGAGCATGAGCACCCACTACAAAAACACACAGCACACACAGGAGCTCTGTGATTGAATAGACTGAGCACATCATGTTACTGTATCTTATTTGGTTGAAGGCACTCAACACAAAATGATATAGTTAAAGTGACAAGTTTTAACATAAGGCACATTTAGAATCACATAAAAGTAATCAAAATGAAAAACCCAGAAAAAATTTTCAAATTGTCCCATGTTTGATTACCATAACCCTTTCTTATTATTCCCATAAGCAATATTGTTTTCTATCTGTTCGATGTTCCTTCCTATGAGCCAATGTGACATCAAAAAGCAATACATTTGGTTCCAAGACACTCTAATTTCTTGCAGCAGAGTTGTGTCTGGCTGCATCAGAGGTGGTTATTTCTTCGTGTGTCCAAACTAAAACAAGCACAGACCAAATGGAGAGCGCTCTGAGAAAAGAGTGGGCCGGAGACTGGAACTGATTGCATGTAATGGATGGTGTGGTGCAGCAGAATGGACTCAGCCTGGTCTGTCACAGCACTATTGTTTTTTTTTGTTTTTTTTTATGCTATGGAAGCTATTAACTCAAAAACAATTTGTATCTATTTTAAACTGTTCCTGTGTTTCGACAATTTGCAGTTAATAGTTAATTACATTTGTATTGTGAGCAGAGGGAGGCTTAATATCCGGGTCTCGTGTTTACTACAAAATAGAAAAAATTTGTATCCACAGGTTTGATGTGGATGAGTTACCAAAGAGAGGCTAATTAAAAGTAGTACACACAGTAGTAGTTGTATTCCAAGTAGTAACAGTGGCAGAATTATACAGTAGAGATAACTACTGTATATTGTACTCATTTCAGTATTAAAAACAGTGCAACATGGTTTCTTTACAACAATAATAGTGCAAGAAATGTACAAAAATATATGAGAGCTTAAGTTTTTTTTTTTTTTGTTTTTGTTTTTTACTTCTAGATGTATTGAAATGTTTTGGTCCTGAAGTGCAAATGAATAGAAAATGGAGTGAACAGTAACCCACAGTGGCCCGGGGTGCTGATGAGAAAACGCGTGTAAAGACATAAGTTCTGCTATTTTCAAAGATGGATTCAAATGTGTAACAGCTGAGTATTGTTGAGAGCCTGATGTAGTTGAAAGTTTGAGCGCTTAGTGCATCTGCCTGGAGGCATGCAGAAAAACACGGGCTGCTGCAGAGACTGTCCAGACGAACTCTGACTCTCCGGGAAAGCAGATGGTTCTTAATAATGCCCTCCCTCGACGCCATGCCCCCCAGCAACAACCACACACACACAATGCCTAAAACAGCCTGTGCACAAAGGGTTTCGTGGGTTGCCAGTTGTACAGCTTTCCTGCCAAATTGGCCTTTTGTAAAAATTCAGTCACGGTTAAAAGTCATAAAGTTGAAGGTTGCAATTTTTGTGGGTCTGCTTTTACATGATAGCGTCCTAACACAAAATGTTTAGCAGATGGGAGAAAAAGCAACAAAAAAAGATATGACTGCACATTGACACAGAGTCAAATATCTGGCATCCCAAGGACGCTGCTCGCGGTGCATTCCTGAGACGGGGCCGTGGCACACTGTTAGGGCTCAATCTGCACAAAGCACCACAAGAATCCAAAGTGCAAAGACCAAACTGCTGCAGAACATGAGCAATCACCCACTACTAAAACACAGAGAGTGCACACGGGGGCTCCAAGCCTCCAATGCTGTTTAACAAGTCTGCTCACTTTAAATGCCGTGGAGGGACTCACGCACACAAGATACCAGTGTTACTACTGTACTACTGATTATCTACATGCAGGCAAAATATGGGTAGAAGTGTGCCAGATCTTTTGTTGAAATCCACTTTTTTTAAAATACTGTAACCAGGTGATCACAGGGACAAGATTGTTCTCACCGTAATGTGTCCCCGAATGCATCTGCCCAAGCGTCGCTGTGCGTGGCTCCCGGCATCACTGATTAGTAACTAGAATATGTGTGCACGCGTCATTGTCATTGCCAGGGCTTTCGACTCGTAGTTCATAGTTCCTCCTCCCCCTTCTAAAGTCCACTGATGTTTTATTCTTGCTCCTTTTTCTCATTCTTAGTGTTGATTTTTATTTGATGAATGTTGTGGGACAGTAGCTGAGGTCTTGGAGGGAAGAGCAGTATCTGGTGGGGTTCGCAGTGCAATGCAAGGTTAGGCCTTAGGGTTGGCACAAGTCATTTTAGCCCAGATAGGCCTCCTCAGCATGAACACTTTTACCATCTGGAGCTCTATGCACTTTAACTTAACAAAGCCTACTTCAAGTAACTTAGCGCACGCACTTTAAGTACCAATTAGCACAGCATTAGTTTGGTTTGTTTTTCATTAATGTTTGGTTTGAGATGACTAGCTTTGATTTGTTGTGTATAGTTAGGGGTGGGCTTAGTCCTGCATTTTGCAAGGCTTGATTTGTTAGTTGTGTGTCTAAAAGAAAATGAAATATTTTATTAAATGTCTAGAATATTAAATAAAGATGTGTAACTTTTTATACCACTTTGCTCTTGTCCTCTTTTATGTCAGAATGAATTGTGTGAGCAGTTAATAAGGGGATCCAAATCACTCAGTTACACTACTTTGGTTAAGGAACACTTTAGTCCACGTAGAGAAATTTGTTCTTTACTATCCTTCAATGACATGACACTGTATGACCCACTACTGCTGACACCTACAATGTTGCGCTGAGGTGCCCATCTGTAGATCTTGAGCTATAGGTCAGGATTTTACCGATTTGGCATGTTTTGGGTTGATTGGTGAGCCTGAAGTGCCTGGAGAAAACTCCCTGTTACAAGGAGAAACAGAAAGTCCTGGGTAACAGTACCACAAATTTAAGTCCCCATTATCTGGCCCCTAAAGCAAAATGTTGGACCAAAGTGGTAACATAAAATAATCTTGTTGCACACTAAATGATAGGTAATATATACCATTTATTTATGTATTCGAACAAATTCACTAAGCAAGTGTTTTATTTTATGCATTTTGTTAACAGATATGTCAATGACTTCAGCATCGCACTACTTCACAAAAATCTATTGTTTCAACGGAGCCCTCCATCTTTATCTGCTCTGCTTTGCCTTGTGTGAAATGTAAATTGGAATTGACTGGTGAGCAGTATTAATGACCAGGCAGGATATAACCAGGAGCGCTTTGGACACTGAGGACCACATTATCTAGCATAATAAACTGCACCAACTCAAGGTTAAACTCAAATATAGCTTTGAACGAGAGACCCTTTGGTATGCCCCCCTCATTTACATACAGAGCCTTCTCCTGCCTATCTAGTTAGTCTGCCAAATGCTGTCCCGGAGCTATGGAGCGCTCCCATGTGTTGATGCTGAAGTGCAGGAATCCATCATGGCAGCTGCTTGAGAAGGACATTTGCAACGTTCTTCAAGTGACTCCTGTCCATTTTAAATGCTTTGACTAATGTTTCTGTTAATTATCATGTGTCGTGTGGCTGACATTTAGAGATAGGAGGACATGCTGGTGGTCCACGCAGGAGCTGTAAGTGTATGAAACATTTAAATCAAATATGCATGAGAGAAAAGTATTCTTTGACAGTGTGCCTCCAGCTTGTTGGTCCTGAGGGGAGGGGGGCATGTGGTGAATATAGTTTTGTAATGTTATGAAGCTTTTATCAGAGAGTGCCTGCAGCAGAAGCAATTTGAATGAGGGTTTTAAAGTATTGTCACTGACTGCAAACAATTTTTCTAACATATTCAAGGCTTTCAGGGCAGGCTTTTTCGTATGGTATAAACAACAGCAATGGGAACAATGTATAATTATAGACTATTACACATAACAAGTGTCCCAAGTATAAATGAGGAGAGGTCAGTAAAGAAGTGGACTTTCAATAAAGGAGTGTGACGCCACCCATAGAGTTTGGTTCCAGTCAAATGAAGCTCACAAAGGCCTGTAGTTATGCTAGAAATAGGAATTGATTTACGGACAAAATAGCTACCATATTTTTCGGACTCGCTCCGGAGTATAAGTTGCACTTTTTGGGGAAAATATATTTAATAAAATCAGAGAGCAGGAACAGCCATCTTGAAAGGCAAGTTAATGTAACAACAATAGAATAGAGCTCAACAAGCTGTTAACGTAACATATGGACAGTTATTCAGATAACTATAGTATAAACAACAGAACAAGTTTACCACACAAGTCACTAAATCCACTTGAATTCTTCATCCTCGGTGTCACGTCTGAGCAACTCCACGACCTCCTGAGGTAAACAGAGTGCCACTTCCTCTTTTGCGTAGCTGTCGTCAGACCCAGCATCAGTTAGAGTTAGAATTATTCCGGCCTTTCTGAATCCTGACAGGATGGTTTCCGTTGTCACTGAAGTCCATGTTTTGTCCGTCCATCCAATGACTTCCAGGAAAGTTGCATGGTGCACCCTCCCGATTGTCACAAGTTTCTTGCTCACTCCAAACTTTCTTTCTGCTGCTCGATTACCATTTTCGGCTGTATATTTTGCTACTTGCAGCTTGCAATCTGCAAATATGATTTTCTTTTTGGGGGCATTTGTGTTCAGTCTTCTTAGTCGTCTTAATAAGTTTGATTAAATTTTAAAGCTTCAGTTTTACAGAAGTAATGGTGCGATCGACTGACAGGATACCAGACAGGACAGTGGCTCTTTCTGCAGGAGACATGCGCAGTAGAGTGACGTGACAGTGGTACAGGAGCAGCAGATACTGACACACAAGCCTAGAGTGCCCTCTCACGGCTGTCAGTGTGAAAATTTTAATATATAAGTCGCACTGGAGTATAAGTCACAGGACCACTCAAACCATGAAAAAAGTATGACTTACAGTCCAAAAAATACAGTACATAAAAACACCAGGATCATGTAGAGCAGGTTAACACTAACATTGTGAGACCAAAATAAGGAGCCTGACAGCAACAGTTATGAAGAGAGGAGTGAAGTTTTTCAGTACAATGTGAAACCAGAGTATATTCATGCTCACAATGCAAGCCCACAATTGTTGGCATTTCAATGTATTTATGCTGGTACAGAAATAAAGTAAAGCACCTTAAAGGAATTGCATTCTTTAAAACTCCAATATATCACAAAAGGTTAGCTGAGTTGCTCAAAAACAGTCCACTATAGAGACATGAGATTAGATGAATCTGCAGAGATAGCGTGCAGCCTGTATATGGGCCGAGGCCTAATCATGGCATGTCTTCAAGGTGCTCTGAACTCACCCGCTGTGCCCCCTTTTGGACCCCCTGCTGAGGGCCGGGGCTCCCTACTGCCGTTAATAGTAATTCAAATGTCACTGCATTGAAACTGACCTTCAGCGCTTGAGTCAAATAGAAATTAAGCAGTTTTACATTATACTCAAACTCTCAAATTAATTATATTCTGATCCAGTTTACAGCAAAAAGCTCCAGTTCATTGATTTGTTAATTGGAGAGATCTTTGTACTAGTGCAGGTGGTACCAAATTCCTTCTGTTAGCTGAACCAGATGCTTCAAAGTGTTTGTTATGTTACTGCAAATGTACAAGGCTGGTACGACATACTGTACACATGTCTATGATACAGGGACAGCAGTAAAGACTTAAAAAGCGTCTGTGTGTATTGAAGTCCATCTGGTGGCCATTTGTTATTACAGCAAAGACTGAAGCCACTAAATGTTTATACATATTTTTTTGTTTTTCTCAAAAATGTGAGTAAGATCATATTCAAGATGCATGCTGCATGATTATAATATAAAACTTGATTTCTGCTGTGGTTGGTAGATAAATAAAAAAATGAAAATAACCGGAAGGAGGCTCCAGGGAAGATCCAGGACACACTGGAGGGACTATGTCTCTCAGCTGGCCTTGGAAACGCCTTGGGGTCCCCCTGGAGGAGTTGGAAGAAGTGTCTGGGGTGAAGGAAGTCTGGGAGTCCTTGCTTAGACTGCTGTCCCTGTGACCTGGCCCCGGATAAGCGGGAGAATGAAAAAAAAAATGAATGAATGGAAATATTCGCTCTTTTTTGTTACTAAACTTTAAATATTGTGTTTTAATGCCACTGTCTACTGAAGGAATTTTTGTGCAAACTAGATACGTTTGCAGCTTTGCGTTCAAAAACCGAGTTCATGTTGTCTCCAGTGGTCACTGCTATTTCAAGTACTATGTGACATCACTCAGGACTGCCCTGATTACAAACACAAGGAGACACAGAGTTTGAAGTTTGGATTCCTGTTAAACCAATCACACAGCTCCTCGTATTTTTAGACCTAGCCCCTCTTTTCTTCTCATTCTCCCCTTTAGTCCTCCAGGTACCTCCCAGTTAAGCAGCTTTATTTGCGATGTCGTTGTGGGCAGAGTTTAGGTATATATTAGTCCCTTTTTAACAACACATACTCAGGCATTAAAAACAGAAATGGCATGTCTATTCAATCTGTTCAATATTGTCACATTAAAATTACAGCATAGTTCAGTGAAAATGAAATCATGTAAGTATGTCCTGTTCTGTTTGCTTTAAGGCTCTGTTGCCTTTAAATTATTTCTGGGCAGAAGAAGCGTCTGCCCGGGCCACTCCTTGTCCCCAGTCGGCATTTGGCATCTGCTGTCTGCTCCATCCTGCGTACATCTGCTCCAGAGCTCTGTCAGCCAGCCAATCACAATCACAGGGCTGACAAAACCATGGAAACACTCAAGTGAAAGAGCCATCCTGTGTATCCAGCTAATGTGGGTTTACCATAAAAATGAGAGGTGTTCATAGGATTCAAGTTAAACCATTAATTATATTTTTATTTTTCTTCCCTGTCTATAGAAAGAATTACAATTGCTAAGCGATTATGCAGTTAAATGCTACAAAAATTGCTTGTGACAGTACATTCATTTTTTTAGCATAATTTAAAGGTGCTACATGGTACTTTTTACTAACATTCATTTAAAAAGTGCACAGTGTAACATTTCTAGTGCAGGGTATACACTTGATATCTCATTGGAAGTGTTATTGCTTTGTATAGAATGTTCCACAATACAGATTAAACCTGAGACAGGCAGGTTACAATTCAGATCTGTGGAACGTCGCTCCTATTCACAGAAGGAATTATTCATTGTTTGAAGAGAAGAGAAAGAGAAACACCGGCAATGAATAAATGTTAGACAAGCAGGTCCACCTTAAAAGTTGTGCAGTGTACCTTTAAACTATTTTCTCAAATGTATTTCTCACTTTCATAATCTGAGCATCCTAATTATGTACCATGATGAGTTTATAAGCACATTTCACAACTTCCAGAGGCCAGAGTCTTCACAACTAGCATGCTAACCACACACCAGATTTATATAGTGTATGTCTAAAAATAACACTTCATAATTATTAACTTTGGTTCCCCTTTGCTGTCACTGACACCACTGTAAAATGGTTCAAATAGAGATGACAAATAAAGTCTATGGCGTTCATTCAGGTATATTTAGTTGAATCCATCAGTGCACCAATACAAGTATTAGCGAACAAATAGCTGTAATTATCAGTTAATTAGCTGCATAGCACAGTGAAAAATCTCTAACTTGTCTCTGGTGGTTTTGAGTGACAGCCCCGCAGCCCGCTCGCCTCTGTTCAGTCCATAATGACAGGCCTGATGTGTGGATCACTGTGTCAATCATATCATACTCAGCAGAGCCAGTGCACAGATGGAGCGGGCGCCTCTCTGCTCCTTAGGACCCTCTCGTTTTATATCAAGGACAGGATGCTGTGTTCAACTACATTTGATTATTTAATCTCTGTCCAAGTACAAATTTGAAATATATATTTTCTATGAGCAGTACATATGTAATAACCATGTTATAAATTAATGTATTTCCATATCACCATGCATTATGCAATCATCTATTTAAAAAGTTATTCAGTCTGTTTTTCTTGTGAACATTTACCTTGTGCTGGCTAGAAGTAGGATGGACATGCACAACCAAAAGCGCTAACTAATCTGTCACAATGGGATATTTCTTGGACTTGGAATAGCAGCAACCTTTTAACCAAAGTTTTATTGATCTTGATTTTTCAAAAAGAAAATATGACTTGACTTCATGGACCCAAACAAGTCTGAATTCTGCTCCAAACACTGACTGTATAAATTAGTGGACTAAGGGAGTGTGGTGTCACCCATAGTGCTCAGCTCCATTCACATGAAGCTCACCGAGGTTAGCAGTTATGATTTACGGACAAAATGGCAAATTAAAATACCATAATTATATAAAACAGGTTAATACAAATATGTTAACACCAAAATGAGGAGCCTGACAGAAGCATTTACAGAGTGAGGTGTGACGTTTTTTTCAGTACAAAGTGAACTGATGAAGCCGATGCAGCCGGAAGTGCGCCCATGGTCACTTGTTATTTTTAATGCATTGGCAAGCAGGTCTATGGTTCCAAACTGCATGGCCTTACTTAAAAAGGAATGGCTATAAACCACTTGATTTAAAAGATCCAGGCATATAATTGGCTATTAGATATGACTAAATCAAATCAATTAATTGCCTAGGTGTAGTTTTAAGATAAATACCGTATTTTTCTACTTTAAATCGCTCCAGAGCATAAGTTGCACCAGCCAAAGATTGCGTAATGAAGAAGAAGAAAAAAACAAACTGTAAGTAGTCTGTAAGTAGACTGAAATTTATTTTATAAAATCAGAGACCAGGAAAAGACATTTCATCTTGAAAGGCAAGTTATAGTAATAAAAATAGAATAGAGAACAATGGGCTGAATAGGCGTATAGTCATCCTCGGTCATCCTTGGTCACTTCTGAGCAACTCTGCAACCTCCGGAGGTAAACAGAGTGCCCCTTCCTCTTCTGCATAGCTGTCGTCAGGCCGGCTCCAGTTAGAATTATTCCGGCCTTTCTGAATCCCGCCAGGATGGTTTCGGTTGTCACTGAAGTCCAGGCTTTGTCGATCCAACCAGTGACTTCCAGGAAAGTTGCATGGCGCACCCTCCTGATTGTCACAAGTCTTTCGCTCACTCCAAACTTTCTTTCTGCTGCTCGATTACTGTTTTCAATTTTGTTTAAATTTTCAGTAGTACAGAAGTAATGGTCCGACCAACTGACATGATACAGACAGGACAGCAGTTCTTCCTGCAGGAGACATGTGCAGTAGAGCGCCAAGTGAGCGCCCTCTCGTGTCTGTTCGTGTGAAAATTTTAATATATATGTCGCACCGGATAAGTCACAGGAACACCCAAACCATGAAAAAAGTGTGACTTATAATCCAAAAAATATGGTAATTTATTTAGATGTCATATAATTTCACTACACATTTACAATTTTCAAATATTTCCCATAATAAGTCCAAACTTCATGCTGTGTTTTGCGTGCTTCATACAAATCCACCATTAATAGTAATTTGCCGTGTGGTGAATGTCTGGCAGGTGCGGCGCAGCTGGACCGAGCCGAGCCCAAATGGCACCAAATCAGAACGGATTCATTTTGGAGTGAAATGATTCAAGCTCTGGAGCCTGGAGTTTGTGTATGTGTCAGAGAACCGCCTTGGACGAGACAGACTAAGAGACAGGATTTAAAAAGGGAAGACTGTGAGACATGTTTATAAGAGCCAGTGAGGGAGAGTTTTATGTTGTGTTGGTGATGGAGAAGAGAGAAGAGAGGCAGGCTGTACGCATCTGCCGTCTGCTGCTTGTCATCCATAACCAGTCAACCATTGCTTTAGGTGGCTCACGGTTTAGCATTCACCAGACAGCCTTAACCAGAGCACACAGGAATAGAGATCACCGAAAAATCATGTGGTAAACAACAGCTAATTAGACATTTCGAACATGTTCCTCTAAGTACTGACAGAACGAGAAATACATGCAACAAAATGCAACAGAGACACCAACACTGCAAGAGAATATTCAGGTAATTCACCTCCTATAGTATAACTTAAAGGACCTATATTACACAAAATTGACTCTTGTGAGATTTTAGCCATGTTAGAATGTTTTTGCCTTATCCAAAACATACCTGGAGTTCTGTTTTGTTTTATTCACACATGTTTGAGTAATCCTGGTTTATTAGTCTGTACACATCTCTAAAGCTCAAAATGCCTACCTACCTTTTAACTTTTGTTCAGTAGAGATTGGCAATTCCAGACCTGAATTTATCCAAATAGTTCTAGTGAAAGTGTATGGAGTTTAAAAACGTAGTGGAGCACTTTCTTTATTACCACGTGAAGAGAAGAGCTCAACCTAAATATGCAGAGTTTGTGTGTTACGCATGTATGAATGAAATAAAACAACTCTTGAGGATGAAATAACATTATAACATAGAAAGTGGGGTAATTAAAAAAAACAACTTACTACTTCAAAATGCTACTTCATATTTCATCTCAACCCAAGTCCTCAGATTTATAAGGTGTCAACTTTTATCAATGCGCATGCCTACTTACTACCTTTTTATTATGAATTTTCAATAGATACTTTTTGTTTACAACAGTTGTTTGTGGTTGCATTTGTTCTTATATTGCAGTGTTTTTGTCTAAAAACAGAACGTATGTAAGAACAAAGGAGTCAAGGGTATAACTGTATAACTTTTAATTGTTTTTCTTTATTTTCTTTCACTTCTCGTTTTGTTCATTCTTTTATTATTTGTTGATCTGCTCTTTTGTTTTTGTTCTTTTGATCTTTCAGTATTTCTCTTTCTTGTTTGATCTTCTAGTGCTTTTCTTTATTCATTTGTCCTTTCCTTTGTTTAGACTTATTTACCTTAGGATGTGTTGATCATATTGTCTTCTTTATTTCATTCTCCAGTCTTTTGTTAACTTATAGAAAAATACACATCTAATAGTTGCATTTAATGAAATCTGCTGTATGCTTGCTGACAAAATGATCATTACACAATCACTTTTTTCACTAAATCCACATGCTTTTTTATTTAGTTTCTGACTTATTATTGAACATTTTAGTTTTCCGTGTGCATCTTCAAATATTTGCTTGTATTTTGCCCATTTTGCTGCGACAACCCACAAACATGTGACTGCCTGGTCCAATCCCTGCCCCTGTAATCAACACATCTGTTCCCCGGCAGAGAAACAAAAGTATAAAAGGAAGTTGGACTCCTGTTATGAGAGAGCAGAGGAAGGAGGCAGCAAGACATGGGGGGAAGTATAACATAGCAAGGATCACAGCTACTTCTCACACACCATTAACTCTGTTGTTTCACATATTTTCATCTTACCTCATCTAAACATGCCTGCAGAGGTTTTAGATGTCATCCACGCATGTTTGAGTCATTTTGCGATCTATACCGGCAATATACACGACAAGTCTCCATAAATATACAAAAGCACAATACAAAACTGTAGCTTCATTTCCTGGATGCGTGCTGATTTTGTTGTGATAGTGCTCTGAAGGGGGAGTTACTGAGTGGGGAGCAAAGGAAGGGGGGTACAAGGGCAGGTGTTACTGAATGGTCTATTTTCAAACTTTTTTCACAAAAAAACCGCACCGGACTTTAAACGAAACACAACAGTTAAATGGATTTTGTTTGGCTCGTTCATGGTGACTCTCAGCTTTGTTCAATTGTGGAGCGTGAGGGTGCTGTCTGGGTCCGCTGAATTGTTGCTGCGTTCGCAGTGACTCAATTAGGGTTAGTTCAGTTGTGTCTAGAAGTGGCACATTGCACTGGCTTTTTCGGTTTGTTCCTCGTCCGCGTGGAGTGATGAGTGGGGCTGTGGGTGTTTTTCGCTGCGCGGTCGCTGTCTGCGCCGTGCGTGTTTGCGTGCGCTGTGGGTGGTGCAGCTTTGTAGTTTACTGAAGTCGTGCTGGGACACCCGAGTGGATTCATGTAGGGGACGCTTTGGATTGCGGGGCGCACAGTCATTTTTTGATGCGGCTGGAGGCTTAAGAGTGAGCCCTATGGTGCAGAAAATACGGTAATACGTTGTTTTCGGCAAGTATAGCATTTTCAAATCAGTAAAAGGTAACATGGTGATCTAAATATGTTATATCTTAGTAGTTAATGTCTCAAAAAAGTAAAATACCCCCTTTAAATAAAAATAATAATAATTAAATCAAATTCATCCCACCACGGGTCAGACTCCAATGGTTGAAAAATGTTTTACCTGTCTTATATCACCACACTGCTCCATGCTTTTCCAGTGCACACATCTCCTGATTACTTCATTACGCTCTGATTAAAAGCACAAACTCATTAAGGCTAAACATAAAGTGATTTAAACGAACTCCACTGTGGCCCGTTGTTGCTCAACCAAGACGTGGTTGTATTTGTCGTAAGGTGCTCCTGATTTGTTCACAGACTGGAAGATAGTTTTGATTTTAGGTGTTCAGTCAGTTTTAAGTTTTAGAGTGCAACATTACAACTACACTAGTATATATTTATTCACTGTATTGAATAAAAGATAACATTTGCCTAAGAATGTTATTTTATCTGCTGCACTTGTTTAGCTCTTTTCATTGATTGTTTTATTGATTGATACTTGAATCGCTTTTTCCTATCATTCATTCTTTAATTTTAGTGTCTTTGTTTTGTTTTGTTTTGTTTTGTGCACAGAGACAATTAGCTACAGACCTCGTACAGAGATTTGATAGAGCACTTTTGGAGCAGTGCAGGCTCTCAGTGGGAGTCACTTCTAAAATAATCAAATTGAATCTGAACTCAAGTTACATTAATATTAAACCTACAGAGTAAAGTTGTATGTCTGGACATGATACTAGAACTTGATAGAAAAACACTAGAACTCACTTTGTATTATTTGAGGTCAGAGCTTTAGTGTTGTGGTGGGCATCTTTACATAAACAGTTACTCCCTGAAGTTACACTGTCCCTTGTGTGTTGACGGAGCATGACACAGGGCATCCAGTTGAGCATAGGTTAAATAGGGTGAGCTGATTATGAAGATGTATACAGGCCATCTGCTGGGGCACAGACAGGGCCCTGTCCTCTACTGTAGGCCAGACTCATAGAGACACAGCACAGGTACAGGGTTAGCTCAGGTTGTATGTGGTAACCTGCCCAACTGGCCCACACCTCCTTATTCCTTATGGTCCAACATGGTGACGAGTATCATTTTATCCAGTGAGCACGATGATATAAACTGTATTGATAGACCTAATTCTGGTGCTGGTGAGCAGAGGAAGCAACAAACTCTGGGTCCTAGGTACAAATCATCTTGGTGGACTCACATTACATGTTGTCTAATGAAAAATGCATATTAGAAAACTTTGTGAGGAGCCCCTCCTTCTCTGGGCCTACTGGTGAGGGACAGATGCTGGTTACAATGCTTCTGCCTTTTCCACTTTTATTTTCCAGCAACTGAAGACTTTTTAATGTTGTCCATATGTTGTGTACAACCATAGTTATAGACACTGAGTTTTCCCCTTATGTCTCAGACTTTCTTATCCATATAAACCATCCATAGGGCACCAATGTATTCGTTTGTGTCAGTACGCATTATTTTTACACTGCAGTTAAAATAAAATAAAAGTAATAGCGATAGGTAATGGTGAACAGCACCTTGTTTTTATGGATATGTCATTGCTCTGCCTCAAACAGATCTACCTAACATGTATTGAAATACAGGTTGGTTTATAGTAGAGCCCGACCGATATGGATTTTGTTGTGGCCGATATGAAACTGATATAATGGGAGTTGGGGCTGCCGATAGCCGATATAATCACCGATATATTTAGTGATGTAAAAATTCACTGTAAATCTTGAATTGATTAAAAAACTTAGGTTTGGCTCTAGTGGATTCTAAATTGGGTTTATTTAGGCAACATTTATTGTTATTTTGACTCTTTACATCATATTTACATACAGTAGACGGGCCTAATGGCATTTTTGCATCACATTCTAGCTACTGTTACTGTCACTGCTAGTGATGGGTATTCCAGTTTTTTTGTTTTTTTTTGGAGAACCGGCTCGGCTCACTAAAGCAGCTGGCTCTTTCGGCTCCCAAGCGACTCTTGAGATTGTTTTGTTGCAAGCAGGACTAAACCAGAACTGAACCAGGACTGAGTGTCGGGACTCGGTTTCTATCTTTCTCCTGCACTCAAGCCCAAGTTTAGTCCTGGTTTATTCATTTTATGCTGAACTGCAGCCAAATATGCACTTTTTTTATCCTATGCACACGCAGATTTCTGAAAGTTTCGTTTTCAGCCGCTGCTGCTGTCAAACTACGGGTCTACATGCGGCATGAAGAGAAAAAGTGAGAAAAAGAGAAAACACGGCTCCCAATAAGAAACATGCTCCCGTTGTTCGCTTCAAAGAGCCGCTTCGATCGCGACCGACCCATAACTCCTAGCTAGTAAATAAACTACCGCTATTAGCCTTTAGCCGTAAAAACGTGCGCACCGCGGTAATTAATTATATGCATAAATGTGGATCATTCACACGTCTATTCACAGCTCATTTACATATCAATGCTGGTCCAGTAACAAATATACGGCCAATATAATCACTTTACCATAGACCAATAGAAAACAGCCTGTTTATGTGCGGGAGCTACAGCAGCTAACTGCTAACAAAACCTAAATTAGCTTCAAAGTCGATGTATTTCCAACACTCACCGCTCACACAGGCTCCTCCTCACATCACAAGTCTGCACTAATAAATGTCCTTTTAATCCAGACTCAAACCGATTGTCCGAAAAAGAATATAATCTCAATGTTGCGCACCACTGCGGGTGTAAACAAACACACGCGAGTGAAGTGACGTCACTCTGGTGGTGTGTTCAGGGACAGTACGAACACAGACAAATTACACCGTAGATAAATACTGATGCGGAGCTACATATTAGGACATTTATCTGTCTGTAATTTGGATTAAATGAACATAATGTAGAGAGTCTAAGCTTTATAAGGAGATATAACATGCCCACGTGAAATATCGGCCCATATCAACAAGCAGCTGATAGCCGATATGTCTCCAGGTGCCCATATTGGCAGATAATATCAGCCAGCCGATATATCGGTCAGGCTCTATTTTGTAGCTCAAAAATACCTAGAAAAACCTGCCATTTTGACTGTGAGCAGGCTTGCCTCTCCACAGGTTTGATCAGTAAGTTGCTGGTTGGCCTGGTTTGGTCTCCATGGTGATAGAAAAGGTTTAATGTCATAATGTGAAATAATGTGAAACACTTCAGACAAAGCAATAATATTTCCATGGAGAAAAAGCTGGTGATGGACCCTCTATGAGAAAAAGTTAAACAATTCACCTTTAAGCATTCAAAATCCAACTCTAGGTTAACTGATGATGCTGGTGAATCTTTATTATATGATTTAAAGCTTTTGAAAGTCAATGTTGCATAATATATTTAAAAGACCAAAGTGATCATTGAGTTATAGATAACCTTGATATAAAAACGCATACGAAAAGGAAAATGATATAGACAAACTTTGTAATCATATACAATTCTAGAGAAAAACTAAATCTAAAGAGCTATATGCATTACGCCTGGTGGAGATGACCTTTCTCCTCGTAACAGTTTGTAAGTTTAAATAACGGGACAAAATAGAGTGGAACATGGGGTTGGGTGATAATAGTCTGCATTAGCCACGTCTGTAGGGAGCAGCGCTGGGGATCGGGCCTGGGGAGAGGCTGGTCGCTCAGTGGAGTGTAATCGGCTGTGGCCTCTGTGACTGCCCTGCATCACTGAGTAGTTTGGGTGGAGCTCTATGCACCGGGACGCCTCTCTCCTCTTTTCTCTTCTCCGTGGCAGGTAGGCCGGGGATACAAATAACACACATAGTGCAAAAACACAGGGGGAGGGCATCAGAGCGTGTAGGCGCCCAGCATGAAAGGTAGATCAACAGTGATATAGAGAGAAAACTAGATGTTAGAAAGGGGGACTGTGGGGAAATTTGCTGCAGGGCAAGAGAGAAAGCAATAGAAAGCCAGTAAATAGAGGAGGACTGAAGATGGGGAGATGCGGCGCTGGTATAAAAGAAAAGAAAAGTGGATGGCATGATAAAGAGGATGTAAGTGTGGAGGATAAGACAACACACACAAGGTTAAAGACGAGGATAGAGGCAGATAACAACAGGAGACACAGGAGAGAGGATCAGAGGGCTACACTGTGTGAGTAAATAAACAGCAGAAACTCACTCGGAAAGAAATAATTACATTTTTGGTAACTTTTCTCTTTGCGTTATTCCCTCTGTGGTGCTTTAAATGATTTACTTGTTTTAAAATTATGTATTTCCTAATACCTTAAAAGACAAGCTCATATCAAGCTCAAGCTCAAAAGCTCATATTTTCAGAGGGTGTGGTGGGTTACCTGTCATATTAATAACATTTTGATTTAAAGGGTCTACATTAAGCTATTTTCTGATCGATGTTATAATGTTGTTTTCACATCAAAAACATACCTGGAGTTGTGTTTTATTTCATTCACACATGTTTAATGCACAAACCCTGTATATTTCGACTTGAGTTTTTCTCACAAACTGAAAACGCTGTTCCATCTTGTGAGGTCATGTGGTACAGTGATCCCTTGTTTATCGCGGGGGTTACGTTCTAAAAATAACCCGCGATAAGTGAAATCTGCAAAGTAGTCAACTTTATATTTTACAATTATTGTATCTGTTTTAAGGTTGTAAAACCCTTACAGCACACACTTTATACACATATTACTGAGACAGGACAGGTGCAACCCTTTTTGCATCCTTCTTAAGACTTATTGCTGCTGTCGTCCTTATGTTATTTTCATCCTTCTTTATGTAACGAACCAAAGATTAATTTATTCTGTAATGGAGCCCTACAGCGCAGCGCAGTCCTGCACAGGTCCCGCGCAGTACAGCACTGCCCGTTAACCTGAGATTATATCAAACTTCTGCGCTGCCTAAGCCATGAACTGAATCAAGACTAAAACAGAACTAACCCAGGACTACCCTAGGACTGATTCCGGGACTGAACTAGAACTAAAACAGGAGTAAACCAGAACTAAACCAGAACTGAAACAGGACTCACTGTCGGGTCGAGCTCGGAGGTGACCACAGGAGAAAGGACCGACGGAGAGCTCTGCACCTCGCGAAGGTAAGCACGGCACGGTTCTCTCTCTTAAGTCCAAGATTAGTCCTGGTTTAGACCTGGTTAATCCTCATCCACCTGTGTGTAATTACTACCCACCCGTAATACGCAATACACATTCATATGCTATATAAAAAAAAAGCATGCAAAATTGCACACAGAAAAATCCATGAAACAGCGAGACCGCGAAAGGTGATCTGTGATATAGAGAGGGACGACTGCAATAGGAAGTACTACACTATTTTTTAATACACCTTCACTTCGCTATTTTCTGATCTATGTTATAATGTTTCCTCATCAAAAACATACCTGGGGCTGTGTTTTGTTTCATTCACACATGTTGAGCTCTGATGATAAAGAGACTAATAATAAAGTGTTAGTTAAACATGTGCAAGTGAAACAAGATACAACTCTAGATATGGTTTTTGTTGCACTAACAACATCATAACATGGCACAAGAGTCAAATTTGTGTAATATAGAACCAGTTAATAATCGCTTTGAATTATGTCAGACATCAGCTGTTTACTTTTATAATGAACTACGATAATACAACTGTTTGTTTAGTTTTTTCTTTATTCTATCTAGATTTATTAAGCCTTGTCAACACTTTAACACTTACCTTACCGCCTACATAACTAAAAGAGTTAAAGTACTTGCCTGACCAGCCACCTCCATCCAAACTTGAGACGATCCAACCACAACCAACCTTCTTAACATACCTAACACAAGTAACAGTTTGGTGCTTTGATTGTTGACTCTTGATTGTTTCATACGTGACTAGAGCTTGAGTCTCTCTGATTGGCTAATCCGCCTGTCAGTCACACCCTCTGAAATCAGGGAGATAGGATACCATTCCAGATTCTCTCATCTTTGTAAAGTTTTGACAAAGTTTGTGCTTCTGGCTGGTCAGGTAAGGATAGTACAGTATAAAGGATAAAAGCAAATCTTGCAGCACTCTGTATAGCCTTGTGCTGCATTTTTAACAATGCAAAGTGATGTATGGTCAGATAGGACAAACTTCATTTCTGTCAGCTGTATTGAATCACCATAGAAAAAATATGTGTACCTCAACAGTGAATTATATATTGATTTGGCCTGATGTAACCCTCATTATGTACTGTACACAGGCTAAAAAAAACAGCCACATCACCTTGAGAGCGCCCAATCTTATACTAAGAAAAAGCGAGAAAAAAGACCAGGCCTGGTTAGTCCTTGGATGGGAGACCACTGGGAATCATAGGTGCCACAGTGGGCTTCTGTTACTCTATACAGTGTTTGTGTCCTTGGGCAAGACACTCCAGTAACTTGCCAAGTTGTTTTTTAAGAGTAATACTGTCCTGAAACAGCAGAGTATCTATTATGGGTTGCCAGTAGCTCAGTTATGTTTGTCCACTGATCTGAAGGCTGGTGGTGCAATTCCAGCTTCTCCCTCTGTTGCTGTGTCCTTGAGAAAGACACTTAACCTCCCTCACCCCTAGTGTCTGAGAACAGTGGTGTATGAATGTGTGGGTGCCTTGAAGATGGAAAAGCGCTGTATAAAATTGTGACCATTTACTATTACTACAATTGTCATGGCTTTATGTTTTCAAATCTTTGGAATAATACATGATCTACCAACAACAAAAAAAAGGAAATGAAAACATAGCTGTCTATATTTTACCCTGTTGTGTTGTGCATTTGAACTGATCATTACATACCATGTCCTACAGCTGTGATTGGACTGTTTACGGCTCAGAGGTGTGACTCCTCCTCCTCCTCACTTGATGGAGCCTGCAGGTATCTGACCTTTAGGAATGAGTGGTGAAAGGAATCATGGGATACGCCGCGAGCCTGGGAGATGTGCATACCCCCGAGGGAGGCGGACACACTGTTAGACATGGGGAAGTACTCGCACTTGAAAGCAAAAGGGAATGCGGATGGAAATCTGGGCACGGGGGAAATGGTGCCTGCAGCGCGGAGAGAAGTTGTTTGGTGTGCGCCACTGAGGTGGAAATGTGTGCATGGCCTGGCATGGTGGGAGGCCAATAGCTTTTTTTAAGGACGAATTCTGAGATGCATTTTTATAGCAGAGGAGAGTTTCAGAGAGGCATAGATATGAATGTGTTTTGTATTTTTGTGAGAAATAATATGCAGAAAAACAAAAAGATATGAAGTGAATGTGGGGTATTCAGAAGTATTAATGTGGCCCTAAGATATTCAGCGAGCAGACATTACCCAGCTGGCAATAAAAGAGAAAATATCCAGTCGTTTTGGAGGTGAAGGTGCGTCTCAGGACTGAAAATAAAAAGATAAAAAGAAAGTCACAAGGGAATATTTAAGAGAAGATTCCTTATTCAACAAAAAGGGTCACGAGCCAGAGAATCATTAAGCGGGATGGGACTCTCAATATTCTCAGTTTTCACTTTTTGTTTGACAGTCCACTATCTGCTCTTTTTCATGAAGATGTTAGTGCTTTGCAAAGAATGTTCCACAGTATGGCATTAAAGGGACAGTCTGGAATTTTGGACTTAGGGCCTCATTTCCTTATTACGACAGACTGTTGATGTAAATGTCTGTCTTGATAGAATAATGCTTGAAATAAATCTAACCTTGCATTGCATGTATCGTCACATGTTGAGGGACTATTTTCTCAGCAGCAGCGGAATTTTACTTTGCTGGTAAGATAGGTGCTAGGTGATATCAGCCCGCCGCTGTCAAGCTTTCGATCAGGAAGTACAACTCGCTGCTTCTCAGACATAAATCCGTCAAATGCAAAGCTGGTTTTACTTCTTTATTCTATCAACACAGACATTTACATCAACAGTCTGGCATAAGAATAGTTTTGCGTCGGGTGCTTTGTGGAGTGGGTAAGACTGTTTTTAGAGGCAGGCTAACTATGGCCATTGACATGCACTAGCCTAGCACCAGCGACCTCTGCAAATACAAGGACTGGATGAACTATTTTAAAAAGTGTCTCCACATGTCTCCAACACTGACTCACTAGGAAATGAGATCCTATGTCTAAAATTCCAGACTGTCCCTTTAATCCCATCTACTTTGCATTTATTCAACTCAGCATTTCCATTGCTCAAAAATACCTTGAAAAACATAACCTGTGGATTATGTCTCCACAGATCTGACTTGTGACTTGGGCTGATTGGATTCATCTATTTGTTTAATGCAATACTGTGTAACATTCCAGGCAATGCAAGAACATCTCCATGGAGATAAGCAGATGATGGACCCTCCACTAGAAAAGTTACATAATGCACCTTTAATAAATATTGTCTTAAGGATTAGAAGCTACATTTCTTTTTTTTTCTTTGGGAAGAATTTGATTTGAAACACTAACATGGTATGAACATAACATAAACATGAGATGCTTTAGTACAAGGCCAGTTTTGAGCACCATCTTGTTAAGCACAAAAGAACTGGCTTCATATTCATATTGTTTATATTGTATTTCTTACATTGTGTAGTGACAAATCTTTTAAAAAAAATAAACCTCTTGAATGCAGAATATTGGCATTGTGATTATTGCATTTAATTGCAGAACTGACGACAGTTTACCCTCCAGGCTCTACTAACAAAATTGTAGTTTCACTGAGCAATAGGAGCCCCCCCATAAGTGATTATTGATTCCCGTTAATGTTCAAATAACTATATAGTCCCAGTTTATTTTCAGTGACCGTCAGCATTGTTAAAAGGCCCCCTCTGGTGCAGCTGATGGATGGGAGCGTGGTAGCCCAGGGCTTGTAGCTGAAGCAGAGAAATGTAGGCTCTCCTCCACACAGACGCAGCAGCCATGGACATAGAGTAAACACAGCTCCAGATGGGACCCCCCTTGTGAGCACGCTGCTCCATCCAATTATGTGTGTGAGGCGGAGGGAGAAGGAGGAGGTGTACTCTTTAACACAGGCCTTTTAGTACTACGTCTAGGACCTCTTAATAAACTAGAATAGTGAGTAATTTTCAAGTAATCAAAGATTTGTCAAAACAACAAGGTGAAAAGAACTATGACCCTTACTCATGTATATATAACAAGGGCAAAGGGACATGAGTTGGATTTGCTGTTACAACTCCAAAAGTACTCTGATCTCAGAAGCAGCACTGGTCCTGGTTACGGTAGAGTGCTAGGAATACTAAAAGCTCAAAATGCTCTAGTCCAATGAGGTTCATTTGGTCTTCCAATAGTTTATGTTATTAGGTTATTTTTTCAGACCAAGAGTTTGTTTTTATACCTGACAGTTTTGCTCACTAGCTGTGACATGTCTGGGGTGCTGATTTAAACAGGTTTTGGCGCTGTCTTCCTACCGGTCGAGACAGAATGACAGCGCCATCTATAGTTCGACTTCCTCAGGACAGTATCCCAGGTGTGTGAGAGTAAAAAAGCATCCTCATCCCTGTTTATAGTCCCATGGGCATGTGTCCATATTTCAGTTGCCTCTTTAATCCAGCGACGGTGTTTGTTTTCCTCTGTCCCAACAATGTTTGCTCTGTCCCAGTCCTTAATCTGGTTCTCTCTTTTACAGTGGTCAGAGATGGCCGAATTGAGTTGTTCGTGTTCTGCTTTGTGTTTTGTTGCTCATAGGACTATAAACCGGGACAAGGGGGCTTTTTTACTCTCACACACCTACTGGGATACTGTCCTAAGGAAGTCAGACTGCAGATGGCCCTGTCATCTTGCCTCCAGATAGCGCCAAAACCTGTATAAATCAGCTGACTGGACACATCACAGCACATGGCCATTCTGAGGAAGACCGCTAGTGAGCAGTCAAAACTGTCAGGTATGAAAACAAACTCTTGGTCTGAAAAAAGAACCTAATAACATATCTCAAAATGCCCTGTTCCACCTTGTCCCACCAAACAATTCTAGTGAAGGTGTTTGGAATTGAAAAACACAGTGGAGCACTTCCTGTATTACCACATGACATCAAAAGATGGAACAGAGTGTTTTCTGTTTGAGAGACAAACTCCTAAGCCTAAATATGCAGGGCTTTTGTGTGTGAAACATGTGTGAACAAAACAAAACACAACTCCAGATATAGTAACACAGGTCCTCTTGGAGCTTTATAAACCAAGGGTCTCCAACCTTTTTCCTCTGCTGAGCTACCTTTATGAAACATAAAGGCCAGACAGCTTCTAATTGTAGTGGTCACAAGAAATTGAGGAAGTATAAAAGCCATGGTGAGCCTTAGAAGGGGTACAGTTAGAAACTTGTACAACATAAACCTTTATCCATTCATTAGGACATTTTAGTTATTAAGTACAATATGTATAATTCAGAAATCTACTTGGAAGGGGGTGGAGGGCTGCTTGGAGCTCCCGAGCTACAGGTTGGAGACCCCTGCTATAAACCATATATTATTATCATTCAAATTCATGATGGTAAAGGTATTACTTCACAGATTATTCAGCGTATATACGCAAATATTACATTCGTAAATTCCAAGAAATCCAATATAGAATCCTAGAGCCTTGTTGCTGAAGGAATTATCACCTAACCTCCAGTCCTGTTCATTCTAGTGTCAAGGTGTGTATTCAAATGATTTTATCAGTAACATACACAAGGTCACACGGCTTTGCAACACATACATGCAGCTGTTGTATGAGAGGGGGTCAAACCTGTGCGGGGGTCAAGGTTTCCTGTTATTGTTACTATAAAACTGCTTCATGCCCAGCACATCCATGTAATAGCACATTAGGCTTTCAAAGTGATTTCATCTTACGGCTGCTTATAGCTGTGGTTGGCTGGCGTGTAAGCACAGGTTGTATCGTGGACACGCTAAGAAGAGAATGGGAATTTGTGCCTGTAAATGAATGCCATAAAACACTATCATTGAGAGTCGTGTGCTCTTTCCTGGGGGCTTTTAGAGGCTTTATTGGATCTCTGAGGACAGCTTTGCATTGCTTGTGTCCTCAAATAGTCTCATGTGTGGTGCATGTACCGAGCAGTGGGCCCTTTTCACTGATGCTTCCTGTATGATTTATTCAAGGCAAATATGACTCATCTGACATCTGTCAAATAATATGTGTTATAATTTATAATGAAGAACGGGGTCTAAGGTTGCCTGAGGTTGCCAAGGGGACAGGGGGTGATTATGAATTTGCTTATAGTTCACTCATATTTTCAGTTTTTGAATGTGGCTAGAAAAAGAAAAGAAACTAGTAACTGAATCAATTCTGAGCAAAGAGGTAACAAAGAAGAAGTAATTGTAAGTTTAGCACTGCACTTTATTGAGACATATATTTTGCATTCAAAGTATGCATAAATATAAGCTTGAAATGTTTTCAGATGCGCCTTTTCTAAGTGTTCCTTTTTTTTTAGCCCCACCCACTTTCTGACATTCTCATATCACACCTTAAAATCTCCATATTACGCTATTTTCTGATCTATGTTATAATGTTGTTTCCTCAGCAAAAACATACGTGGGGTTGTGTTTTGTTTCATTCACACATGTTTATCTGAGTTCTTTTTTCAAACTGTGATGTCAGGTAGTAATACTGAAAGTGCTCGATGGTGATTTTAAACTTCATAAACCTTAACTACAGAATAATACTACTACTAATAGTGCTACTCAAACTCCAGGTATGTTTTTGCTGAGGTAACAACATTATAACATGGTTTAAAGTGCAGAAGAATCAAATATGTCCAATATAGAACCTTTAACACACAAATGTCTTGGTTCTCATCAATCTCCACCCAATTTGAGCTTTTTCTTTTTTCTTTTCACCTTTGATCATGAACCTGAACAGTGAATGTGTGATTGTGTGGGGCAATTACAAACGATGTCCCTGATTGGATAAACTCATGTGTTCTTGGAATTGCTTTGCTGTTCACTTTATTATTTTACAAATACATAGGTTAGGTCTTTAATTCTCTAATTTTTTCTCAATTATCTTCAATTTCAATACACTGATGGGGCATATAAAGCTCAATAGTCAATATAGAGGGCTTTTTTTTTAACCATGAGAAAAAGTGTAGACCCCGAAAGACATTCCACAGACAAAACTTTGCATTTTACGGTCCTACATTACACAAACTTGACTCGTGTGAGATTTTAGCCATGTTAGAATGTTACCTCATTAAAAACATACTGGGAGTTGTGTTTTGTTTCATTCACATGTTTGAGTTATCCAGCATTATTAGTCTACATCTCCAAAGCTCAAAATGCTCTGTTCCACCTTATGATGTCATGAAGCAGTAGTTTTCACATTAACATCTACCTTTTGTTTCTGGTTTAGTAGAGATTGGACGTTCCAGGACTGAAATTATCCAAATGATCCTAGTGCAGGTGAATGGAATTTAAGAACACAGTGGAGCACTTCCTGTATTACCACATGAAATCACAAAGTAGAACAAAGTGCTTTCAGTTTGAGAGAAGAACTAAAGAAACATGTTTGAATGAAACAAAATACAACTCCAGGTATGTTTGTGACAAGGAAACAACATTATAACATAGATAAAAAAATAACGTAATATGAGCCCTTTAAATGATGTTTTATGCGAGTGAGTTAATCAACAACAAGATGTATTCATTTTTTTATTTGCTCCAAACTTGTTGAATGATAAATCTTCGCTGTGGTGTCCGTGGTAAGTCCTTGTATCCTGCTGACAGCCAGAAGGCACACGGAGGTGAAGAGTCAGCCTCTCTCCCCGCGGGACTCCACTCGACCTGTGACCTTTGGGTGCTCTCCCTGATGCTCGGTCCCGTGGGTGTCAGCTGAAGACGGGCTTGGGGGCGGGGCAAGGAGAGGCAAAAGGAGGAAAAGGGGGGAGAAGGTGAAAAGGACGTTAAGTGCTTTGAATGGGACGGGGAGATGGATTCGGAGACACAGACAGGAGCGAGAACACAAGGCAAAAACTCTGGGAGCTCCTACTAGCAGTACAATAAGGTTGAAGCTGTATTAGTAGCACATATAGAACCAATTACTCCTCCTTACTCCTTCCTCCTCTCTTCCATGTCCTCTCCTCTCACTTCCTCTATCTGAGCTCTAACTATCCATGGGTTGTCAGCGGCAACAGATCCCTAAATGATAGCGGTCTGCACTGGCAGGTTTTATCTTCCCCTGCTACAATGGGGAAGAAGGATCTGAGTCGAGATTAGATAGGACCCAGCAATGGTGACAACAAGCAAACACGTAATGGGAAAGCTGCTGTGGTGAAGAGCTGCACTGCCATCTAGTGGTGGGACAGAACGCAAGGGGTTATTACAGTGCAACATGCAGAAGAGGCATTGGGGTGGAACAGTGGAAATGGGTTCATAATCAGGGCCACATTAATTGAATAGTTTTGCATCAATATAGTGCTACTTTCTCTAATGTAATTCAAAAAGCTTTAGAGCTGTTTTATTTAATTACGTTCTAGAAATTTAAAAAGAATCAAATTATGCACAATTTTGCAACAAAAAAAAAGGCAACTTGTGCATTTTCATAAACTCATGTTAGTTAGGCCATGTGTGATCTAAACATCTGCTGCAAATTCACTAAGTATAATGCTATTTTTCTTAATTATTCATTCATTTCCAGTTTTATAGATTAACAATTTATCTTGATTACATTTACATAGAACAAAAGGACAAAAACACACAGCTTACAGTTATTTAATTCAATCGTTCAAAAGATACGAATCCAATTTTCCATAAACAGGGTGTATAATTTGAGGTCTTTTAATATACGGTAATATGTAACTTAAATTTGGGATTACAGTAACTTTAGAATCACGCGCACAGTTCAGCAGTATTGGCTCTGCATAGCAACAGGAAATACTGAGAGCACAAGGAGAGCACAAACTTCTTTTTTTCTTTATGTACTGGTTCCAGATAGTTAGTTTCACAGATTCCAGACAGTTAGTATAAGTTTCCAGATTCCAGATAGTTAGTTGTAAAAAAGATAATTATGTCACAGATAGTCATCTTAAAACCCAACTGTTTAGCTTAGGGGGGATAGAAGAAAATGTAGGATTGTTTTTTATCAATCAATCAATCAATCAAACTTTATTTGTATAGCACTTTTCATACATTTAAAATGTAGCACAAAGTGCTTCACATGCAACAGAAAAATTACAATACAATAATTAAAATCAAGAGCAACCCCCCATCCCATCCCTTTTTAATCACTGTAAAGCGCTTTGTGTTTCATATTTTTGTAGGAAACGCGCTCTATAAATAAAGTTTGATTGTTTTGACTGATTGATTGAACTCCACCTCTGAAAAAACTAGGAGAACTGTACTATATAGAATCTGATTTGTCATTCTTTTTTTCAAATTCATTTTTATTCAACAGTTTAGTTAAATGAAGTGGAAACCTTCTGTATAAACTTGTTGCTTTTGACAATCACTGAAAGGTAACTTAACTCTGAGTGCATATAGACAAAGACCAGCACAGTTTTCTTCATTGAGAGCCACAAAACAGTGAGCAATTAGCAGTGTTTTAACCATTAACCATTAACAAAACTAAAAGTGTGATCTTTATAAAATCTCACTTTTCATTCCCTTGTGATATGTTGTTTTCCTTTTTTTTTCACATTGAATCCAATCCATACAAAATACCCAAATATCTACATTTGTTATCTTGAAAAATATGACCCTTCCTATATTGTTTTACATCAGACCAATTAAACAAGGTGAAACCTGTTCTTTGCCCTGTGCTCTTTATATATATACTTTTGCTCACTATTATTAGTACATACACAGCCTACACCTATAACATATGCAGCAGCGTGCCCTTGTCCATGGCTCCACATTGTCCCGTAAACACATTTCCTGTTAACTTTTAATTAGAGAGTGTTTTGATTAATCTCCCAGGGCATTTGGTTTAGTGGCTCTACCGCTTTTCCTGTGTGTACGTGTATGTGTCACTGCCAATGAGGTTAGTAAAAGGTGCAAAGCTCTGGAAGCAGATAAAAATAAAATCACAGACAGGGCCACTACAGAAATAATAGGACATCTGGTACAGACATCTGGAGCCAGAGGACTTTTAGGAGCTTCCCAGCATTCCTTTCACCTTGCGGGTAAATTAGCAAAGTGTTGTAAATATGAAGGGGCTAAACGATGCTGACAGTCAGAGAGCGGGAGACGGGCAAAGTCATGTTACCAGTAGATTTATCATTCAGAGCTCTCTTTTTGTTTCGCCTGGACAAAAGCAGACAGATGATGGCCGACGTGGGAGACAGAGTATGCACAAGTTTTCCAAGGAGGTGGTGACTGCGCTATTCATCTTTATAGGGATCATTTATTCAGTTTGATGAATGGAGATGCGCTGCTCAACGAATAAGGGAAGATTGACTTTTGAGTCATTAGTGATGAAGTCATACCAACTTGTTCCAGCTATATGCAGTTATAAATTAGTGTAGTAATGTTAATTATGAGCTAAGATAAAGCGTAGAGAGGAAAATGCCAAAAAATATGAATAACATTGTTCAATTTTGTTTTGCTGACTTAACAGGATAGATAGATTATACCTATAGAGACAAGAACAAGAAAACAAGAAAACACGGACCGAAGGAAGAATATTTAAGGGGGATCCACAGTTAAAGCAACAGTATGCAACTTTATTGCCCAAAAATAGAATAGAATAGATCCTTTCATTTTGGTTGTGTTTATTGCACTGAAAAAAGTATGAAAAAAGGCTTTTTAGTCTGAACGGGCTTGCTTCTCCATAAACCTGACTCATTTGGCCTGGTTGAGGGCCTTCCAGTTCCATTGGCTATAATCCTTCACAGAATGGCAAAGGAGAAATTCAATTTGTCAACTGGACAAAGTTTATCACCTATTGTAAACAAGTAGGTGTGTTAGTTTCAGAGTAGTTTCATTATAGTTAGCTCCTCCCTGCTGGCAGATATAAGGAAGTACCCATCAGCATTCTGACCAGAACTGAAGAAGCAGCTTGGATGAGCTGTGAAACGTGTTCGACCAAATAAACTTTGTCCAGTTGACAAATTGAATTTCTCTTTCGCCATGTATTCTACCTGGACAACTGAGGAATTTTTCACACATCCTTCACAGTATGGTATAAAATCTATCTATCATCACAGTACAGTTTTAAATTTCTATTTTCATGGAATCATGCAGATGAGGTGCCATTTCCAGAAAGTTACATACTGTACCTTTAACATAAACAACACCAACTTATAGACGGAATCTAGCATTTCCATTACAATGTGTAATATATTGGCTGGCTCAACTGTTAACAAGCCCAAGCCTAAAAAACATTTTATCTACTTCACAAAAAGTACAAATTTTATGATTCATTTTCACACTAACAATATAATTTTTTTTAATATCTTGTCTTTATTTAATTGTTATAATTGACCTGAGAAGAAGTCATTGAAGAGGTTTAAGAGCAGTCAAGGGTCTGCTAATGATGTTATTCCAGGGAACATTCCAACCTGAGCTCTCCAAAAAACAAAATTATTGACAGACATTTGCTGAAAAATATTGTGATTTCCTTTTGGTTTCATGGGCTCAGCGTGAGTGACAGGTTTTCTCCATATAAATCCTGTGCACACCTGACAGAAATAATGCAGCCCTCACTTGGTTGTCACTGCCCTTTACCAGTGGCTTATAATAAAAAAGGAAGAAGCAACATGGCGTGTTGAAATGTCAAATTTCTCATAGATTAGTTTATGAAATTAGTTTGCGAATAAATTCTGCCCAGACTGAATCAGACCCAACTTTGACTAAATAGAAATTCACTGAATAATGACATGACTCACCTAATGGCATCTAAGTATTATTTCTTTGGTAAAAAATAGTAATAATAATATGTTATCTAATCATCTAATACAGTTTTATTTTTACATGTGGACAAAACACAAGATGTCCTAAAAACTTTGTTATCAAGTATTTCACATGAGGGTAGTAAAAAGGTAAATAAATACATAAACAGATTTTTGAAACACTTTAACTAGCCTTAGCATCAACACTGAAGACTTAATTCATAATGAACAAATAGTTATTTAAGGGTCCTAGATTATACAGAAATGATTCTTGTGAGATTAAAGAGGTTTTAGAATGCTGTTACCTCATCAAAATCATACCTGGATTTGGGTGTTCTTTCATCTCATACATCTTTCTACACCTACAAAGCTCAAAATGCTCTGCTCCACCTTGTGATGTCATGTAGTGGTAGTTTTCAAATGAATAGCTAAATTTTACCAATGCAGATTCCAGAGCTGAAATCATCCAAATGATTCTAGTGAAGGTGGCTGGAGTTTAAAAACACTGTGGAGCACTTCCTGTATTACCACATGACTTCATGAGGTGGAGCAGAGTGTTTTTCGTTTGAGAAAATAACTAAATAAGCAGGTAGTTTTAAACAAGTAAATGAAACAAATAAATGCTCCAGGTATGTTGAAGGTGTGGAAACATTATAACACAGACCAGAAAAGAGAAACAGTTCATTTAAATAGTTACAATAAAGCCTGAATCGCCCCTTAAAATGTGCACTAACTCATCTGGTGGAAGTCCATGGAGATGTGCCTAGAATGTTCCACAATGTGGCCATAAACTTAGGAATCTCCATGGAGACTGGCAAGCCAAATAAAAGATTTGGTGAGAGGCAACCCCGCTCACAGAAATGCTGCATTCTCTTGTGCTTGGGACTCGGGGAAAACCAGCCTCCACCTTGAGAAAGTGCAATGGAACAGCCAATCATATCGGGATTCAGAAACGCAAACTCTGGCTAGTTCGGTGCAGACCGAGTCAGTTGGATTTGTGTCACGGCAAAAATGGCAGCGGACACAGTACGTAAATTTGGAGAATTGTCTTTTCGTCATCTTGATATGTTTAGTTGTGTATGTGTAGAGAAAGTGTCTCCTAAAACTTTGTAGTGAGATATAGACTTTCTTTCACATCATTTGACAATAGACAGAAGTTTTTTCTGAACTTGTAAGAGTCAAACTGCCACAGTTGAGTCGCCGACAGCTAACATCAGCTAACAGACTCTATTTATTAGCAGAACCTAGCGATACCTGACGTTACATTAAACTTTCTGGGGTACTGATATTTTCCCCAACTGTTGCAGTGGAACTCATTTACAATGGATGTCAGGAGAAATGACTCGAATTTATCAACTACTGACATTCAATAGAATGCAGCACAAGAATAGATGTTTTTTTTTAAAGATATTTTTAAGCAATAAATAACACCTGAGGTTAAATAAATGCAAGGCAGTGTAGTTAATACTAGGAATGTAACAATAACCTAAATATCGTGATATCGTATCGTCAAAGTTCTCACAATAATATCATGGACCATCACAATATATCAAATTATAAGTCTCTTTGCTTAAATTAAGAGTTATGGTGCAGTAATAGCTAAAAAAAAAAAAAAAAAAAAAAAAGACAGAGGAAACAACATAGACCATGATCCTTTGCTCCATTTCAGTGTAGCCTACAAAAAGAAATAACAGTTCTAAGCACTTTTAAGACATAGTTCTTTCGATTAAGTCTTGTCAAAGCATTTTAAGAGGAACATATTAACAGTTTTGTTAGCCACCACAAAATATTGCAATAAATATCATACCGTGAAATGTATATCGTGAAAATATCACACCGAGAGATTTGGATATTGTTACATTCTTAATCGTGAGCCTCCCCATCATATCGTGAGCTTTCCTACAATATCGCAATAAATATTGAGGTCCATACTGTGATGATATCGTATTGTGAGACTTGGATATCTCTACATCCCTAGTTAATACCATAGTCTGGATAATTTAAACCAGAACATTAATATAACCAAGGAAACAAACAGGTTGCGGATCGTCTCAAGAAAAGTTACACAGTGCACCTTTAACTAAATGAGGTAAAATAATTCTTCGTATACGCCTGATCTCAACGACGCAGTTAGTCCTACATTGGTCCTTCTCTGTCCTGGTCGCCCGGCGTCGGCGTTGACAGAGGAGAGGTGCTGTGGCCCGGGTGACGGCGATGCCAGGCTGCTGTCAGGTGTGATAGAGATGACAGCTCGTGTGCAGTGTCTGTGCTCCCCTTGGCTTAATATAAGGTCACAGAGGAGAGGCGGGACAACAAATGCCACGGAGGCGCAGCAGACAGCTCAACCCCAGGGACTAAAAACACCCTTTTATTTTACAACAGCTCTCCAAACTTCCAATCTCTCCTGCTTTGTCTTCTCTCCCTCTTTTCATCTCGTATATTGTCCTGTCATGAAAGATTTGAGTGAACTAACGTAACCTTTGTTTTTGTTTTGTTTTTCTCAACATGCAAGTCATTGTGTTAAGGTCATGCATGTTTTGGTGTTACAATCTTATTAATAAATATACAAGTAAGTGTTATTATAGCTAAAAATAACAGTATGTATCCTTACCAACATATTTGTACAAGCAACCAGTACATCATTCAAATGATAAAATGGTAATGGTCACATTTTTATATAGTGCTATTCCACCTAAAGGAACTCAAAGTACTTTTACATCAAAGAACCGCTCACCCATTCACACACACATTCAAACCCCAGTGTACACAGATGTTTATGTCAAGAGCAATTTTCGGATAGTGGACAAACACTCCACACACAAACCAACTGAGCTACTGTTGCCCAAAAATACATTTATGGCTCTAATAGTGAAGTGATTTAAAATTGTGAAAAGAAAAAAGTCAGTATTTGATTTGGTAAATGGGATACTTGCGCTAGCTTGATTCATCAGCCAGTTTCACTTCGTGGAAACCATCTGACCTCACAGCATTAGGATTCGTTCACTTGATGGCAGGCGGGTACATTTTTCATTTAACCAATCGCTGCTATTTGGTGGGGACGTATGTAATGCGCTAAATCCCGTAGAAGAAGAGCAATAACTTTTCCGCTTGATAAAATTCACCAAACATTCTCTTTGTTCAGGCTTTGAATCCTCGATCTCGAAAATCGATGCCAACACAGAATGTATGGCTTTGAATACATCCATCTCAACTGCTTTGTTTATTGTTGTGCTGTACCACAAAAGGGACCCAGACAGGCGCTTGAGTTTGACATCATGGCTTCACAGCTCTTCTTACAAACCATCTAGTGCAGGGGTGCTCACACTTTTTCAGCATGCGAGCTACTTACAAAATGACCAAGTCATAAAGATCTACATAATACAAGGCCAAGCAAACTGCACTGAAACACTCTGTGCCCCTTTTTTGGACCCTCACCCACAGTTTCTTTAAGAGAACTTCCTCTGGCACTTTACACAAAACTGTGAAAAAAGTGAAGGAAGATTTTTACACCTGTTTTTTAAAGTTCCAAACTGGAGTTGCATTTTTTTCTGGTTTTGCAGTGATATTTACCAGCCTCTGCATGTTTATCAAACCAAACGCACATCGTGACAAACACAGATGCATTTGTGCACTTTTGTTAGGCAAACTTCAGCCAAATGTGGCAGTAGGTCTGTTCTGTAGATCTGCTCTATGCTGTAGACCTGCTTTGTGCCAACACTGTAACACAAAGTCTTAGACTCGTTTTTGCTTCACGTTTCGTCTTGCTCTTCTAATCAGCGCGCACTGTGGAAGGGGCTTGTTTTCGCTGTACGCAGGAAGGAGCGAGAGCGTGAAAAGGCGAGGGGTGGTTTGCTGACGTGAGGCAGGTGGACAGGTAGGATATTTAGGAAGTTTAACCTGCCCTGTGATGCACGCTGGTACACGAGGGCACACGCTGTCGCAGACGAGCCGTGCATAGGGAGCGTGTGTATTTGTGATGTGCTGTAGAGTCTCCGCGGGTTTCAAATGAGCGCACAGGCTGCACTGAGACGCCCCACACGCTCCTGCACCCCGGTACAAGTTTATTGCCAACAGCAGCGGCCATAATGAAATATGATCACAGTTGTTGAGTGTCAGACCTTGAGTGAGAGACAAGACCGAGTCCAAACGCGAGTCCGAGACGAGACACGGCGATCTACCCACACGACCTTGGCGATCGACTGGTAGATCGCGATCGACGTATTGAGCACCTCTGATCTAGTGTATTCCAATTCCTGACCTAGTCACTGGAGAGAAATGAAACTGAGCGGAGGCACTAGGTGGCACGAGCCTGGCTATACTTGCACCACATCAGACATGGAAACTCAGGATGATCGGTTTTCTTCTATTTCACTTCATATTGTGTTACATAAATGGACAAAGCTAACCCACTTGCCGCCATGTTCCAAATAGGAAGTGAGCATGGGGGCGCTTCCGGCTCCACTGGCTCTGGCTCTGGATTTAAAATATTAAAGTATTAGCTGTGTTGGTGTTTTTATTATGCTATGTTGTTTGTAAATAAATTCCTAATTCGGCTCCAAATTTGCTCCTATAACTGCTGGCATTGTGAGATTTTTATTTTTTATTTTTTTGACACGCTATGGGTGACGTCACACTCCCTTAGTCCACTTCTTTATATAGTCTATCGTTACTCCATGCATTTCCACCATGGTCCAGGTATTTCACCACCAGAAGTATTACCAGAAGTATTTGACTCATGACAATTGATTCTGTTTTCTACAAGACCATAGCTGTATTCCCTTTACAGTAAAAGGTTTATTAAAACTCCACACCAAACAGACTCCATATGCTGACTTTTCTCCTTTTCTCTCAATTTCCTCAACAGTATTTATCTGGAGAGCTGTTGACTTAAGTCTGTGATTTCAGTGCAGCCAGTCTCCATTCAAATCCGAGCGTCTGAGTCCAGTGCACACAGGGACAGACCAGGTAAAAGAAACTATGCAAATACAGCTGCCTGCATAACCCGAGACCACATCTTGGCCAAGACGAGCCAACCATAATGTAATCGGAGAGAATTTTAGCAGGCCAATATGGTGGAAATGTGGAGGTTGGAAAAAAGAGGAGTTGTGACCTTGTAAAACTATGTATTATTTTTTTCATTTTGCAACACAGAATGAACTAATTTGTGGTGGAGAAAACATAATACTCATAATGTTATCCAAGTTATTATTTAATTAAGTTAAAGATTCATTGGGTGACTTTTCTGGAGGAGGATAGGCAACCTGTTTGTTTCCATGAATATAATATTGCTTCTTTAGAATGTTCCACACTAGGACATTAAACTTTAAAGTTACAAGTAAGATCTGTGGGGAGGTGACCTTGCCGACAGGAAGAAATCATGTTTTCACGGTGTTTTAAAGCAATAAAAACACAAATAATGTAGACAGAAGTGTTAATGAATTACCCCATATGGAAAAGGTATGGACAAATCATTCACCATTTGAACATGTTTTATCTGAATCTTAAAAGATTTGTATATGACAGTGAAAACAGTTACAAGATCTTTGGTAAATATGTGCAGCATGAAACATATAAAACTTTGTAACCTGCAAGAGCTGAATATGACACTAATCCCACACACAGTATCCTCACAAGTGTTGGACAAAGGTCATTTTTACCATAGAATCATAGAAAAACAAATGAAATGATGTTTGTTTCCTTAAACTCGATTGCTGTGTTGTGTGTATGAGAGTGAGAAAGAAAATTATCACAGTGTGTCTGTGTGTGTGTGTGTGTGTGCGTGTGCGTGTGTGTGTGTGTGTGTGTGTGTTGGGCAACATGGGGGTAAACACAGTAATGAAAATATTGTATTACAACCTTAAAAAACATAAAAAACATTCCACTGATATCACAGTGAACATACATCAGGCTGTAAAACGATTTTTACTTTGCAAAATCATGTAGCCCCTTTCCTTGGAGCCATTTACTTGTGGAACACCAGGATACTTGTAACTGTCCTCAACATCTGCTATAGTTCTTACTACCAGTAATAGCTGGGTAGTTTATCAGGTGAGTCACTGGACTATCACATGGGCAACCTGGGTTCAAATCCCCCTTCTGACTCAGATTTAGTTTTGTTTTTTTTAACTGCAACATATAATTAAACAATACAAACATTACATGGAACATACAAAGAAAATGTAGTTTATCATGCACATTACCTGTAAATGTCATGCAAAATGTTCACTTTATCTTTACTAGTTTTTCATAATATAGTTGTATGAGAAAAATGCAAAAGGGGCCACTTTCAGGAGTAAACCACACATGACACATTTTAACCTTATATAAAGATTTACTACAAAGACAGTTTTCCTTTTTTTTTTTCCATATGGGACAATAGTGAGGGTTTCAATAGTGGTCACCTGGATTTTCTTTGCTCTTAGTACTTTCATTTGTGGTTTAATCTGTAGGCTTTGGAATTATTCTACTCTGTTTACATCATTGGTTAAATCTCAAATGGTACTAGTGCTGCTAATTTCCTAGAATTTATCCTTTTCCCTTTGAAACCTTCTCTACATTGGGGGATTCCACCTTCTTAATGTAATGCTGTGGATAAAGCAAAACACCTTCTGGAGATTGTGCAAGAAAAAAATATGTTATGTATGAACTAAGGACTAAACCAGGACTAAAGCAGGAATAAACCAGGATTGAATCAGGACTAAACAAGGACTAAACCAGGATTAAAACAGGAATAAATCAAGACTAAACAAGGACTAACAAGACTGTACACGAGCTAAGAAGAAAACAAGGACTAACAGGACTGTACATGAACTAAGGACTAAACCAGGAATGAATCAGGACTAAACAAGGAGTAAACCTGGATTATAACAGGTATAAATCAGGACTAAACAAGGACTAACAAGACTGTACACGAGCTAAGAAGTAAACAAGGACTAAACCAGGACTAAACCATGGTATAAAGCTCTAAAAAGTCCTGGTCTAGTCCATTACCCCACCCTCATTTATGTTTGTATAATTTGTTCATATAAAACACACTTTGCTCAAATGGTTACTCAAATAAACAGCTATATTTCCTCCTCAGATCCACCACGACTGGACTGCCTGTGTTCCTGTGCAGCCTGCTTTAGTGTGTGGATAGTGTTGAGTCAGTTGCGACCTTGGGCTGGTCTGTCTCCGAGGATCTTTGCTCCGCCTGTCACATCAAACTCCTCATGCTTTCATAAAAACAACACAACAACTGAATCACAATCATGGTGTATATGTAGCATGTCAAGCACCACTCACATTAGCAGCCGGCACAGGGAGCTGCGTCAGGGCCTATTATTCAAATAGAACAATACATACAACGGATGTCAGACATGAAAGATCAGCATTTGCCTCCCATTTGTAACTGTTATCCTCAGTGGATTATCTATCTGTGTTTTGCTACAATAACTACATCTAACTTTCACAGATTTTCCCTTTTTAGTAAGCTTTTTCAACCAGGAATATACTCTGGCAATATGGTGCGACATAAAAAATTAATAATAATAACAGGCTAGTAAAAATAATAATAGTTAAAATATAATCTATGATACAATAAAAGGCATGCATATACATAAAATAAGATGTTAGAACATAGATTTGTTGTGGCAGTCCTTAAAGAGAAAAGAAGTCACTCAATGAAAGCTCTGTTATGCTTAATCAGTCATGCATAAAGGAGACGCTTCAATTATCAACCGTAAGATTTCCATTTGAATTGACACTTGTATTGTGCATTCATAGCGGCAATTTAGTACAAGCAGACCTATTATGCAAAATTGACTTTTTAGAGCTTTTAACCATATTATAGTTGTTTCTCGCCACCATTTACTCACTCAAAGTTTTATTTGGAGTGATTTGTGCAGGTCTGAGCAATCTTTAATTGCATATTTTCGAGACACCATATTTCCAGTCAATCCCTGGTTTCATCGCCACTGGCAAACGCCCACTGCTCAGTACACTTCAGTCTATAATTGTGTTTTCTTCATCTGTGATAAGCATAGAATTCGTAATTTTGGTACAAAATCAGATACTGCGATCTACAGCTATCCATCGATGTTGTCAACCATTTATTGTGACGATGTTTACAGCGTTGGCTGCTCCCACTTGGCACCATTTTTTTCAAATCAGCCAACTTGTTTGATGAATATTGCAATTTAAAATGTAAGATAATGATCCACGGGCATCATTATTGCTACAGCAGACCCAAGCACAGTAGATCTATTTTAAATATCTCCAAATCCCAAATCCCAATATACATTACACATTTTGTTTAAGGCACAAACTGAACGGTATGATCTTATCACTATGTGGGGCAGCCTCAGCCCCAGCAGCCCACAGAGGATCTGGGACAGCCAGGACACAGCAGGCCCTTAGCCCTGTGCACACTCTGCTTTAGAGATGATCCAGGTCTCACCTCTGCTGTTTGGACTGCAGGCTGTGCTAAAGCTACCTCCTGTGTGACGCACTCAAACACACTGAAGCAGTCATAAGTGAATAAACTCAGTGTTATATACTATGACAATCCTCTTATACTATTTTTAAAGGTGCACTAACCTGTCTGGATAAGGGTGCACCAACTACTTTTTCTTCTCAATGAACACAATGTTGCTTTAACAAGAATGTTCCACAGTATGGCATTATGCTGTCTCCAAGAAGACAAGCAGTTGATGCCACCAGGTTAAGCCACATATGTGTAGAGAAGACTCAGCTCAGACTGTTTTTCAAGTTTTTGTTTTGTTTTTAAAGCATCCATAATGAAAAAACAAATGCAATATACATAAGTGTAAAGTGTTACAATGGAATATTCCAGGCAAAGCTATAACATCCTTCTAGAGAAAAGCAGGTGGTGGACCGTACACCAAAAAAAGTTACACCAGAAAAGTTTCACCTTTAAGTGACGTTAAAGTATTTGTGTAGCTCCGGCTGCCTTTGGGCAAACTTCACACCATCTCTGTTGACTCACACAGCACATTCATACACTGGCAAAGAGTGTGAAGTGTCTTGCCCAAGGGCATGATAACTGCTTGTATTGGTCAGAGCTGAGATCAAACCATCTCCCTTTGGGTTTGTGGGCGAAGGCTCAAACCACTCATCTCCTACCACCCCCAATTTTACATGTATTTTCATATCTACCCAACGACTACTAAAACCTCTACAACTACTTAGAGATTTGAAAAATGAAAGTGAAAAATATCTTGACAACCTGATCAGAGAATAGCATGATGTAACAGGGCTATGGTATCGATCCTCTGTTACTTTAATGGGTGTGGTTTTTCTTTGTGTGGGTGAAAATCGTGCATTTCTGGAAAAGTTTTAGATTTTTGGCAAGGTGTTAGGTATGGGCCTAAGGTTTTCAAAAATCCATGGATACAAGGTGGTTCATGGTCAACATGAACACAACATGCAACTGCAACTACAATTTACAAGTTATTTCCAATAAACTTTGTCTAAATCTGAATCTAAGTCTACAATGAATATTCAGCAGCAGCAGTTACCAAGGTACAGGTGTCAGCAGTTTCACGTCATGGCCCTGGATGGTGATGGGCTCCACAGATGTCCTCTTTGCTTCAGTGTCCTGTGCTACAGCTCCTGTCCATCTCTGATACACCTAACCACTGCAGAGTCATCAGAGAACTTGAACAGCTGTCTTCTCACCTGGGCAGGTAACAAATACATTGGGCTGGGGTAGTTTGTCTCATTTAGTTTGCATATCCCTTGAAAATACCAGATTTTGTGGTTCTGTTCTTCCAATGACATTAAATATATATTATAAATCAGATGTTATGTCCCGACAGTTACTCTTACTTAAATAATGCTTGTCCCTAACACTTTTTACTTTTTACCCCAAAGACCTGTTGGTGTCAGTTGAAAGCATTACAAACTGCTTTTTTCCGATCAATGTTATAATATTTCCTCGTCAAAAACACATATATGCCTAAGTTGCATAACAATATACGTGAAGAACATGTGATAGAAATGTTACGTTGTGAATAAAAGTTTTCTGTCAATCTGCCTTTGTGTAAATTGATGTATTTCTACCCAAGACCCAGACCACTTATTAATAATAATAATAAATATAGCTGCAAGCGGCAATTATCAGCCCTCGAGATAATTATCTTATTTCTCAGACCTGATTGTCATCTGTTCAGGTTGGTGCAAAGCAGCTAACTACATGGCACTTAGGGGATGCAGTAAAGGGGTTAAGGTTAAATAGTTTTAACTTGTTTCATGATGTTTTAATTGCTGTCGCTCTCTCTCACACCTGGTTGTCATCTGTTCAGGAGGTCCTGGGCAGTCCGAAGACATGTCAGCCACTCATGCTGGGGACAAAGCGCCACACCAGCTGCGCCAGCCGTCATTGCCTGCCATGGAGTAACGTTAGCCGACCAAATGCCCGGACCTCTGGACTACCTCTGTTTTTAACCTTTTTGTGAACTCAATGGACTTCTCCTACTCCTGTGACCTGTTTCCCCCTTTTAAATGAAAACTCTGCAGATTATTGTAATAAAATCCTTAAAACTGAACTTGGCTGTCCATAGTTCCCTGGTTATCCAACATACCTGTCGTGGGGGGCGGTCGAGCCCTTAGGGAGTGTTATACTATGGTTTCAATTAAACCTATATCGATATAATTTAGATTTTTATACTGTTTAGGCAATACTAGACCCACACCCAGTGAGAAATAGTTTTGATTTGTGTGTCTGGTCTCCACTTTTAAATTAAAGCTACATATGACACTATATTTAAAAGTGAATCCAAATTATTCTATGCTGTGAATCCAAAACAACCAATGTCTCATGTAATCCTGTGACAGCCAAAAGAAGTTAATAAGTAAG
This sequence comes from Boleophthalmus pectinirostris, assembly GCF_026225935.1. Lineage (NCBI taxonomy): Eukaryota > Metazoa > Chordata > Actinopteri > Gobiiformes > Gobiidae > Boleophthalmus > Boleophthalmus pectinirostris. Next base: position 28,587,373 of record NW_026571140.1, read on the forward strand.
TAACATTTATTTATAGAGCGCCTTTCACAGAGATCAGCTCACAAAAATATTCACAGTAATAAAAAAATAAAAGATGCAGAAACATGCAATACAAAAATACAATGTATAGTCAGAAAAAAAGACCAATATTTACCAAAATAAAAAGAAATGAAGAAGCTGAGACACAAATATGGCATTGTACAGAAATTGAGTAGTTTGCAACACAATAGGTTTTGCAGTACTCAGTAAGGCAGCGTACAAGGCCTAAAATATCCCGTATTAAGAACTGTTGAGAGTGAAAACAACTGTTAAGCATCTTGGGACAGAGGCTAAAACTATGTCAGCCACAAAAGTGTGAGGCCGTGAAGATGTAAAAAGATCTGCTATTCGAGGAGTTTAGCTTCCTGTTATATGGGGCCATTTTGAGGACGATATATTTTGTTTTGAATTGTTAATTTCTATGGAACAGTTATTACTTTTCATCATTCTGAAAAAAAACATGATAGTGCCAGGTGAACTGTGATGTGTAGTGCCTTATTCAAAAAAAAAAAAAAAAAACTGACAATTGATTCCTGTCCCAAACACAGCATTAAAGAGGAAAAGAAAAAAGTCTTTAACCTAGAGATTGGTCCTTTATAATAGAATTGCCTAAGGAGAGAAAAGTTTGGGTGGTTGTGGGTTTTATGCTCAGAAATAATACATTTTTGTAAACCAAAAAGTGCATACAGTCATGCATTTCCAAACAAATAAATCTTTTTTTTTTTTTTTCCTGTAAAATAGGTTCTCTTGTGTATTGTTCACTGGATTACTGAAATGGCTTCCGTCTATTTCTCCGATATACACTTGGCAACCCACTGCTCCAACTCTGTGTGAATTTGTGTAAACATTTGGGTTAACATTTGTGTGTCATGTTGTATAGCAGCTGTAATGAACTATTACAGCAGTGGTCACCAAACATTTTTTCTCTGGGGCCCACATTATCGCTCCTGGCTGTGATGGGGGCTGGGGTCGTGTAGGCCGTATAACAGAATTGTATGACCCTGACGACAGATTATGTTATTTGAAAACCGACATACTTTCTTTATATATCAGGCAAACTGCATGATCCTTACACTGAACAAAAAAATAATCGGTCGTCGACTGTTCTTTGAAAACACGGCACTCTCTGTCAACTTTTCGTACTAACACCAGTCATTTTGCTGTCCTTACCTGCACTACAAAACTCTGTGTGTGCGTTCACTGTCACTGTTTGATCTCGAGCTTGTCAGCTGACGAAAATTGGGCGGCAAATTCGGCAGCAAATGTAAATACACCATAAAATTATTTAAATATAAATACTTCATATAAATATCATTTATTAATTGAAAAAAATCAACAAAATACAAGATGCAGATGTGAAAAAAAAAAAAAAAAACAGGCCATGACAACTTTTGAGGATTGCATCAAAGGGCTAGTTCAAGTGGTGGGGGGCAGAGGGGCTGGGGCGCCAGTCAAAGGGGTGTGGCAGGCCGGAGTTTGGCCTTAGTTTGATGTTTGATGACCCCTGTATTGAAGGGTCCATATTATGCTATTTTACTATGTGTGTTATAATGTTTCCTCATCTAAAACATACGTGGAGATGTGTTGTGTTTCATTCACACACGTTTAACACACAAATCCTGCAAATTTAGGTTCTTCTCTCAAACAGAAAACAAAGTGTTCCCCCTTGTGATAATACAGGAAGTGCTCCATTGTGTTTTTAAACTTCTTACACCTCCACTAGAATCATTTGGATAATTTCAGCCCTTGAATTTCCAATTTCCAATAAAACACAGTTGTTAACTTGAAAACTACCAGTTCCTGATATCTCAAGGTGGAACATTTTGAGCTTTGTAGATATAGACAGACTAATAATAAAAGTCAAACATGTGTGAATAAAACAAACACAACTCTAGGTCTGTTTTTGAGGAGGGAACAGCATCATAACATGGCTAAAATCTCACATTCTTTCTGCATTGTTTTCCAAAAGACTGTTGGAAATGTAACAATCACACATTCCAAGTCTATATCCGAAATCTGTCCTAAACTTCTCTTATATTTAATCCAAGAGTCTTATTAGGGAATCTGCGGACATGCATTCACCTTGAGTGCTCGGAGCTCCCTGTGTTCCTGTTGGGATTGAGGCCTTCCTTTCACTGTCCTTTTGAGACTTCTTTAACACTTCACTAGAACCAGAAAATGCTCCAGTCAAATCAACCAGAGTCCAGGCCAAACAGTGGAAATCCAGTTTAATTAATCTGTGGAGACTTTTCAAACTTTTCCAAAAGTCAAACAGTCATGGCTGTGTACTGTACTCTCACTGAGGAAACAGTTACTGAAATGAACTGAAGTTAGACTATTTAAAGGCTTGTACAAGATTTTTTCCCATGAAGTTGAGCACAGTTTGTCATGCACCAGTACAGATATAAGGTCTGAGAAGGTCAGCTATATACTAGCTGCATCTTTTATTAATGCATTTTATTGTCTGAGAAACAGGAAGAGCACAGTTAGCATGCTGGTTGTTGCAATACCATGATGCAAATCTCTGCTCTGGTCTCTGAAAGTTGTTAAAAGGGCTTAAGTGTTTAATGTTAATTTCAGTTTTTTAATCACAAACACCACCTTTAATTCATTTTAGATCAATATTGAGAGAAAAATGAGAAGGTTCTGTTGATATATTTAATAATGATTTTTTTTTTTTTTTAATTTGTACTTTATGTGTAGAATTCACACTCACAGCTTTCTTGAACAAGTTTAGAAATCCAAAATGTAATTAACTTGAAGTCTACTGGTGAAATGACTTGCTCCTCTCGGCATTTACAGTGAACTGTGGGCCAAATAACAGGACAATCTCAGACACACTATTGTACTGCAGTGGAGAGGTTTTTTTTTTAACACTCTGGACAGGGACTTACTGCGTACTGTACCATGAAGAAGCAATGCTGACAATGCTCCATGAAGATATTAAACAGAGACAGCTCTTTCAGACAGAAAAAATAAGGACCTCCGTGCAGATAGACTTGTATTTATAGATGAAATGTCAGATAATTTTACTTGCATACAGTGAGATAAAATTATGCAATAACTTTTCTGCAATCACATTTAATGAATTGCCAACTGCAAAAGATTTTTTCCATTTTTGTTCTATTTATGTAAGCATGCATGACACTTCAGCTGGAAATATTTTACTTTTAATCTGACAAATCTGACAATTTTTTGGCTGTCCGTGAATGTTCATTTATTATTTAATTATTTCCGTTTTAGTTGAAGCTAGTCCCTCCTATCTGTAGTTCATTTGTTTACCAGTTGCTATGGCAATGCTCACAGCGTATTGATACAGAACAGTGATTAGCTGTTGCCGGAACTATTTGTGCGGTCATACAAAAATAATGCATGGCCTAGAGTGTTATAAACAAAATATAATAGAAAATAAAATATGATTTCAAGACACGCCTTTATGAAATTAACATCATAAAGTGTTTTTAAAAAGGACCCCAGGGAAAAGTTGGTCCTCAGGTACATGTAAACAAATGGACAGGCATGCTAAAAGTCAGGGTTTAAAATCCGTGTATCATTCGTTCATTCGTTTTTCAATATAAAACCAAAAATAAGAAAACGAAAAAACAACAGTTTTCTTCGTTATTTGTCTCCAAAACCAAAATGAAAAAACGGATAACGATTTGTTTTTTCAGTTTTCGATTTTGTGTTTAAATGAATGGAAAAAACGGATAACGGCCGTTTCCCGTTTACGTGACTTCCGTGACTGCGATGCCAAACTTTTGCACCGGGTATGGACTGAACCAGGACTGATCCAGGTTCGAGACCAGACCGGGACTAGAGAGGGACCAGACCGGGACCAGAGCGGGACTGGGGCGGACTCCAAGCTTTGACTCTGAGCCTCCGCGGGGTCCAAGCCTCAGCTTCGAGCTCCGGCCCTGTCGTGGGCTCTGAGCCTCCGATCTGGTATCGGTCTTGTCTCTGTCTCAGGCCCGCTCTGGTCCCGGTCTGGTCCCAGTCTCAGTAGCGCTCTGGTCCCGGTCTGGTCCCGGACCTGGTCCATTTGAACCAAAAGCTCTTAGTTCGGTTCGTTTTCGTTGGTGTGAAAGCGACAGTTGGATGCTTTGCACCACCTCGGAACCAGTCGTGGTTCTTGAGCGTGGAGGACTGGAGCAGCCCGTCCGGACCTGTAGTTCACAGAACATTCTCACTTTCCCCGCACGGAACCAGCGCGGAGACGATGACACGGAACCGCTCGGTCCGCTGGTCTCGGTCTCAGTTCCGCTCTGATCCCGCTCTGGTCCCGGTGTGGTCCCGGTCTCAGTCCCGCTCTGGATCAGTCCTGGTTCCTGGTCCGTACCCGGTGCAAAAGTTCGGCATCGCAGTCACGGAAGTCACATAAACGGGAAACGGCCGTTATCCGTTTTTTCCATTCTTCATTTAAACACAAAATCGAAAACTGAAAAAACGAATCGTTATCCGTTTTTTCATTTTGGTTAATAATAATGAAGAAAACTGTTGTTTTTTCGTTTTCTTATTTTTGGTTTTATATTGAAAAATGAATGAACGAATGATACACAGATTGTTTATCATTGACACTAGCCTATAAGACAAATGAGTGAAATGCGTGTACATTTCTTATTTGGATATTGCTAGATTTTAGGTTTTGTGCATATCTTAAACTTTTACTTGCCTAGTTAATACGTAGTGCAATTTGTGTAGTCTTACAGCTTTACTCTTGTTGCATAGCCTTGTATAGATTTAATGTCTATTGTTAACTCTTTTAATAGTTTTTATCTTGATTTTTATTGCTTGCTTCCTATTCTCCTACTTTTATTGAACTTTCTGTTGTAATTTCCCCATTGTGGGACAAACAAAGGTTTATCTTATCTTAATTGTGTTTTTAGAGGATTGAACCCAATGCACGGCAAACACTCCCACTGCAAATTCTGACTCACACTATAAAAAATGACCAGATTGTGACTGGGTTCAAGAGCACCCACAGAATAATGAGTATGTCTTATGAGGCAGATGGTGGAGGCTCAGAGATGACGTCAAAAAGTGGGAGAAATCATAGTCAAGAGCGGTATTAGTGTAAATGCAGTGATTCATTTGGTTGCCATGGGATTGGATGAGAGTGCCAATTTAGATAAACAGTGTAGTGTTATTGTTGGTTTCAGACATTACAATCTATTGGTCTATAATTTCACATTTGTGTATTTTCCAAATGTCTAACCAGATTTTTAAAAAATATTTTGTTGTAGAGATTGAGAGGCTAATCAGTGCAACGTCTGCAGTGATGCGGTCGTTGTATTGGACCATTGTGGTGAAGAGGGAGCTGAGCTGAAAGGCAAAGCTCTCGATTTCTCTACAGTCATGAGCTTTGGGTAATGACCAAAAGGACAAGATACAAGTGGTCGAAATGAGTTTTCTCCGCAGGGTAGTTGGGCGCTCTCTTAGAGATAGGATGAGGAGTGAAGTCATACGGGAGGAGCTCAGAGTAGAGCCGCTGCTCCTCCATGCCAAGAAGAGCCACCTCCTCCCTCTGGAGGTGTACCGGGCATGTCCCATCAGGAGGAGGCCCTAGGGAAGACCCAGGATACACTGGAGGGACTATGTCTCTCAGCTGATCTGGGAGCGCATTGGGGTAAGGGAGAAAGTGTCCTGGGTGAAGGAAGTCTGGGAGTCCCTGCTTAGACTACTACCCCGTGACCTGGCCCCAGACAAGCGAAAGAAAATGAATGGATGAATATTTTGTCATATTTGTCTACATCTCAACTATAACTTGTTATAGTACATTTTAAAAATCTGCCCCAGAAAGGTCTGGATTTGGACCACAGAGCACAAAATACCTCCATCCAACCTTAAGATGATCCAACCACCGCCTCTAATTTGTTGCGCCTGTCTCTCAAATGTGGAAGACATCTCTCCAAAATTCTCATATCATTCAGACCAAAAAATATATCACTTCTTTTACCTAAGATAAAGTAATACTTTGGTGCTTTGATTGTTGATTCTGTAAAAATCTGCTCTGATTCACAGTCCTGTGTTGTTTTTTTTCCCCTTTTATGTATAAACAGTCATGATTGTTTCTGAGGTGATCGGAGCATGTGTCTCTCTGACTGGTTAATCCACCTGTCAATCATGTCCTCTAAAATGAGGGAAACGGAATACCACTCCAGATCCACTCATCTTTGTAAAAGTTTGTCAAACCATGTGGTTCTGACTGGTCAAGTAGATAGCAGCTAGTGGTGATATGTGAGAATACAGTCAGTCTAATTATTGATGGTCACTTTAAGGCTATAACATATTCATAGAGACAAGCATTTTTATAGATAAAAATATGTATCATAAAAAAAAATAATAATAATTTAAATAGTATTAGGTATTGTACAGTTTTAACAGCAACAAAAATGACAGTAAACAATCAATGATGAATAAAACAGCAATATATAAAACAGAGCCAACTAAGGGCTTGTGTTTCAAAAACAACCACTGCAGAATACTTTCAAATCCAGAGAATACTTATCTAATTGATGTACTCCAACTCCCCAAATTGAGGCGTTGTAATAGTCACACAGTTAGCGTGCAGAAACAGAACCTGGGGTGAAGCGATCGATAGAAACTTCATTACGGACGATGGCTGGTCAGTTATCTCCTGTGCAGCTGTGAGGGGCACACACAGCACACAGGCAGTTTGCAATGATGGATCCAGTCTCTGCCAGCACAGCAAGCTTCAACACGGTCCAGATAGTACACAGAGTATCAATAATTGGCAATAACAGGACTGGTACAACATATATTCAACAGTTTTTAACATTTGTAAAGAGTTCTTGTTCATCATATTGATTCAGCTGTTTTTTTATTAATCATTTAGACTGATACATTTCATCGTGGAGAGACAGAAAAAGAAAGTATTAGCAGTTTTATTGAATGAGTTATCTTTGGTGCTCAGGCCCCGGCAGAAGACATTGCGATGAAGGGCATAGTTGATTAGATGATGTTTGGGAGATGTCTTCCCCCCGAGGCTTGGACACTGGAGGTGGTAGAGGTGAGGATGAGGAGAGTGAGGAGGACGATGAGATGATGAGGAGAGTGAAGGGGACGATGAGATGATGAGGAGAGTGAAGGGGACGATGAGATGATGAGAAGCTGAGGGGGAGCTGGGGAGGGGGTGGGGATTGGTACAAACCGAAGCAGACGTGCACCTGCAGTGGGGGTAGACTGGGCACTGATTGGATGAGATCAAGAATTGGACAAGGAGAACTCTGGAGTTAAGTCTTCCAGGCTGAATTTACACTAGCTCCTTAACAGCTTTATCGATTTCTGTGCCATATAACATTCATTCTTTGAGAGCACCATACAAAATACAGAAAATTATGCAATCTCAGAAGTACTGGTGTTTGCTTTATTGCTGGATTTCAGATGACAGCACAGTTTAATAGACCTATAATATTTAAAATGCAGAGTTGTCATGAAATATAGCAAGCTCTGGGCTCTAGTAATACTGTATGTATGGTAACAGAAATGGTTAAGTTCAACCTATTGGATACTATCTGTCAAAATACCATGTTAATAGGGAAATCTGGTTCTTGCCCTCCATCTGGGAGTCTGGCATCATCACATTGTAGAGTCTGAAAACTAATAATATAATTTTATTTATTAGGCGCCTTTCTGAACACTCAAGGTCGCCCTACAACAACATAAACAACTTAAATGCTATTAAAACATACAGTTTAAGTAGGACAATATTTCCTGGAGACCTACGTAGCATGTTTTGGGTTGATTGGGGAAACCGGTAGCCAGGCTGGTGCCAACCCGAGCCTCCTCTCAATTTCATTTCTCTCCAGCAATTAGGTCAGGAATCTGAATACACTTGACGGTTTGCAAGAACCCCGGAAGTTGTAGACCACGCCCCAGCCAATCAGCAGAGAGCTGTGAAGCCGGCAACTACTTGGATACCACTGAGCGTTCCAGCGCATTCCATACGTCTCGGCCAAATAGCAGCGATTGGTTAAATTAAAAAAGTACCCGCCTACCATCAAGCGAATGAATCCTAATGCTGCGAGGTCAGACGGTTTCCACGAAGTGAAACTGGCTGATGAATCTGGCTAGGAAACCAGAGAGGAAACCCATAACTATGATTACATCCATGGGTTTTAGGTTGGTGTCATTTTGAGGATGGTTGACCATTCAAGAGAAAAAATATTTCGTATTGAATTGTGAATTGACAGTGAAAGTTTATATTAAAGGTGCACTGCGTAACTTTTGCGATGGAGGGTCTGCCACCAACTTGGCTCCATAGAGATGTAATTGCTTTGCTTGGTATGTCCCACAGTTTGACTTTAAGCATATATATTTCCATGGTAACAGACAAGTAACACCACCAGGTCAAGTTACAAGTCAGACCTGTGGAGATGTTAACCTGCTTACGGTGTTTTTGTTAAACTTATGAGCAATAAAAATACCTGTAATTGTAGATTTAAATTTAATGTCACACTATGGAACATTCAACATTCAATAGATAATAATAATAATAATAATAATAATAATAATAATAATTCACAGAGACAAGCAAGTGACAAACATCGACCACAAAGCTTACACAGTGCATTTTTAAGTCATCAAAATAAGTATAAGAAAGTACTAAAAAAATAAATATAAATGCAATTTTTCTAATGCATTATTTCCTCCTGTCTTTGTTCCGTTCCAGATGAGTCTTATGTTTGTGCCAAGATGCTTCTTCAGTAACTGACAAGTGGAGAGAGAGAGGAAGTGGGAATCAGCAGGGGAGGTGATAGGAGGGAGAGAAAGGAGCGAGGAGAGCGCTTTTCTGGTTATTTGGGATAGACTTTTGGCAGAGGCAGTGGTAATATTAAGCCAGGACAGCTCCATTTTCTACCAAAATTGGTTTCATGCAACTGCAAGCTGGCAACAATTTAAACATCTCTCTCCTTTGTGATATTTTTTGATGGAAAATGTGGTCCTCACTAAAATGACAAATTATGTGTCACCTGAAAAGAGCTTTCTCCACATTTCAGGTTTGCACTTTTATTTCATAAACTAGTTGCTTTTAGTCATTCAGTGCAGTATATTACACACAAAGGTGGAAGGAGTACTAAAAGCCATGTTCAAATAAAAACCTGGACACTTCACAAAAATAGAAAAAGGAGAAAAAGTTATCTAGAAAACTGTCACAGGAAATTAAACTTCTGCGATTACATTATAATAATTTCACAAGACCATCACAATAAAATATAATCCTTCTTGTACTATACTACTACTTTTAAATATCATCCCTAAATGTGACTCCAAAACAGAACCTCAGGACAGGAAATATTAAGCAATAAGCATATTACGAGATATATTTACAAGAAATATTTCATATATATCTTTGCAAAGTGTTTATTGAAATGTATGTGAAAAACTAGAAAATACATCAAAGACTTGTATGCTATGCTGACTAACACACTCCAAATGAAAAAAAAAAAAAAAAAAAAAAAGAAACCTGAGAAAAAAATATTTTTTATTCTACTTCCCACCAGTAGATGGCAGTGACAGTGCAATTACCTCTGCCTTGTTTTTCATACATTTTTCTCACATGGCTACAAACGTCAACAGGGTGTTTGAACTTGTTATTCTGCTTGGTTAAAAATCATATAAGATTCTGCAAAACACTCTTTGGTACAGAGATTGAGGAAGCTGCTTTTGAGCTTGTATAAATGTGGGAACAAAGGGACTAAACAAAAGATTAAAATGTATGCATCAAGTCTAGTTCACTGCCATGGAACAATTTTGATTCTCACAAGACAGTGTTTATATAGGATGTAATAATGTCTGAGCTTGTAAGATATTTTATGTTTATTTTATGTGATTGACAAGTGTGATGATAATAAACGCAAAGCAAAGTGAGTTATGATTCAGGGTTCAAACATAAATAATGTCTGACTTTATGTTGCTCAGCTAATCATTTCATTTAGATTATAAGGATTTATATGGGACAACAGCAAAAAGGAGAAGTTAGTAAGTGAGTTAGATAAAAATTTGGTATTTTTAGGAATGTTTATGTAAAAAAGCAGATTAGACTCATAATACAAAAATTTAATCTGCCTTTCTGTAAAATACATTGTTTCCTAGTACTTCTTCTTTCTGTATAAATAGTTGTTTTTGCATGAACTCCTGTGCAGTTTGGGTAAGATACATAAATAAATAAGATAAATAAATAAAATAATAATTTTGAGAACTTCTGCCATGCCCCCTATTTAGTCAGACATGTTGACCAGGAATTTCTTTAGTTGCTCTAGTGATATCATCAGATATTTACCCAGAAATAGCTCCTCCGTGTTTCTAAAGTCTATACACTTAATCCATTCATCCATCCATTTTCTTCTGCTTTTCCTGGTCTGAGTCGCAGGGGCAGCAGTCTAAGCAGGGACTCCCAGACTTCCTTTAGCTTCTCCAGGGGGACTCCAAGGTGTTCTCAGGCCAACCGACAGCCATATTTCCTCCCGTGTGTCTTGGGTCTTCCCCAGAGCCTCCTCCTGGTGGGACATAACCGTAACACTTCTGAGGGAGGCACCCAGGAGGCATCTGGAACAGATGCATGAGCCACCTCAGCTGACTCCTCTCGACGTGAAGAAGCAGCAACTCTACTCCGAGCTTCTCCTGTGTGACTGAGCTCCTCACCCTATCTCTAAGGGAGCACCCAGCCACCCTGTGACGGAAACTCATTTTGACCGCTTCTATTCATGATCTTGTCCTTTCCGTCATTACCCAAAGATCATGACCATAGGTGAGGTTAGGAATGTACACTGAGTGGTTAATTGAGAGCTTTGCCTTTCAGCTCAGCTCCCTCTTCACCACAACGGTCCGATACAGCGACCGCATCACTGCAGACCCTGCACCGATCCTCCTGTCAATCTCAGGCTCCATCCGCCCCTCACTCATGGACAAGACCTCGAGATACTTGAACTCCTCCACTTGAGGCAGAGACTCTCCACCCACCCGGAAGAGGGCAAACCACCTTTTCCCGGTCAAGAACCATGGCCTCAGATTTGGAGGAGCTGATCTTCTTCTCACTTCACACTAGGCTGCAAACCTCTCCAGTGCATGTTGCCACCAGTAAGTCAGACCTATACACTTCAGTTTTTGTTTATCAAGAATGTATTGGTGAGATGTCTTTATAGGAAAACAAATGAACTTCCCAATTTAGCAGTGTACTGTTAATGAAAGCGTATTCAGTAGTTTCCATTACAGTTTGATGACATATGCAGGGACTGTGTGATTGATTGAACTGATGTAGTGGAATAAATCAGTGTAACAGCGGTGATTTGGCAGGCAGCTCAACTCTACACATTGCATTAGCCCCAATAACACAGCTGCAGTGTGAGTATATGAGGGTTTACATCCAGATTGCTCTAATGTACTGGCCTCTGAGTTCTGGCTTTTGTCAAACAGCTCGGATTAACTCAAATGAGAATCTCATTTCTGACCAATGAATGGACTTTGTAAGTGTCACTGAAAATGTGTTGATAATAAGCAAACATGAAATTGCTGGCATATGAGACAATCTGATAAAGCTGTAGAAGAATATAACTATTACGTTCACTTTAGTGGCAGTGCATTAAAGGGAATATTTTACTCTGTTTTCTGATCTATGTTATAATGTTGTTTCCTCATCACAAACATACTGTATCTGGAATCGTGTTTTGTTTCATTCACACATTTTTAAGACACATACACCTTCACTAGAATTATTTGGATGATTTCAGACCTGGAATTGCCAATCTCTACTAAACTAAAGTTAAGCGGTAGCCTTTAACGTGAAAACTACCACTTCATGACATCACAAGGTGGAACAGAGCATTTTGAGCTGTAGAGATGTAGACAAAAGTTAGTAATAAATGGCTATTCAAACATATGCAAATAAAAACAAAACTCCAGGTATGTTTTTGATGAGGTAACAGCATTATAATCTGACTTAAAGCTCACAGGAGTTATGTTTTGCTTAATATAGGACCTTTAATAGTTTGGTAACACATTTGAATGGCTTTAGGCTAACTAATACTAAAAGGGTTGACTAGTGTTTAAACATAAAAATAAAATACTCATTAATGCCATTCATTGGTTTTTACTAAATCCTCACTATACAGTATTTTACAGAACAATATATTTATTTGATTTTGAAACACTGTACTGTATATCACATATTACAGCAGCTTCAGTTTGCCTTAAAGCTTGTTTTCAGTTTTAGCCATGACCATATTCCTTTTTCACATTACATTTGGAGTATGAAATTAGCCATAGTAATTGTGTTCAGTTCAGAATCTATACACTGCTCTGTGCCTGAAGTGATACTGTAAAATAAGAGGAGTATATTTGATTTTTGTTACAATGACTAAACCGATTTTTCAATGTAAAGTGAACCTAGTCATCTTCACTAAATTGTCCACTTTTTAAATGAAATCAACGTCACGCCGTGGCCTTGACTCATGCAGTAGTTGCGATGCATTAGCTGTCTTTAATGCATGATGACTCACGAGAACTCAGCGGGCGAGCTCTCTTCAGTACAGCTGCTAATCTGCGTGGTCATATCCATTTGACTTAACAGGAGCAGAGCTGTCTCACGGCTATCATTGGAGCTTAGTGGACTTTGATTAAAAGAAAGGCCCAAGGTTAACAGGACATCTGTTATCAAATCTGGCCCCAGATTACACAGCCTCATCTCTCCCTCTCTCCACAGTAAACGATGTAATTAAAGAGACCAAAGTAATACACAGGCCTGGCCCAGCAAGACCTTTAGGGTTTTAGTGTGACTGTTGCTTTTTATAGAACAAACCGATGCATCAGGAAGTGAATTCAGCGAGTTAGACCTGTGCAAATCACTGCACTGAGGTGAGAAATGTTAAGTTGCATTGCGCATTGCGTAACTTTTTTGGTGGAGGAGCTGTCAAATGCTTTTTCTCCAAAGAGATGTTATTGCTTTGTCTGGAATGTTTCACAGTAAGATATTAAACCTTACAGGTTACAGGTCAGATCCCCTCACAGTCATAATGTCTGCTTTTTGTAGGTATTTTTAAGCTATAAAACAACCTGTAATTTAATAAAGGTAAACTACATAGGCAGAGCAACAGCATGTATCCACAGAAACAAGCAAGTGACTCTTGTTTCTCTTCAGATCATACAAATCTTTAGCCTTTAACTAAAGATTTCCATGGAAGGGAACAAAAAGAGATCCTCTATTTATTTTTTTATTTTTTTTTTTTTCCACAACAGGGCTTAAGAAGGAGAGAAAAAAAAAAAAAAATGAAAAAAAGAAACAAGCAGGTGATGGACCCCCAACCAAAATGTTTCACAGTGCACTTTTAAATGAATTTATCAATTTATTTTTGGGTTCATCTGGCATGATCTGATCCAGGACAACTGAAATTAAGACACAATTATTTAGATCACAGAATGTCCGCAAAAACTGTGACTTGTATCTATAGTTTAGACAAAGCTGGTCATTTATTCATTGGAGTGTTGTTGGTTGCATTTGTAAATTATATCGGACATTTTTTTTTACATCTTACAAACTGGTCAACATGGATGGACATTTGTGACACAATTGCAATCAGTTCAGTGGTATAAAATGTATTGCAATAGCAGATCAGGGTAAGTTGAGTTAAAAATATACACCGACCCTAACTTATTCCAGTAAACAGATGCATTTTTATTGATGTAAAAGGGACATTATTTGGACACAGTAGCTCACACATCACAATAAATATGTAAACAAACAGAAAAAAATAACATGGTAATAATACATTAAAAGTAAGTAGCAAAAATAATAACAGGCTAGTGTCAAATAAGACATAATTATATCAATGTATAAGTAAAAATAAAACATAAGAAAATAATAAGTAGCCCCTCACTATGGCACAGATAGTTTAAGTGTTGAAGACAAATCCATGCATTCCACATTAGCTTAAACATTCTTTACCTCTGCTTGTGTTGCGTCAGGTTCAGGGGTTCAGTGTTATGACATAACTGTCAGAGAGCACCTCAGGGTGACTCCAAATATAATTTACGGTCTCTGCTGCTGTTTTCCCACGCTCTCCGCTCCATGAGATGACTCCATTGTCTCTTTGCGGCATGTTTGACAGTGTTTTTGCAAAGGTGGTCCTCACAACATCCACTGTGAGTTACACCCCAGTGGACCATGTCAGTGTCTGATCACTGAAACTAAATAAAGGTGCATTGTGTAACTTTTTTGGTGGATGGTACGTCACCTTCTTGTTTCTAAATATGTCACTGCTCTGTCTGGAACACAGTATGACATTAAACAGCTCTACCTTACAAAACACCTACAAAAAAAAGACATTGTGACTGTGAGCGTGGTTGACTTTCCACAGACCTGAACTGTAACTTGGTCTGGTTTGGTCTCAAGAAGATAGAAAGGTTTAATATAATTTTGTGAATTAGTAAATTGTCACATCAAATATATATTTAAAGCACTTTCATTATGTTGAAGTTTTGTCATCCAGTATTTGTCATCTAGACTTTGTATTGAATTGGTATCTTTTTGATTACAACTTTCAAACTTTGATATTTTTGATATTTTGAGCGTGGTTGCTTCTCCACAGATCTGAACTTGATATTTTGAAGTTCAGATCTGTGAACTTCAAGCAATAGCATCTCCACAAAGAAAAGCATTTGATAGATCCTCCATCAGAAAAGATATTGCACCTTAAATACTTAAATATATAAAAAATATAACATAGAAAATGTCTAAAATGTTAAAATGTAATTAATTTTATTTCTGTATTGCCCAAAGTCTTTCAAAAAAAAAGACAAGCAGAGCCAATTCACAAAAACAAGCAAATGAAAACTGTCCCACAGCACCCCTTGTCCTTAGACCCTCGTTAATCCAGTGGAAAAAAGAGAAAAAACACAGTGAAGAAGAAACTTCGTGGACGATGTAATGCCAACCCGAATGGTGGATGGCAAGCTTGAAGATACCCACTAAAAATACAGTATTTCTGGATACCTGGGGAGGTTGTTAGAGAGAGTTCAACACTGTACAGAATTTTGCTCAGAGTGTAAAATGAAAATGAAACAAGACAAGAGTGTTGTACAAATCTGGAGCTAAGTTTGTACCATCAAAAATATTTCAGTTAGTAATGTTGCTGTAACTTAGATTGGACATTGCACTAAACTTTACCTTTGTTTCATTACGTGTTTGAACATCTTCTTTTATGATTAATGATTGTTTTAATTACTGCTTAAACAAATACTGCACCCTTAATGCCACCGTATTCTTTTTAATCCATGCCAAGCCTAAAAAAATACTATAACAATCTTGTTAGTTAACCTCTAGTCACACCTATACTGTAAGAATAGTGCACCATGTCTCTAGGAATGTTTCTCTTCTAGTGTTGCAAAGCCAGTACAGCTTAAAGTTACACAAGTACAAAAACAATTAGTCAAAGAACGTGACTTTAGATACAGGTCACAGTTTAAGTCAAGTCTAAAAGAAACTAAAGCTCATAATATCATCAAATTACGGCCTAAATAACATTTTCAGAAATATTTTGAAGTTGCTGAGGCCCTATTACTTCACATTTCTGAGTACCAAATGGTGTAAATGCATGCTTAGAATCTATTCAAACTTGGGTTAAAATATGAATTCTAAAAGGGCTTAAGTGATTTGTGCAAGAATATATATATTTGTAATGATTAAACATTTGCTTTAGTGTTTTCTCTATTCATTTTGAGACTTATTTATTTAAAGGGCTCAAATTACACTTTCTGAACTCTGTTATAATGTTGTTTTCTCATCAAAAACATACCTAGAGTTGTGTTTTGTTTAATTCATACATGTTTAACACCAAAACCCTGCATATTTAGGCTGTGGTATTTTCTCAAACAGAAAACACTCTGTTCCACCTTGTGATGTCATGTGGTAATACACGAAATGCTCCACTGTGTTTTTAAACTCTATACACATTCACTAACATCATTTGGATGATTTCAGCCCTGGAATTGACCACCTGTACTAAAGAAAAGAGTAAAAGGCAACTGTTAACATGAAAACTACAGCTTCATGACATCACAGATTAATAATAAAAGATTACTAAAACATTTGTGAATGAAGCAAAACAGTACACCAGGTCTGTTTTGATTGAAGTAACAGCATTACAACATAAGAATCTATTTTATGTAATATAGGATCTTCAGTTTAAATTGGGGTCTATTTTTGCCTCTTGTAAGTCCCCCTTAGCTCCATAACCCTTGTAACCATGCATGATGTGTGCACACGACAGAATAAGGCTGTTTGTGTGAGTGTGTGTCCCTCCCTCTCTTTGCCAGAGACACTCAATCAGTCATTTTCTGTGCAGTATGCTTCCAATCCCAGTCAACAGCTGGCCTGGCATTTAGCACACATGAGGATTAGAGGCGCTGGTTTAGTTAAGGGCTCAACCCAGACCACTGCCACTGCTACACTTATTATGACACCAGCACCTCTCCAGCACACTGTTTATCAATAGGTTTTATCGATATGAAGCAAGCTCTGTTATTCAAGTTAGACTGAACTTTATTTTAACAAAATCTGACCAGAAAAAGCTGGTTTAGTTGGAACTACAACAGAGGAGCTGATTCATGTTCATAAATAATTCTCTCGTACATAAAATTATACAAGATACCTAAACTGGGCCATGAAAACTTGTCTTTATCACAGGCTTTAAATAATTTTGTACTTTTTCAGATGAAGCTCCAAAATCCTACATAGCGTTCCATTAATAGTAAATTTTGTGTGCATTGTGTCACCATGGTAACCACCCCCAGCATGATAAATTGTCATTGCAAATTATCAGTACTGTTAGATTTTACATTTTGTACCCCTTAAGTTAACATAAATAAACTCTTAACTAATAATAAACTGTATACAATTTTGTTTTCATGTAATTAAGGTAAATATGTTTTGTCAGAATACATACTAGTATATTTCATAAAATCAGCTCTTAAGGGTGAATTGAAACTGATGTCTGCTGTTTCATTCCCTCGCAGAACAGGTAGTATGCGAGTAGCATGCTAGTTGGTGAATAATTGGAATACATTAGGTACTTGAGCAATACCTTTGGACCTCTAAAATTAACTAGCTGTGTTTTACAGTTTTTAATTGAAAACAAACAGTATGCAGTATAAAAATGATTACAAAATCTGATGAAATTTGTGTATGTTTTTTTTTTTTAGTTGGAATCAAAACAAGAATGTATTATGAGTGCAAAAGTACATACTGTTGCTGTATTAACTGTATCTGTGGGCTGTTGTTGCTCAATATATCTTGATAAACTTTTTTTTCTCTTACTCCACTGCATTTTAAGCATTTTTTATTCATTTCATAATTTATGTCTGTCTATCTGACCGTTGGACTTAAAGTAGGATTATGGAAATATCTTCTGATGAAATCCAGTTATGTGATTTCTCAGTCTAAACTGAGTGAGTACTGCAGTACAATCCTCTAAATTCCTCCAAAACTATAGAACTATACTTGAATATAGTTACTCAAAATTTGTATTCTCGATACATGTATTCAGTTACTTTTCATCATTTCTCTCAACATTCTTCCTGTAAAGTGTCAAAAGGTCTGGTTTATACTATTGTCCAGAGACCAGTTGCAAGACAAACATGAATTTATCACCCCTTACAGCTGCAACATTAATAATCATAAGTAGAAGTTATCTTAAGAATGTATTTGCTCAATAATGCTTCTTTCCAAACTTCACTCTCCCTCCACCACTCTCCCTCAGGTATGCTGTTTCTCTTTCAAGGGTGTGTTACAAAGTTAAGGTGCATTTCCTGCGTGCACAAAAAAAAAAAAAAAAAAAAAAATATTGTGTGGCTTGAACTGCATTTCCCAGCGGTCCACACCTCCCATTGGTCAACATTAGAGCTTCATTTGCATAAGGGGGGAGTGTCCAGAGACAGCACTGGGGATGAATGACTGGTTCAAGTCAGACTGCAATAAGGCTCGGGAGTCTACAGAGGACTGCGCAGCTCTGCTCTCAACAACATGCCTGCTTTAACTAAACACCAGCAGCTCCGGACACTACAGCGGACGCGCTCCAGGCTCTAAGAGGAGAGACAGGACTTCACAACGCAAATATGATCCACAGAAAACACCCCTGCCTTAGCAAGAGAGGAGGCATATGGGTGAGTTTGTGTTTCCTGCTTAAATAAATTGGCTAAGTAGTTTAAAATGACAAACATGGACGCTCTTTAGAAGTGTTAAAAGTTGTGTGTGTTTTGGTTTTCACCTTCTTTAGCAAACTGTGTAAATACAGAATGTTCATAATGGTTTACTTGAGTATTTTTTCATATAGATATCATTAATTACATGTTAAAAGTATGTATTTTCAACATGATTATCTGGTTTGTATTAGCAGCTAAGCACAGTCCTGTCTCGATTTGTGTTATAGTATTGATTATAATCTAATTAATTTATACATTTTACCAAACTGCTACACATAAAACATCTAAGTGGTACAAAAACTACTATATGACTACAATTGGATACTACAGAAATGCTTATTAATGGTCCTATATTACACAAAATGGATTCGTGTGAGCTTTAAGCCATATTATAACACTGTTACTTCATTAAAAATACCCAGAGTTGTGTTTTGTTATTCACGCATGTTTGAGTATTCCTGGTTCATTAGCCTGTCTACATCTCCAAAGCTCAAAATGCAAAATACGTTCCACCTTGTAATGGCATAAAGCGGTAGTTTCCAAGTTAAAAGCTATAATTCACCTTTTGTTTAGCAGAGGTTGGCAGTTCCAGGACTCAAATTATCCGAATGATTCTAGTGAAGTTGTATGGAGTTTAAAAACACAGTGGATGCACTTTCTGTATTAACACTTGACTTCACAAAGTGGAACAGGGTGTTTTCTGTTTTAGAGAAGAACACGGACAAAATATGCAGGATTTGTATGTATGTGTGAATGAAACAACACAACTCTGGGTATATTTTTGATGAGGGAATAGCATTATAACATAGGTCTAAAAGTAGGGTGATATGGACTTTTAATGTGTATTCAAATGAAGTAATAAATAAATAAATGTTGATTCATAATTTAAATGTAATGTTCTCTTAATAATGTACGTATGTATGTATGTACTGTAGGCCTAGTGTATATTGTAGTCTATTCCATTTTAAATTCAAAGCAGTGATTAAAATCTGTTGTTTTCTTCTAGGGCCTCTGCATCCTCCTGCTCTACACCAGCCCTCTGTCCTGTTTGGGAAATTTCAGCAAAGCAAAAGAGCTTGTCTATAAGATAAAGGAGGGATTACCACGTGGGACATTTATAGGGGCCATTGGAGTCGACTTAAACTTGGATTTTAACGCAGAGCCCCCCTTTTTATTCAATCTGGCTCAAAAGAAGGTCAACGAGCAGTATGTGACCCTTAATAATACCACTGGGGAGCTTTACACATCTGCCACGGAGATAGACAGGGAGAGCCTCTGTCCAGACAACTCAGAGGTTAAGGCCTGCATCTTGTCTCTGGATGTTTTGGTGTTACCGCAACAGTATTTTCAGCTCATCAAAGTCAAGATTGTTATTGAGGATGTGAACGACAACAGGCCAAAGTTCCCTGTGGATGAAATTATTTTAACTGTCCCGGAAAACTCACCCATCAATGCTCGTTACGCGGTCGAGCAGTCGGCGGTTGACCCAGACTTGGGGCTCCACGGGGTCCAGACGTATTGGCTAGTTAATGACTTCGGGGTCTTCACTCTGGATGTTGAAGAAAATGATGGGGGAGAGTTGACGCCATTCCTCATTGTTACCGAAACTTTGGATAGAGAAACCCAAGCAGAGTATGTAACAGATATTATAGCGGAGGATGGCGGGGCACCTCCACTTCTTGGGGCTGCTACGTTAAAAATACAGATTTCAGACGTGAATGACAACTGCCCGAAATTCACAGAGTCTCACTTGAATGTTACTGTCCATGGAAATACAAGTAAAGGAGCTCCACTAGCGCGACTCCACGCTTATGACCCTGACCTGGGCGCTAATGCTCAGATCAGCTACGCCTACAGTGAGAGAGTGCCAAGGGAGACTAGAAGCTTGTTTCATTTGGATAGAAACACTGGTGTCATTAAGCTAGCAGGCAAAATAGAGTCTGGCACTGCCCCACACTACAAACTGACTGTATTAGCCAATGGGCCTGGTTGCATCCCAGCTGTTGCAACTGTTACTCTCAACATAATCAAAATGCTCAGCGGACCACCCGTCGTCACACCAAGATACATCGCGCTCGAGAAAGACGGAGTTGTTTATTTGAAGGAATCAGAACCCCCGTTTTCTCCTATCGCTTTTTATACGGTGAAAAATGTAGGCTCGAATCAAAAAGTGGACTGCCATCTGGAGGGGAGTGGCCCATTTAGGCTAAGCCCCTACCAGCTGATTAAAAATGAATACTTACTGGAAACCACAGAAGCACTGGACTATGAAACAACACAAGAGTTTGACCTAATCATTGTCGCTAATAATTCACAAGGGTTGGTCATTAAGGCCTTTTTAAAAATTCAAGTGCTGGATGAGAATGACAACGCCCCGGTATTTCAACAGTCTATAGTCGAGCTAACCATTGATGAAAACAACCCTCCCAATACGTTCTTAACGCAATTCCAGGCTACAGATCAGGATAGCGATAGCAGTGGAGAAGTTATCTATCTCTTGGGAGGGGATGCACCAGGGATATTCGAACTAGATCGGGTTACTGGCGTCCTTATAGTCACCACATCACTGGACCGCGAAGAGAAGGAGACGTATCGTTTCATCGTGAGGGCACTGGACCAGGGGACGCCCAGGAGGGAGTCCATTGCGACCGTTGTCCTGACCGTGCAAGATCGCAACGACAACAGCCCGCGCTTCATCAACAAAGACTTCACATTCTTCGTGCCGGAGAATTTCCCTGGATACGGCGAGATTGGAGTACTTTCGGTTAGAGATGCAGACGCGGGGGAGAACGGCTGGGTTGCGTTGTCGATTTTAAACGGTACAGATATTTTTATGATTGACACGGGACGCGGTATACTCAGAGCCAAAACCTCGCTTGACAGAGAGCAGCAAGGGACCTATCAGTTGTGGGTCGAAGCTGTGGATGGGGGCGAGCCTGCTCTGTCTTCGGTTACAATGGTGACGGTTTTATTATTGGATGTAAATGACAATCCGCCGATCGTCCTGTTTCCGCAATCAAACCAGTCTTATATGCTAGTCCTACCCAGCACGTTGCCTGGGACATCTATTACCGAAGTGTACGCCGTGGATAAAGATACAGGCATGAACGCAGTCATCGCTTATAGTATCATCAAGCGAAAAGGTGGCGAGCCGGGATCCTTCGCCATCGACCCCCAAACTGGAAATATCACTCTAAAACGCGAGCTAAGCAACCGGGGTTTATGCAGTTTGCTGGTTAAAGTTAGTGATCACGGACAACCCGAACCACTCTACTCAACCGTCATGGTAAACTTTTTTGTGAATGAAACTGTGAGCAATGAGAGCTACATCCAAAGCTTGCTAACCAGGGAGGCAGACATAGAAGTCGAGGAAAAACCCTGGTTTATTGGTCAAATGAAGGACGGACCTGAAAGATACGAGCTGTTTCCTTGCCAGCCAGTTCTCATCGCTCTATCTGCAACATGTCTAGGGCTGTTTCTTTTAGTAGTCATGCTAACATCGTATATTTGCTGTAAAAGGTTTAAAAGACATCGGAAGAAGAAAAAATCGGAGACTGAAATACCACTGAAAATGACTCATGGATCGGTGCATGTTGTGAACAGAAAAATCAGGCAAATCTCAAATCTTTGATGTCCACCCATATCTCGAATGATCACTGCTGTTTACATGAATGTTTACAAAACTCAATGTACAAAGTGTAATTGTTTCAAATGGTGGCTTTTTGCTCTTGGTGATACAGTTATTATTATCCTGCCAACGAAAGGTTTCCAATTTTATATTCATTTTTATGTTCAAAATGACAATGCTTTATATGCTGACAGTGTCCAAAACCTATAACAATTACTACTGTTAGTTATGGCTTAAATTATTTCATATATCAATAACAATGAGCAACTTCAGCTCAGCTGTTTATTTTGAAGATAATTTAAGTGGCTGCATCACATATAATACAAAAAGATACTTATTTTGCCTCATTCAGCATTGCATGTAATGTTTTGGTAACACTTTATTTTAGGGTACACTCATTAACATCTAACTACCTGCTAATTAGCACAGTTGTCCATCCATCCATTTTCTTCCGCTTAACCGGGGCTGGGTCACAGGGGCAGCAGTCTAAGTAGGGACTCCCAAACTTCCTTCACCCCAGACACGTCATCCAGCTCCTTCAGGGGACCTCGAGGTGTTCCCAGGCCAGCCAAGAGACATAGTCCCTCCAGCATGTCTTGGGTCTTCCCAGTGGCCTTCTCCCGGTGGGACACCTCCCAAGGGAAGCACACAGGAGGCATCCGGAACAGATGCCCAAGCCACCTCAGCTGGCTCCTCTCGACATGGAGGAGCAGCGGCTCTACTCCGAGTTCCTTATATGTGACTGAGCTCCTCACCCTATCTCTAAGGGAGCGCCCAGCCACTCTGCGGAGGAAACTCACTACAGCATACTTGTCAATGGTTAATTTGTCATTAATTAATATGTATTTAACCCTTATTAATCTGTAAAAGTTTATTCTGCTATTAGTTAGACAATTACACTTTCCTATTAATACACTCCTTATTACTGCTTATTAGTGTGATACTAGGCCATTTTTGTATATGAATTATGATTCTGATAAGCTGGTGTTGTTAGGGACTAGGATCAGAAGAAATGTAGTTTTTAGTTATTTGCGCCAAAAGCTTATTGGAATCATAATTCATGGACAAAAATGGCATACCACCATATTAATAAGCAGTAATAAGAAGTGTATTAATAGGAAAGTGTTTGTAAATGTCTAACTAAAAGCAGACATTAATAAGAGTTGAATAAATACTAATTAATGACAAATTAACCATTTGCAACTGTGCTAATTAGCGGGTAGTTAGATGTGTGCGCTAATATAAAGTGTTTTGGCCACTGAGGGTAACTGCTGCCTTACTGTATGGATTTAGAAGTGACCAGGACACATTATCTTACTAAAAATGACATAGTTGTGATAATAATAACTGTTTTACAAAGACAAAAGTCAACCAAATAAATACTATGAAGTTCAATGTAAATAATGTACAAACTGTTTTACAACTTTATATTCTACTTTTTGCATTGGCACGAATGGTTTAAGACATTTCAAGACATTTTTCTCCTTTGTAGAGATTGTGGAAAATATCGCCCTGCCATAGACGTACACAGGAATGCCATGACAATACCTACAACCTTAATGTGTGTGATTAACGTTGCTCAGGAGACAATTGGAGATACAATTACATATTTAAAGGCGCACTGTGAAACTTTTCCGGTGGAGGGTCCGCTGCCTTCTTGTCTCCATGGAGGTGTTTTTATTGCTCAAAAATACAATAATTCCTTCTGTAAAATGAGGTGACTCTCCACAGATCTGGACTGTAATGTAGCGTAGAGCTGTAACCTCCTTATCTCATAGGCTTAATCTAGGACTGTGGAACATATAATTTCCATGGAGACAAGCAGATGGCGAACCCTCCACTAGAGATGTTACACAGTGCGTCTTTAATACTGTGTAACCCTGCAAGCTCAGTATGTCAAAGTACAGTCTATTGTTATGGTGTCATTAACAGGATTGTGAAAAGAAAACAATGCACAAGATACCTCTCCGCGAAGCATTTAGTCAGCCCATTGGCGACTTCCTGAATGTAATGGAAAAATTCACTTCACTAGAGGTCCATTTGCACGCGTTAGAGGGAGTTGTTTTGTCAATAATAATGTGTTGACATCCATCGTCCCACTGTTAGCAACCAGATCTCCTGCTTTCTTTCAATAAATAGTTAAGAATAGTCATTAGCCACCTTCAAACGCCACCGCTGTACAAGATCCGTCATCGATTTTGAAAAACTATGTCCAGATGTCAGCAAAAATGAACACTTCTTTTGTAAGATCATGCGATTCTTGATGTGTCTGTGAAAGGTACTTAGTGTTTGTGAAGGAAAATCAAAGTAACTATTAAAGATATTTTATTTTTATAATACACTGGGTTTTATTGTATGCATTTGTGTTAGATTCTTGCGTCAACAGGGTTATCGGAGCAGTGGTATAATTATCATGACACAACCGCAAAAGTATTTAGAAATGTAGTCGTAGCAGGAACAGTAGGGAGGTCATGGAGATATGCCAGGATTTTTATTTTTTTATTTATTTTTTATCATTGATGAAGTAACATTTAAATCAGGGGCATAAATATAACAAGGAATCAAAGCAGATGTTTTATGTTTTTTAAAAGACCAGATTCCTTTTTATGTATATGCATTAATTACTGTGTTACTAAAACTCTATATTTGGCAGTGCAAAATATTAAGTTGTCCTGATTAGGGGTGTGCAAAAATATTGAAATATTGATATATCATATCGTTTAATGTGATGATTCAGTATCGATTTGTGGGCTGCTGTATCGATATATCGGGCAAGAGTATTTTTTGGTATATTTTACTAAATTATTTTGTTACAGCGCTATTGTTTAGAGGACGGACTGGACAGGACAGGACTTTCACTGTTTTGATGATTAAAATGTTTGTGTTTCATTTTGCACAAGAAGTGGTTTAACAAAGACTTTTAGTATCACAGCCATGTTTTAGCCGTTATTTTTTATTGAACCGTATTGAATTGGTTTGAAAGATATCGTATCGAATCGAAAGTGCACTGTATCGAGATATGTATCGTATCATGGCCTATGTATCGAGGTACGTATCGTATCGGCAACTTCTTAATGATACCCAGCCCTAGTCCTGATTATTTTTTCTTAAATTGTGTATAGTTTGGTCCAAAACAAGGGTAGGTTCTTGAGAAATTACAAAAAATTCTGAATTTAATTTCATAATAATTAAATTTCTTTGGACAAATAATTTAAATGACTATTATCAACATTTGAAGAGTTAATTTGCCAAAACAGAAAAAGTCACCAGAAGCTTGTAGTTTACTCAAGAGCCAAATCTATTTTACTGCTACTGCTAAAATATAATTCCATCCCTTCTTGTTAAAACCCTCTATAGATAATCGACATTGCTAATATCTTTAGAAGGTGGCAACAAAAAGAACAAAGCAAATTTTCAAAAGATTTCTGTTTTTGTTATTGAACTCCTCATTATAGGCAGACTTTTGCTTGTTCTATTAATACCATCTTTGTTTGTAGGGTCCTAAATTAGAGCTCCACTTAAAGCAGAGAATGTGCATGCATACAATACAACTTCAAAGTGTGACTGCATGTGTTATAACCAAAATGGAGTGTTTATGCCAAGTCCGCGGATTACAGGGATTTGAAAGGGTTAAGAGCGTACACTTTGTTGCTGTCATCATTTTGTTAAGCACAGCAACACCCAAATTCACACCATAGTTCAACGACAACACTTGTTATCTGCAGCTGCTCAGGTCTGGCCCACTTTAAAATTCCTGCATTATTGTTAGCCACCTTTCTCATTTTATTTAGCATACAAGTATCTGCAGTGCCTTATGCTTCGACACAGCTGTTGTCAAATTTATATGTAAACTATGCAACATGTTGTCTCTTATAATCCCCTTTGAAGCCAACTATGACACTCCCCACAGAGGAACTTAGTTATATTATACCCTATGCCCTTTTGAACCTGTTTTTGGGTTTGGCCTTTTTGGATCACACAAAACAAGAGATATATGAAATATGTGTTGACAAATGTAGCGTTTAAAGCTCCTATATTATACAAAAGTGACTCGTGTGAGCTTTAAGATATATCATAATCTTTTTATCTCCTCGAAAACATACCTGGAGTTGTGTTTTGTTTCATTCACACATGTTAGATTAACCCTTTATTGTTAGTTTGTTTACATCTCTAAAGCTGAAAATGCTCTGTTCTACTGCATGACATCATGTTAACAGTTACTTTTTACTTTCTTTTTTAGTAAAGATTGCGATTTGCAGGACTGAATTTATCCAATAATTCTAGTGAACCTGTATGGAGCTTAAAAACACAATGGAGCACTTCCTTTATTGACATGTTAGAGAGAAGAACACAGCCTAAATATGCAGGAATTGTGTGTTAAACGTGTGAATGAAACAAAACTCAACTCCAGGTATGTTTAAGATGAGGAAACAACATTAAAACATAGATCAGAAAATAGCGCAATATGGGTCCTTTAAGCGCTGTAATCACGAATCAGGCATGACATGTTAGCACGTCACGCGTCAGAGGCTACATCGGCTAAAACTAATCCCATGTAATCAACTCTGGATAGAATATACTGCATGTGGGTGGCTTAAATTGGATGATTGTTGACATTTAAGCACGAGTATTCACACAACGTACATATGCGTATAAAATTAGAGCAGTGTGATGGTGCAAACAAGATTGCGTGACAGACAGGAAATGAATGTGATTGCTCTTATGCAACCAAACACGAAATATTCAAATTTCATTACTGAGAAACAAAGGCTGCAGGGTGTCATACAATACAGGTAACACTTTGGCTAGGAATCTCTTTGTCTGTTTGCCAAACCATGCATGCATGTTCTTTATTTTGTCTGTGGGAAAGGAAGCATGCAGCATAATGTGCTCATTGACAGGTAAAACAAGACTGGGAAAACATTTCTTGATGATATTTTAGCACACATTCCCACTGCATATGGTTGTTTTGGTTTTGTTTTAGATTTGATTGGCTTATTTTTGGTTTCAGGGCTTGTGTTTAAAGATAGGAATTTGAAATTAATTTAACGATCCTATATTAGGCAAAACTGATTATTCTGAGCTTTAAGTCACGTTGAAAGTTTGCTACCTCATCCAAAACATACCTGGAGTTGGTTGTGTTTCATTCACACATGCCTGCCAGCATCTCCAAAGCTCAAAATGCTCTGTTGCACCTTGTCCTGTCAAGTCGCAGTTGTTTTCAATTGAATCGCTGCATTTCACCTTTAGTGCAGTGAAAACGGAAAATTCCAGCACTGAAATTATCCAAATGATTCTACTGAAAGTGTATGGAGTTTACAAACACAGTGGAGTACTTCCTGTGTGTTTTTTGTTTGAGTAAAGAACTCAAAAGTCAACTCCACATATGCTTTTGATGAGACCACAACTTGTGTTTAGTAAGGGCTATGAACGTCCAGATTTTGTTCATCACTTTTTTACTCTCTCCAAGTTTAAGTGGTATTCACATACAACTGTCACTGAGGATTGCTTTAGTAACATGTAGGCTACAGAATCTGTTTTGAGACCTTAGCACTGTCTGAAACATGCTGCTTGATACAGTTCAAAAGTTTACGGTCATGTTGGGTTATCATTTGTTTGTCAGTCCATACAGTAAATGTTCGTACATGCAATCCCGTTCAGCAGGTTATGATCTCATGGGTTTAATTTTCAGAAAAAATTGCCCTGAAGGTCTTTTTCTTCTTTTTGGTGGATGCATTCAATCATAAAGACAAGGATTACTTTCCAGCCACAGATCACAGTCTAACTATCTAGACACTATGCAGAATATGTGAGGCTTAAGACATTGCCATTTACAGTGCTGTGCAAAAGTTACAGTCAAGTGAAAAAAAGTTCAAGAACAAGTGTTTGAAACTATCATAGCATTCTCTTTTTATAAGTTATAATAACAGGAGACACATTATAGTGAAGCCATGATAAGTAATGATAAGTACTAACTTAACCCATTGGAAGTCTGACTAGTCTACAGAATGTACCCCAGAACTAAAAACTTATAGAGGTCATTGTGACATTGGGTTCCTCCAGTTGCGTTTTACACTTTCCTTCTTCATGTCAGTTCAAATATTTCGTATTTGGTCAGTTTTTTAACAAAATATCAAAAACATTTGGTTAGTGAACATTAAAAAAAAAACTGTCAATGATTGATCTCATTTTCTGACATGCAGCACTCCCAGTCAGAGGTGGCACTAGGGGGGTCTTGAGGGGACACTAACCTCTGCTAAAATGGCCATCAGCTCCCCCAAAAATTTTAAGTTCTCGGCTAAAAATTTTCATACGGCAACTACCAAATGTTCAAAATAAGACTACAATAAAACAATCATTCCTTATTAGGTTTTATGAATTTCTTCAGGGGCTACTACATTTGAAGAGTGCAGCAAACATGGCAGGGGGCGCACTCAAATCCGTAAAAGCCTCTAAATTGACGTAAAGTGTGCACCCTCATTGAAGAACTTAACACCCCCTTAGCTCCTCAAACCAAAAAACTAAAAGCCTCTGGCACTGCCCCTATTCCCATTTCGTTTCTCCATCCAGTTTCAGGGTTGGCATATTAAAAGATCTTGTCATTTTTTGCACATTATCACACATTTCACAGTTTATGATATTTCTTATATTATGATATGCGTAAAACTTTTGCAAGCTGCCTATATTTTTACAGGAAAATGGTCAACAATAGATCAAGGACGCCCATTCTTCAAATCCAGTCGACGCTCAATCAATAAAATTATGATGTATTTCATTTCAGCTTCTACTCCACAACACATCATTTAGAGGCACAGACCAGGGCCAAATGACATAAAGTTCAAGACAGGTTTTACGCCGGTTCACCATTCGTTTCACACAAAGCAAATAATTACAGCATAAGATTAATTTCATGAATAACAATGGGGATTTTATTGGGTTATATGAGCTTTTCTCGTTCAGCGTCTACAGCTCTTTCATTATGCGTTTTTCTTCATCTTGTACAGAAGGGAACACTATCACACACAGCCCCAGGCATATTACTGTGTTGCCAGCTGTTCCTCTGACTAAGTGGGCTCTTCTGTGCAATAGCGAGCTGTGGGTTTTGTCATTTAAAACAATGGTCTCAATATGACAATTCCCTTAGCAGAAATGACAGCCTCAGTAATCACCCATTTCAATGTGTTGACCAGAATTCAGCAGTTACAGCTTCCTGGTTCTTCTTTACGAGTTCTGGTTACACATGATATACAAGTGCAGTACAATACAATCATACAAGTACTGCTATTTTCTGTGATAAATAGATATAATTGAGTGAAGGTGACATGAAGTGTGTTTTGGAAAATTATTATTGTAATGAGGGTACTGCTCTCACATTTCTACTTTTAAAGGTCCAAATTTACATATTTTTTGTTTTTTGCTTTTATTTTGAAGTAGTTAAAAGTCCATTATTACACAAACTTGGCACTTGGATTCAACTTTTGCATCCAGCTTATCTATCTTGGCCACCACTGTTTGTTCGCAGCCATTAGCTTAGCTGTATCTGAAAAAGTAGAGGAGCTATCAGTGGCTTGAGCAGACTCTGACTTTTTGTTGCCTTTTGCTCCCGACATCGCAAAACAGCTCTTTCACTCTATACCAGCCCGTGTAGTGATGTCATAGGTGGTGGCAGAAAACGCTGAAGGGTCAGATCAGATAGTTAAGGATTTAAATGAAAAAAGTCACGTATCTCTGTGGAGCAACACAACAAAATGTCTTTACATGTCGTTGCTCACTCCTTTATCACACAAACTTAACCCTTGCGAGCTTTTAGTCATGTTATAATGTTGTTACCTCATCAAAACATAGCAGGGGTTGTGTTTTGTTTCATTCAAACGTTTGAGTAATCCTTTATTATTGGTCTGTCTACATCTCCAGAGTTCAAAATGCTTTTTGTTTTTTTACCTTTCATTCAGTAGAGACTGGCAATTCTAGGTCTGAAATGATCAATATTATTTCAATGTAGGTGTATGGAGTTTAAAAACACAGTGGAGCACAGAGTTTATTCTGTTTAAGAGAAGAAATATGCAGGACTTGTGTTAAACATGTTTGATTGGAACCGAACATAGATCTGAAAATAGCGTAATATAACCTTTAAATCTTACGTGTACACCAACAGTTACTTCCTGCAATAAATAAACAATAGCGTAATTTATGTTCAACAGGACTTTTCTGTTTTTGCAAGAGATTCGGGTCATGAGTAGCCAGACCCGCACTGATAAATGCCTTTTTTAACTGCGTTTATGTCTGCATACCTCACTCCAACTCTGCTCTGCTGCAACTGACACAGGCTAACCCAGGTCACTGACTGTTGACAGATTTATTACGCTACCATTTAGAAACCCAATCTGTAAAGTCTGGTCAAAGTCTACAAGTAACCTAGGTTGTTTTTTTGTTTCTGTTTTTGATTATTGCAATATACATATTCTAAATTCCACAAATATGTCTTCAGAAAAGGAAAAACTGCTTGTAGTTGGTTTGACCAGTTTTTCAGTATGAGTCTGGCACAATGAAATACACTGTTCTTTGTTAATCCAGTGTGGTTCAGCCTCATCTGCCTGTGTAATTAACGCAGTCCAGTAGAGATTTGATGTTGCGTCACTGCACGGACCATAGACTGTTCCACTGTAACCTCCCCACAGCCCGGACGCCTACAGTAATTGATCTTGGATTTCACACAAGTATAAATCTCCTTTCAAGATAGACACAGCTTAGATTTTGTGGAGCACCAGACAGCTGCTGACTATAAATTTACTTTTTTTCCTTATGTGTCACTCCAGTTTTTCTACAGTGATCCACATGACTTCAACCTGTAGGTGTAAAAAGTCAAGATGAGACTCTATTGTTATCTTGTAAGTACATTTTTAAAATGTTCTGCACCAAGCTTATAATTTAGTAAGATTATAGCGTTACTCCCTGGTGACATTGAAAGATTGATCAATTACAAAGACAACATGGAGTCTAAAAAGTCTACCTTAAAGCCTCATGCTCTCAAATGCCTTTTAATAAGCTTTATATTTTGCTGTCAGATTGCAGATGTTTTGACCTGGTTTATGGTCAACAAGTTTAACAAAAAAACTGACTCAAAGTTCAATGTCTCCAATCACTATGAATTATGTTTTTCTTTAGTTTTTCTTTTTCTTTTTTTTTCCAAAGTGGAGACCTTATTCAACTTTGAAGTCATGATTGTTGTCAGTTCAAAACAATTAAACTGGATTTTAAAAGTTCATGAAGCCAATCTCTAACAAGTAATGAGAAGATTCAAGATCTGTAGATCATACAATTGAATATTTCTTCCAAAAACAGTAACTCTCCCATAGAGTTATATAGCCCACTGCTCTCCATCTCAAATTGTGACACAGAATATGAGGGCAATAGTGTGAGAGCTCAAGTTTTTAACAATGATATACACAATTTCCACCCAAAAACTTCTTAATTTAAGGGACAGTCTGGAATTTTGGACATAGGACCTCATTTCCTAGTGAGCCAGAGTGTTGGAGACATGTGGAGACACTTTTAAAAATATTCTATCCAATCCTTGCATTTGCAGAGGTCGCTGGTGCTAGGCTAGCGCATGTCAATGGCCATAGTTATCCTGCCACTAAAAACACTCTTACCCACTCCACAAAGCACCCAAAACAAATCTTTTATTACGCCAGACTGTCGATGTAAATGTCTGTGTTGATAGAATAATATTTCAAATAAAACTAATCCTGCATTGCATAAATCGTCACATGTTGAGGGACTATTTTCTCATAAATCAGTCCGCCGTTGCAAAACTTTCTATCAGGAAATACAACTCGCTGCTCAGACGTAAATCCTTCAAATGCAAGGTTGGTTTTACTTCCAAAATTATTCTATTGACACAGACATTTACATCGACAGTCTGGTGTTATAATTGTTTTGCTTAGGGTGTTTTGTGGAGTGGATAAGTTCTTACTGGCAGGCTAACGATGGCCATTGACAAGCGCTAGCCTAGCACCAGCAACCTCTGCAAATACAAGGACTGGATAGAATATTTTAAAAAGTGTCTCCACATGTCTCCAACACTCTGGCTCACTAGGAAATGAGGTCCTATGTCCAAAATTCTGAACTGTCCCTTTAATTTAAACATCATTTATTACACAATTAACTCTTGTGGGCTTTAAGCAGTGTTAGAATGTTACCCCCTCAAAAACATATCATGAGTTGTGTTTTGTTTCATTCACACATGTTTGAGTTACCCTTATTATTAGTCTGTCTACTGCTCCAAAGCTTAAAATTCTCTGTTCCACCATGTGATGTCTCATAGCGGTAGTTAGTAGTAAGTTAATAGCTAACTTTTACCTTAAATTCATTAGAGGGCTGAAATAATCTAAATTATATTAATGAAGGTAAAGTTTAAAAACACAATGGATTACTTCTTGTATTACCACATGACATCAAGATGGAATGTGGAGGATTTTGTGAGAGAAGAACTCAGTCTAAATATGCTGGGTTTGTGTGTTAAAAATCTAATGAAACACAACTCCAGATATGTTTTTGATGAGGAAACAACATTATAACATAGATTTGAAAATAGTAGTATATGGGCCCTTATTAAATTAACTTAAATTCAGGGGTGTTTGACGTGCTCTGTAACATTTTGAGCTCGCCTACTACTTCTGATCCCAGTGACTTTGATGGATGAATTACGAAGAACACCCAAGGACAATAAAAACGACCTTAACTCATAAACACGTCTTTTAGCTTTAATACCCCCCACTGTTGTGTAGGAGTCAGGTGAACCAGTTTTTCTATGTGAGCGCTCATGTCTGCAGCGCTAATCCGACTAGACGACTTCAGACCTGGGCATAAACAGGGAAGTGGAGCCTCCATCTTGTCTCTTAAACTCTGGATGACCTAGCGGATTAGACTGGTGCCCTTTGGGGTTAATATACAACATAATTCTCAGGACTAAGAGGACTTTAATCAACACGACATTAGCCCTGTCTTTCCCTGTAACTTTTACACCCACAAGCACAGTTACCCCTGCCCCAGCGGACCTCCTCCCTCCTTCCTCCCACTCCTCTTCTCTCGCACACAACAGGAAAGTCTATCTGAAATTGCATTAAATTCTTAATGGCGTAGACAGCCAAGTAATTACCATCAGTCACAGCCAGATCTTGTTTCCAGATTGGTATTATTGCAATGTCCTGGCTTTGAAATGAAACAAATAAAGGCACAATGAATGAATGGGCTGGGTTGGGTTACACAGATCTCGTGAATAGATATCAAATACGACCCCCACAAACACACTATAATGCATCTCCATATTGTCATAATGAAAATCTCAGGCTTTGATCTGAACCATCTTTTATTTGCGTGATGTAACACAATATAATCCAATCACGCAGTCGGAGCCCCTCTCTGGATTAAGTTACTATTTTTTTCTTTTTTCTACTGTCTCGACCTTTCTCTGGGCTTCATCACGTTTCATCCAGCTTTACACACAGCAAAGCCCCACGAGGATACCAGAGAATTAACACTAGAGACCGGTCAGCAGCCCCTATTCATAGAAGCAATATTTTACATTCACACTTTTTTACAACATTTAAATCAAAATTGTGACGTTTATGGTGGAGGAACTACCCCATGCTTATCTCCATGGAGATATTACTGCTATGTCTGTAATGTTCCAGAGTATGGCAATGCAGTTATCAATCTCAGTGAAAATAAACAGGAAGTATCGCCAGGCCAAGATACCGGTTAGATCTGTGGAGAGGCGAGTCACCATAAGGACGCTTGTTTTTGAGTAATACAAAGACCTACATAATTGAATAAATGAAAGACACAACAGTTTAATGCAATAAACTATATTCACGATTACTTCATAAACTAGGAAGATGTTTGGAAAGATGAGATTACAACTTCTGGGGTTCTGCTTGTGGTAGTAAGTCTGACAAAATCTAGGAAAAATGCGAAAATGTCCCAGTTTTCTTCATCTACATGTCATTGTAGCGTTCTGTTATGTTCATCTAATCAACAATTACAACCATACCTCAGTTTTCATCATTTTCCCCACTGACAGACAACTCCGAGCGCACTGGGTACATGCGATTAGAAGAGGTGAGGGCGCCAAATTCAAGATTATTCCAAAGAGCACATATGTATGCAATCTTCATTTTAAAGCTAATCACATTTACTTCAATGGTCAGTCGGAGAGCTAAGGGTCAGGAACTACACCGGAAGTTGTCATTGCGTCTTTCCAAACGTCTTCCTGGTTTGTGACATAAGCGTGAATAGAGCCTATACTGTGAAACTTTCCAGGCAAAGCATTAAGATCTCCATGGAGACAGACAGATGGCAGTCCCTCCACCAGAAAAATTACATAGTGCACCTTTAAACAATAACTTATTTTTTTTGTAGCTACATATCTCAAATACATTGGAAGAAAACCGGTATTTGAAATACAAAACACCCTGAAACCATGCCTACATGAAGACACGTGCTGTAGTATAGTGATGAATGCATTATAGTATATTATGTTTACATATTTTATTGTACTTAAGTTAGTGTTGTTAAATTTATTAAATATATTTCATTCCAATGTCCCATATATCTCCATGTGTTTTGCTCCACCTCTCACACAGCTCTGCAACCTCTGCAATGTTTTTCAAGAACTTTGTTCCCATGACACCTGCAGACACATATACTCATAATTTCTCCTTAGTACAAGTGTTCCTGTCGGGCTTTGATTTGTTGTATAAATTAGGAGGTTTTCCATTGCAGGTTAGCACGTGACACACACACACACACACAAATCAGGGCAGGTCACTATGGAGGAGTGTTATGGTGAATCTTCAATATGTCAAGTGTCAAGAGACTCCTCCAACAATGACAATAGATATTTATATTTTTAATTAAAGGGCCCATATTACACTATTGTCTGACACTATATCTATGTCATAAAGTTGTTTCTTCATCACAAATATGTCTGGAGTTTTGTTTTATTCACACATGTTTAACACACAAACGCTGTATATTTAGGCTGAGTGCTTCTCTCATACAGAAAACACTCTGTTCCACCTTGTGTGGTGTGTCATGTGGTAATAAAGGAGGTGCTCCACAGTGTTTTTAAACTCCATACATCTTCAGTAGAATCATTTGGATAATTGCAGTCCTGGAATTGTAAATGTCTATTGAGCTAAAGGTAAAAGGTAGCTACCAGCTACAAGCTCACAAGAATCAGTTTTTATGTAATATGGGACTTAATAAATAATAAATAAAGAAATAAATATTGGTGTGCTATAGTTTTGTAGATTTAGATGAATAGATGAATGGGTCTATGTTTATACAAAGCTCAATATTCTGTAGAAAACAACCAGCTTCAGAATTCTTCAAAAAATGAATGTGAGCATTCACTCTCAGAACCTCTGCAGGCTTATTTGTAGCACCATTATTAGTCATAAAGTATTAGTGGATTATAAATGAAGCATAGGGAGCTACAAGCCAAGATACTGTTAATTTAGACAAAGAAATATATTTGTGAAAGGATTATCATCAAATGTAATAAAACGTGCTTGAGTGGCAGTACAGCCTGCAGCTGGAGATATTTTATGTTTTGTTTGAGCAAAAGTTAAAAAGAGTATCTAAGTGACCACTCTGTCTCAGTTGAACAGTTCACCACATTATTCTTATTTTTCAGCAGTTCTTTTGACACATTTGCCTAAAAAGTATAAAGTACCAATAACCACAACTATTCAATCAATTATTTATGATTGCCCATTTTTCTCGGTGGGCCGACCTCCAGATGTTTTAAAAGAACTCATGCAATGTCTAAAATCAGGTATAATACACTTCTAGCCAGTCACCAAAGAGTGGGAAAGGAAATACTCTATTAAAGACATTTCAGTTTTACTATTGGAGACAACTACAATTTTGAACTATTGTATTCAACAACACTGAAGATATCTATGAATAGTACATATTTCAGTTCAGTAAATGAAGAAATATCATTATTTCTGAAATTGAATGTAAATTTGACATTTTAATTTAATCTAGTCTCACTACAACCAGGTTGTACTAGACTGCTTTGTCTCTCATCTGGTTTCATTTCACTTTTAACTGAAGATCTTTTATCTATTCTATTTAGTCATTTGATTTGAGATGTAAAAATAAATGCATGCACATAACTTAAAGGATTCAACACGAGTCATTGGTTCGGGTTAATTATTTGTAATGCTTAATTATGTGAGCATGATGTTCCCCGTGTAAACCAGTTTGACTGGAATTTCACACTCACGTTTCTCTGTAATGGTTTACCACACAGCTTCATCAATGCTGCATTTGCATATTTATTCAATTTTGACACAGCTCTAAACTGTAAAAATAATAATAGTAAAAAAGATATAATCAACAAAATGATTGTTCCAAAGTCATAAGAACAATTCATTTTGCTGAGCTGCAATGATAATCTGTGGCAGAAAAGAGGAGGGATCCTTTTCAGTGGCCCCTTGAAATAAAATATAAAGCAAATAAAATGTAATTGTAAATGCTTTGAATTTAACTGCAGCCCCAGATTCTTATACAAAAACATAATGGCCCAATTGTTTGTGTCATAATTTGGTGTTTTTGCTCTCTGGTTATCCATTCAGAAAGCAGGGTTGCCAGTTTCAGTGCTAATATCCAGCTGGTTTGACACTAAGAGCGCAAACTACATAATGTCCCTTTAAATCGTGATTCCTTTTACAGTGTAGCTGCATTCCAACTTGACAGATATGTAGCCCGGGCTTTTGTCCTTCTGTCTTTTGTTGGTTTGAAGCAGGTGGGACTGTTGAGTGACTTGTGTTTGTTTTTCTGAGCACGGCAGAGCCACACGTAACAGTGACATTTAAAGTCCAGCCTGTATGCTTTGCAGGCTGGACTTATGGTAAGTGCGTAAGCCAACTCCCTCCTCTCCCCGAAGCTCCGCCCCCTGACAACTCAATAACCAGCAGCCACCTGCACCTGACAGCTGTGCTCTGCTAATGACCATTTAGACAGTTAGTGCTCGCTTACCTCCTCTGTCCCCTCTGGATCTCCTTTCCTCTGCTTCACTGTAGAAGACACACACACTTGAAACAGTGCAGACCTGAGTAGAGAAAGAGAATCAATAGAGCTGAAAAAAATCAGCCGATATTTATTAAAGGGCCCCTATTACACTATTTCCTGATCTATGTTGGAATGTTGTTCCATTGTCAAAAAACAAACCCAGAGTTGTGTTTTGTTTCATTCACCCCATGTTAAACACACAATCTGAAAACATCCTGTTCCACCTTGTGATGTCATGTGGCTCCACTGTGTTTTTAATCTCTTTACACCTTCACTAGGATTATTTGCATAATTTCAGACCTAGAATTGCCAATCTCTACTTAACTAAAGGTGAAAGGTAGATGTTAACTTTAAAACTACGACTTCGTGACATCGCAAGGTGGAACAGAGTAATTTGTGCTTTGGAGGTGTAGACAGACTAACAATAAAAGGTTACTCATGTGTGAATGAAACAAAACATGACATGACTGAGGTAATAAAATTATAACACCTTTAATGTTTGCTTCCCCAATCAGATGTTTTCTAAATACAAGTGATATTCTGAAAAAAGCTCTTCAGCGACCCATACACAAAGCCTATTTAGTTTTTATTTTCAAGTTCAAGTTCAAACCTGCCCATAAATATTAACAGGGTCTGTTAAAGTGGAGTCCAAATGCTAAATGCTTTTTAACATTTTAGATAAAAAGGACAGAAATCTCAATCTCTTAATATAATTAATCAGTTTTGCATAAGCAAGGCACCTATTTCGTTCAAGTACAACCAGTGGTCACAATATTAGAAACAGCCTGGCCAAAACAAGGCCAATGTTCCCAGTTTCATCAATTAATTTCCACCAACTAAAAATGTTGTCTGTTTAGAATGTTTGGTCACATGTATTTATTCAAAGTAAATTGCACAAATTGTGAAGTTTTATTGCAATATAGTTTTAATTAACAGTATTGTTCCATCCATCCAACCATCCATTTTCGTCCGCTTATCCGGGGCCAGTCGAGGGAGCAGCAGTCTAAGCAGGGACTTTTAGACTTCCTTCACCCGGGACAAACAGTACTGTTTTATGAAAAAAATAAATAAATAAAATAATTTAAATCAGTAAGTAAAGAAGCCAGTGCTGGTTGTTTCATGTATATATTTTATTATTATTTATCTAATTATTATGGTCAATTCCTATAGGAAATACTGAAAATTTAGCAAGACTATAGATAGATCTTGTAATTTCTTTAATAATATTAAATGGATATACAGTATAGGTAGTTAATGTAGTTAATGTTAATGTAGTTAACTTTTTGGCTGGGGGTCTGTTACCTGCTTGTTTCTATGGAGATGTCACTGCTCTGCCTGAAATGTTCCACAGTATGAGATTACACAGATCTATTTATTTTCTCAATTACAGGTGGGTTTATAGCTCAAAAATATCTAGAAATAGGTATTCTGAATGTGAGCGGGGTTGTATCTTCACAAATCTGACCTGTAGCTTGGTCTTGTTTGGTCTCCATGATGACAGAAAGGTTTAATGCCATACTGGGAAACATTCCAGATGAAGTAATAGCATTTCCATGTAGAAAAGCATTTAATAGAAAAGTTACACAATGCACCTTTAATTATATTTTACCTATTAGAGCACAGCTGACTTCACACAAACATGAGCTACATCTCCACAGCCTTATGATGATGATGAATAACTGTGTGCAAACAGACCAAACTTTTATAGCTCACTTTTAATTAACTGCATATATTTATTTAAAGCATGTCTCTGTCCCCACTTCTCTCTCCGGGGAATTCAAGTCTGGCAGATTTTTCACCATAAAAACGATATTACGGCTGTGTCTTTAATGTCTGTACACTTACAACGCTCCAATGAAGGTCTTAACTTGTGATGATTACAGAAATAGTCCAGTAATTTCTCTCCAAGGGCTATTTTCCAGTCCAGAGGCGTTAAAGTTTGGATAAATCCGAAGTAATTTGCAGTACAGTAGACATTAATTAGAGCTCCTCCATGTGAGTGCAGAGACCAGGACTGTACCAGGGATTGGGTTTCCAGGCAACTTTACCTGATCCACCGGCGTCTGCTGTGCTTAACAGCTGTCATGTGGGATACTGGATACACTACACTGTTTTTTAAAAGTGTACAAAAAAGTCTTTAAAATGTATAAGGAGCCCGGAAGTTGATCACCGAATTCTAAACTGCAGTGTGATAAGACAACAAAGCTACCTACATGTAATCACAATTAGATTTAAGTGGTAAAAATAAGGAAAAAAGAAAAATAAATTAAGTAAAAAATAAAGGCTCTTATTTGTCTATTACGTTTGTCAATTTTAAAATGGACCAAAAGTCAGAAATTACAGATGCACTTGTGGAAGGTCCGCCACCTGCTCGTCCATTCCGCAGCATGGAAATAAACTTCTTAATCACAATGGAGACAAATTAATGGTCAGATCTATGGAGAAGCAAGCCTGAACGTGGTAAGAATTCACGCAAGGTATTTTTGAGCTCTAAAACACCTGAAACTGAACAAATACCAGGGGGATATGTTTAATGCCCTACTGTGGAACATCCCAGGCAAAGAAATAGCATATAGATAGGTAGATATTAGGAATGTAATGATATCCAAAACTCTCAGTATGATATTATCACGATATGCATCTCGAGGTATTATATTTACTGCGATATTTTGGAGAGGCAAATATAATTTTACTTTTAAAAACATATTTCTTCATGTTGTCTGTGCTGAAATGAATCATGGGATATGTAGTTCCCGATGTTTATTAGCTATTGCAGCTGTAAAACCATGAAATTAAGCAAAGGAACTTGTAATTCGATAAATCGTGACACCCCACAATATTATTTTGAGACATTTGACAATGCAATATCACAATATTTTGGTTATTGTTACATCCCTAATAGATGTCGTTACTATCCTATCTTCTGAATGTGCAGTTATTAAAATATGTAGAAGAAGAACAGATTTGAATAATAATGATTTTGGCTTGTATTACACTTCACAAACTTGACTTGTTTCTCAAAGTGGTGTAATGGTATAAGGCAAGTGTCATTATTATAAAGTGGTACACCTATTTGCAGTGCACCTTCTATCAGTCACTCACTGTCTCGTCCAACACATTAGCACAGGCAAGTTGGAAAAAGTGTCTTGCCCAAGGAAAGGCTAGAGATGAATTGACTGGTAGGTAGTT
The DNA here is from genome assembly GCF_026225935.1 of Boleophthalmus pectinirostris. Taxonomy (NCBI): domain Eukaryota; kingdom Metazoa; phylum Chordata; class Actinopteri; order Gobiiformes; family Gobiidae; genus Boleophthalmus; species Boleophthalmus pectinirostris. The sequence continues at coordinate 28,627,505 of NW_026571140.1, forward strand.
CGAAGACAATCACTCTAACACCTAAGCTACTGCCTCCCCTAAAAGCCTCTGATCGAATTAGCTGACGCACTTATCCCCCCTACATGAACGAATGACTTCCTGAAATGCACGAGGGGTCGATATTTACAAGCAGGGCGCATCTGGCACTCTATTACCCTGGTGATGCAGTGGTCAGTGAGCTGCAAGGACCACCATACTGGGCATCCTCTGCACCCCCCTTTAAAATAGAAGAGGTGCTTACTGATGCAAAGCACGCTCCTAATGTCTAGACAACATTTAGGATGGAAGTGATTTTTATTTTTATATTTTTATCCTTGTTGGTTCAGTCTTTATCCGTCCCATGTCATATAAATAAATGGTCACAGCCTGGATTTTTGTGGAAATAAACAAAATTTCCAATAACTGATGCAGGTTGATGCAGAATCTTGAAGCAAGACACGCATTAGTGTCTACAGGGTGAGCTAAAAATAAACAGGCAGAGCGAGGTGAGCTAGATAAAAGAAAATAATATTGGACACTGTGGACTCACTGAAGGTGGAGTGAGAATATTGATAATACTGGCTGACATTAAAGATGCATTGCATTACTTTTCTGATAGTGTCTGTTAATGTGTCTGTCTGGAATGTTTCACAGTTTAGTATTAAGTCTTTTTATCTTCATGAACACCAATCCAGACCAAGTTACAGGTCCAATCTGTGGAGAGGCAAACCCTCTCAAATGTTTTTGTAGTTGTTTTTGAGCTATAAAACTACCTGTACTTTAAAGGGACAGTCCGAATTTTTGGACATAGGACCTCATTTTCTAGTAAGCCAGAGTGCTGTAGACATGTGAAGACACTTTAAATATTCCATCCAGTCCTTGTATTTGTAGAGGTCACTGGTGCTAGACTAGCACATGTCAATGGCTATTGTTAGCCTGCAACTAAAAACAGTCTTACCCACTCCACAAAGCATCCAAGGCAAAACAATTATAACACCAGACTGTTGATGTAAATGTCTGTGTAATCCCTTTAATAAATGTAAGGTGGAGCTGTTTAATGTCATACTGTGGAATGTTCCAGGCAGAGCATTGACATATCCATAGAAACAAGAAAGTTCATGTAATGTAACGTGACTTTAAGTAGTCATAAATGTTCAAAATAATTCATAATGAATAAATTACCAAATTGTGATTGTTTTGGTCTGGGTATTTCGCATAAGCTTATACATCCTTATATTTCATTGTATGCAAATTGATGTTGATGTTGACAATGGTTGTTTTTACTTTTTTAAATTTATTTATTGACCTTTATTTAACCAGGAAAGTCCCTCTGAGATTTGGTATCTTTTTTCAGGGGAGTCCTGGTCCCAGAGGGAAGTCTATTGTACATGTTTTTAGTGGTAGGGGAAACCGGAGCACCCAAAGAAAACCTATACGCAGGAGCAGGGAGAAGATGCAAACTCCACACAGAAAACCCCTGTGCTGAACTGGAGTGGAACCTAGGACCGTCTTGCTGTGAGGTGACAGTCCCCTTGACACACTTATAAGAAAATAATTACTGTTAAATGTGAAAAATGCATGCAATGGAAAACAGTAAGTCAGTGTTGTTTGTTGCGTTTCATGTATGCTTTATTTTATTATTATTTATGTAATTATTATGGTAAAATCCTATGAAATCTTTGAATATTTTGCAAGACTACCTACTATAGATCCTACAATTTTTGTGATAATATTTCATGAATATATAGGCTGTTAATGTGTATGTTCAAGATGGATTATGCATTAAAAATCAAACAAAATCTTTGGTAAACAGCGTCTAAACACAAAACAGTATTACTATTCGAGGTGAGATACTTGGACATTTGAGTAGAGATGGCGTCCATAGCAGATAAACAGCTTTGATTGGGTCATTCACAAATTTGCAGGAGCATTGATTTGGTGTAGGTTTCACACCAGACTGTCCAGCGCTCTATGGAAAGAAGCAGGGACTGTCTCACTATGCAGACTCATGTGAAACCAAAGGAGTAATTAACCTTCACTGGATGTTTGATTAAAAGTAAACTTCTACACAGATGTGAAGACAAGAGCCTGTGACGTGGCTCATTTGCCTCAGTTTGTCTTGTTTCTGAGGGACAGTGAGCACCATACGGTCTGGGCCACTCATGAATTAAGCACTAGCATAATGGTCGCATTATATGGCACTTTTCTATTCCCCAAGTCCCCACTGAAATTCATACACACCGAGTCAAACACGCAAACACTACACTGAAAAACAATCTTAAATCAATACCAAAATCTACCAAATAACATCTCATAATTGCAGTATTTTGCTGGGGTTTCCAAAATCACCCCCAATTATTGTGCATTTTTCTCACAGCAAATACTTTAAAGGTATCGTGGTTTGGATCCCAGGGGAGATCCATGGTTCTGGAGGAAGATTGCAGTTCAGTGCTCCCAAATGAAAAACATGCTTTAGCTCTTTGCCAAAGTGAGTGTCCAGTATCACTACAGATCTTTACGACCCTTGACCTTGGAGGATAATAGACAGGAGATATTTGTTGTGTAACAGTGGTGCTCGGCAGGATTTGTCCATCTCCTCTGTCGCCTTCATCAGTTAAACTCTCATTACAAGGCTGGCCTCTGGCTCTGTGCGTTTCCTAATTAGGTGATTACTGTATGTTGTGGGGGAAGTGAACTATGAAGCACGGCTCTACTTTTGACCCTTTGGGCCAAAGAGACTATTATTTTGTTCTGCTTTGAGATTTTCATAACATCTTTCCCACCGACTGTGCTCTGGGTTCATTTAAGACCTCTGCACTTTGGTTTGACACTTTTAAAAAACCCAAAAGTCCAAGCACTGTGTCTTACGCTGTGTTAAACTCTTATGTGTAAAGATTGGAACAGTGTATAATTTCAATGATCATGCGTTAAGATTAAAGTATACTTTATTGGACCTATTGGGAACATTTTCTTTCTGCATTTGACCCATTCCTCAGTTTCAAGCTGTCAGGAGAATAACTACAGTAGAGTAACCTCGCTCCTGAGCCAAGTGGATAATATTATGTTGTAAGTTTGCTTTTAAAAATTTTTTATATGTGTGTTTTATAATGTTTAATATAACATTTGCATAACTATGGTTCATAAAATAACTCATCTTGATGCAAAAAGGGTGGGATTTAGGTTCAAAGTGTCATCTTATTTACAGCCTTTTTTCTCTAGTCTAGTTGACTTTTAGGCCTTTTGGTGTTTAATCTGTACCATGATAGATTAAAGCCATTGTTAGCTCGTTTGTCAAAGTGTGATGTACTGCTTTTATTCCAATCTTTTAAAGGTGCACTGTGCAACTTTTCTGGGGAGGTTCTCCTACTTATTTGTCTCCATGGAGATGTTATTACTCTGCCTGGAATGTCCCATGATATGACATTAAATATATCCATAGCATTTATTTATTATCGCTGGTTCTATTTCTCAAAACTACAATAATTTCTTCTGTGAATAGGGGCGACTCTCCACAGATCTGAATTGTAAAGTAGCGATCCTTCACTGGAAATGTTACTCAGTGCAGCTTGAAGGAGTTGTTTTTGAACTATTCTGTATTTCAACACAGAGTCAGAAACATTTTAGTCTCAAAGTCCATCAAACATTTTTTACTTTAAGAATCTGTCTGTGTTCTAAATACAAAGGAGTCCAAAGTTTCTCACGATCAATAAAACAAAACTGAAATCAGCCAGACAGCCTTTGGTCAATACACATTTTCAGACGTCAATGAATCAGAGCAGAGGACACTTTAAAATGTCCCTGGAGCTGACAGAGCATCCGTATTTCTAAAACCAGACGCTTCCACGGAGGAGATTTGTGAGAGCTTTGTCCCCAGGTCTCCAGTTACAAACCACAAAGTGACCTTGGCCTTTTCTGGACACAGCACAGGTCTGGTATCACAGGCCAATATAGGACTTCATTCACACATGTTCTATATTTAGTGAGAAGTGATTAGTGTACTTGGAAATAAAAACACTGTAGATTACAATTGATTAAGGGTTCTGGATGCTCGTTTCATCTTAAAGAGCTGTGCGACTACTCAGAAATATAATTCAAGCTCCTATATAACACAAAATTGATTCTTATGAGCGTTAAGTCATGTTGTGATATTATTACCTTCTCATACACATAACATACATGGAGTTGTGTTTTGCTTTATTCACACATGTTTGAATAACACTTTATTATTAGTCTGTGTTCAAAGCTCAAAATACTCTGTTCTACCTTGTGGTGTCATTTAGTTTTCAAGTCAGCAAATTTTACCTTTAATTCCAGAGGCGAAAATCATCCAAATTATCTAGTGAAGATGTACAGAGTTTAAAAACACAGTGGAGCACTTCCTGTATTGCCACATGACATCACAAGGTGGAAAAGAGTTACCCCTCTCTTGGCTTTGAGCATTGTCATGTTGGTCACTTTTTAAATATTTGTAATAACTCGCTCTACATGATCATGGCACTTTTACTTTCGTTTTTTTATCCTTAAATAAATTCCTATTCCTAATATGGAACTCGGCTCCAGGCAAATGAAGCTCACGGTGTTCGCCGTTATAGGAGCGAATTTGGAGCAAAGTTCCATATTAGGAATAGGAATAGAGCGTCCCTTAGTCCACTTCTTTATACAGTCTATGGTTTTAGTTGAGAACCTAATAGCTCTGAGGTGCTTCTTGATACGACATGCTTGAGCCTCTGATAGAAGAGACATAATCCAGTCACAGTTGATGGGATTGTTGGGATCCTGCTCTGTGTTCTGTCCTTCAGCTGTGCCCTGTCCTCTGTCATATAATACAGGACATATGGATTTGAACAGCAGCACTGTCTGATCACATGTGTCCGCTCACAAAGTCACATTCAGCTGAACTTGGTGCAAAAACCAACACTACAACCAAGGGACATTACAAGTGATAGAAAGCATTCTTTATTATAATTATAAATATTATAATTTATTGGGGATTATCTTCCTTCCTTGGGGAAATATTTACATATTTTAAGTTACTGTGTGCTATATCTTCCCGTGTCTGATCCAGTCTCCCAAACAATTTTCAGGAATCACAGCTGGAAACTGCAGAAGCTGAACTGCCACCAATCTCACAATCTTTAAAACTGCGCTATGTAACTTATCTGAAAGAGTCCTCCACTGCTTTGTTTCATCAAGATGTTATTGCTTTACCCATGCCTATGTTCATGGAGATAAGCAGATGACCAGGCCAAGTTACAGGTCAAATCTGTGGAGAGGTGACGCCCTCATAGTAAGAATGCATGTGCTTTGAAGTATTATTGAGCAAAGGTCACACACTGCACTTTTAACACACGTCCCAATATTAATGGAAGAATGAATATGATGCCCACTCTTGACTGTCCTGTCACATGTGTCTTTTGCTTCACACTAAATTAGTCTGTGTCTCTGCTAAATTGAAGTAAAGTAAATCCTTCCAATTCGTGGATTAAGTGGCGAACAATAGCGATCTACAAAGCATCCTCAGAGCAGGATATACAGAGATGATGAACGCCATAAGGCTCTTGTGCTCATAAGAGGCTTACAGTGGCACTATATCAGAGGAAGGCCTTTAATTCAGTCTCTGTCTGTTTGAGAGTAGCTTTTCAATGAATGCAAAGGTCATGTGAGAAATGACAAGAAAAGGGTTATTTTTCCTGTAGAATTTTTGAACTATGGCACAGTGGAGGCTAACCATTGGGAAATATAACATCTGTAAATCAGCTGTTAAATAAAATCATATGCGGCATGTCTCGATAACAAATTTTGAAGCGTGATATATTGCTACAGAGATGTCCAGTGATAAAGTATAATATTGAAACTACTTTATGCAACTGACACAAAGCAGGATAATCCCAGTAATCCCATTTTTAAAGGGCCCATTTTATGCAAAATCAACTTTTCAGAGCTTTCTACCTTCGAAGAGTGATGTGTGGGCCTTGTATATGTCGCCAAAGTGTTTTTTTAGATTGATTCAGCTTTTCTTTTTTTTTTTTACAAATTGCAGTGTATTTCTGCCACCCTCCCACGTTATAACGAACTAAAGCCTGCTACAACGATGACGCGGCAGCTACACCTATGACACATTTGAAGTAGCAGAGATTGCTTCGCTACCATCCCCCTCCCCCACTCCACCGCCTCCGCCCCTCCTCCACCCTACATATGCTGACAATTCTCACATGAACACCTAAACAAAAGTGACAGCATAAGATAATTGTTCTACACTGTAATAAGTTTATCTACTAGCGTTTATTAATACTTTGCCAATCACTAATGTTCAGCTGATGCTGATGCGGTGCTTGTGCTTCAGGCACCTCCAAGTCCTCGTCCGATTCGGGGTCCAACACATAAGGCTGAACACGCCATAATGAATAAAAGTTTATTCCTACCGCTATCAGGGTGCACGCCTGTCTCCCCCTCCCTCCCTGAGATGGGTGGAGGAAGAGCGACTCACTCAGAGTCTACATCACGTTTGGAGCCTGTGGAGCCTGTGCTTTCTCAGGAGGGGTGGGGGGGATGTGCAATAGTCGGCCTTTCACAGTTCCAGGTCTGTGACTGCCTCCAAGAAATCAGTAAGATTTCATAACTATTGTGTAATGGATGTTCCAAAACCCAAATTGTGCTTGTATATGTGCATAAGATACAATGTGAAAAGAGTTATTTTGCATGAGATGGGCCCTTTAAAGAGACAGTATCATTAAAAAGCCTGAGCTACAACAAATAAATGACAGAATGAACTGATAATTAGGCATTGCAGTAACAACTCTAATCTTATGTTATTTCAAAAAGTAAATAAATAAATAAATCTCACCACTGTTGCTAAGATAATGTACGCATCATAAATATTGAGCCCCAAAATAGTGTTCCAGCCTCTATGCACTGAACGATAAATTGATATTGTAATTATCGTGACTTGTCTAATTATAGGCCTTATGATCATTAGTTACCCCAACTAGTAATGTTAAATTAAATATGTCATATTTTTTCTATTTACTTAAGATTTCTTGTTAAATAAACATGTACATTTTGAATAGATCATTTTAAAATCATTCATTTGCTTTGGATTAACATAAATTAAATATATGGGAAACGGTGATAAAATAAATAGAACATAAAACATAACATTTTCTGGGAGAAAGAAAAAGACTTTTTACATTCTATTTTTAACATGATATCCAATGGTAAAAGGTTTTGAGTCTGATCCCTGCTAGAATTTCATGTTGTTGCTGTATCTTTGGACAGGATAAATATAGTGTGGTCAAAGGGGTCATACAGAGATCAGCAGTCACTTCAGGCTAAAAAGAAAAAAAAGGGGGGGGAATTGTAAAAGAAACTTGAATCACTGTACAAGTAAAGTGGTTAATGGACAATTGATGCAGTGCTGTAAGAGCCTGCACTGAAAAAAAAGCAAAAGAGAAGCAGAAGAAGAGAGCTTTATAAATGCAGCTATTTGCTTGGAGAATAATGGAGCAAACTTGCGTTGCTCTCAGATGTTAGACTCAGAGTGTCAGTACATTTCCATACGGACAGTTCCACAGATTTTGCATCCACTTTTCCTGCCTCGCGTTGGTGTGGACTGGCTGTGGACTGGCTGTCACATGCTACATTGCACCTGGGACTGTGTTGTGGCGGCATTTCAATAGATTTCAATGTCAGCGGTGAGAGAAGCTTTAGGATGGGACATTGAAATAGGATGGGATTTGATTGAGGGAAACTATGTATTTTTCTAACACTAGCAAAAAAGAATAAAAACAAGGTCCTATATCAGACAGAATCATGAGCTTTAAACTCATCAAAACACACACTTGGAGCTGTGTATTTTTGTTTAATTCACACATGTTTGAGTAATCCTTAGGGATGTAATGGTATCCAAATCTCTCGGTACGATATTATCACAATATACATCTCTTGGTACAATATTTATTGTGGTATTTTGGAGAGAGGAGATATAATTGTAGACAGGACGCTTTTTTGCTTTTAAAACACTCTGACAAGAATTTGGTGTGAATTGTTACAGTTATAATCCCAAGAATTCAAGTAAAAAACATATTACTTCATGTTGTCTGTGCTGAAATGAATCATGGGATATGTAGTTCCAGATGTTTATTAGCTATTAAGGAAAGGAACTTGTAATTCAATATATTGTGACAGCCCATGGTATTACTGTGAGACTTTTGACATATGATATCACGATATTTTGGTTACTGTTACATCCCTAGCAATTGTGCATTATTAGTTTGTCTATCTTCAAAGCTAAAAATGCTCAGTTCCACCTTCTGATTTCATTATGTAGGCAGAAATGATTAAAATGATTCTAATGAAGGTGTATGGAGTTTAAAAACACACATGTTTAACACACAAAGCTGCATACTGAGGCTGAGTTCTTCTTTCAAACTGAAAATACTCTGACAAAACAAAACACAACTCCAGGTATGTTTTCGAGGAAGTTACGGCATTCTGACACAGCTTAAAGCTCACAAGAATCAATGTTGTGCAGTATAGGACCTTTAAATTAATTTGCTAGATTTCATAATTAAATTGCAAGCTGCGCCTTATTAGTATTGGTTGTTATTGGCGAGAGCTTTCAGTTACATCATCTTTACATAACTGAGGGCATGACTGTTTTCGATTGCTTTTACTTTGCTGTTGGTCCTTCTCTCAAATTCCTCTTGGATTGTGGTGCTGGAGAGAGCTGAGTGAAAAGGACTTATATGGGCATTTGCAGGTGTTAGAGAAGAGCTGGTGCGAAGCGATTTATGGCCGGGTGGTGAGAATTTTTCATCTTTAAAGGTCCTACATTACACAGAATCAACTCTTGTGAGCTTTAAGCCATGTTATAATGGCTCCTCAAAAACATACCTGGAGTTGTGTTTTGTTTCATTCACACATGTTTGAGTAATCTTTTATTATTAGTCTGTCTACATCTCCAAAGCTCAATATTAAGCGATAGTTTTAAAGCTACCTTTTGTTCAGAGATGGGCAATTCCAGGGCTGCAATGATCCAAATGTTTCTGGTGACAGTTTATTAAAACACAGTGGAATGAAGTAAAACAACTCCAGGTTTGAACATTATAACATAGATCAGACAATAACATAATATGGGCCTTTTAAAAACAACTTGGCGCATCAAGATTAAACAGCTGTGTGGCATGACAAAGCACATGATTTTTTGACATTTTTCTATACAAATAATAGGCTATATAGTACTAAGGTATGACATTGTGGGTACGTTGTTGGCCCCACCCATTTGTGGAAGTGGAAAATGCATTTTGTGGTTTCCATTCTCTTCTGAGCAATTAGACAGGATGTGAGACACTGATGCACAAACTATGACAACTAATGCACACTCAGTTATTGCTTTCTGCTGTGGTTTTGGCTAATGGCAAAGTGCAATGATGCTGCAACTACAGACAGAAACTCATAAAATTCATATTTAAAGGGCCCATATTAAGCTATACACTCCTCATGGCTGGACAATCTTTTTTGTTTCTCTTTCCTATAGTCATGTGATGATTTCATGTGATTGCAGTTGTATTTGTTTTTAATGACACCTGTGTGTTCTGTGCCACCCTTATGCTCAGAGGAAGACCATCCTGCTGGTTGAAAAATGTTGGCATCCTTCCATGTAATAAAGGACTTTTAATATTTTCAGTCGTTGTGCCTCTCGGGACTGTACGGTGCCCATTTTTTAATTTTTTACATTCTGTTGAGATATCACTAGTTGAAAACCTGTACTGCTACTTTTTATCACTCAGCTCTTTTTTTCATCTGATACCTGGAGTTGTGTTTTGTTTCATTCACACATGTTTAACACACAAACCCAGTTCTTCTCTCAAACAGAAAAAACTCTGTTCCACCTTGTGATGTCATGTGGCAATACAGAATGTGCTTCACTGTGTTATTAAACTCCATACACCTTCACTAGAATCAATCAATCAATTTCCAATCTCTGAGCAAAAGATAAAAGGTATAGCTGTTAACTTTAAAACTATCACTTAATTTTTGAGCACTGGAGATAGACAGACTAATAATAATAAAGTCAAACATGTGTGAATGGAACAAAATACAACTCCAGGTATGTTTTGGATGAAGCTTAAAGCTCACAAAAATCAGTTTTGTGTAATATAGGACATTTAAAGTTAAAGTATATAACAAGTGGCACATCACCCTCATGACTCATCACAATAGGAAGTTTAATCATACTGCAGAACTGTCTTCATAGAAAAGTTAAATACCATGGCTTTAAAGAGAGTGATTTTTATTTTATTTTGGACAGCAGCAATTTCCCTTATCTGGTTTATTCTACTGTATGTCAAAAATAATAGCAGTACTTATGCCAGATGCCCTTCTTGATGCAAATCTCTCCATTTATGGTTGAGAAAGTCACAGCCAATCCACACTGGCAGCTGTGAGAGGGTTGGAGACAACAGTATTATAAAATCAACATATTCTAATAACGCAATGAAAATGTACTTTTTGGTATGTTTTTCTTTAACAGGGCAAACCTCTTAAAAAAGTTTATATCTTCTTGCTTTAAATCAAAGTCTCCCTCTGTACATGCCATTCTGATTTTCTTTATATACTGTATGTCGTTTTAACATCTATTTTATAACACCAGAATCAAACTGAAGTAGATCTGCTTGGGACTAGAGCGGTGTAGCTGCATGACATTTTTATTTTCTTTTGATCTTATATGTAATTTTTAAAAACATATTTTTATAACTCCAGAATCTCCTATACTGAAGTAGCTTTGTTTAGGATTACAGAAACCTACAGGTACAAGAAAGTCAAGAAATGTTTGCATATCCAGGGATTACAACGCAAATTACAAAAACACCCCAAAGCTCAGTGTTACATAATCAGTGTTTCTCACACCATGTTTTAATTTCCATCTTTTCTCACTTTCATTTTTCTGAGAACAGACAGTGTACATTCAGATTTAACAACAGAACCATCTGTTGTATTAGTTTAGACATGGATTTAAGCACCTTATTGTACAAACAGGTAGAATGAGCATGTTTTTATGGCTGCTGTATCCTGTGAAGGCCTGTATAATTGAAACCACACACTTGTTTAGCCTTTGACACGAGGAGAAGGACTCCTGTTTGGACTATGGGAAGAATGTAACTTTAAATTCCTTGTCTTCTTTGATCATTAATATTTGTCATGGTAGGGTTGGTCAAAGTCACGGAAGGCCATATGTTCCCGTGGTTTTCTGCTGCTTTATTTGCTTTTGTTGCAACATGTATGACTTAAAGGTGGACAGTAGAACCAATGTTATTCTCCACACATCATCAGCCTGTCATATTAAGATTTAAGGCTTGGCACTTGCTTTTATCCACTGAGATACTGATATTACAGTTTTGCCTGCAGAAAAAAACCAAAACAAAGCAAAATACAGTCAAGTTACATAACATTGTTTAAATTATTGCACAAAATTGACTCTTGTGAGCTTTAAGCCATACATACCATGATTTGTGTTTTGTTTCATTCACACATGTTTAAGTAACCCTTTATTATTAGTCTGTGTACATCTCCCAGAGGTGGGAACAAGTTGTTGTTTGGCAAGTCTCAAGTAAGTCTCAAGTCTTTGCCCTCAAGTCCGAGTCAAGTCAAATCAGAGTCACTGGCCCATAAGTCTAAGTCAAGTCAAGTCCAAGTATTCTGCTTTGAGCTTCAAGTCTTTTCAAGTTTTTAAACCAAAGTAGCAAATATAGCTTAGATTTTTGCAATTTATATGAATTTTAAACTAAATTGTACTTAAAAAGTCATGGTATATTTATTTATAGAGTATACAAGAGTTGTAGGAATTAATTTAGTTAACTTTTCCTTTTTAATGTCTTGACAAGATCTTAGTGTGGATCATTATGGTCAGAATAGAAACAATTCAGATGTAAAAGTGCTTCCCAAGTCGTTTCACGTTACAGGCCTCAAATCCGAGTCAAGTCCCCAAGTTACTGACCTTAAAGTCCAAGTCGAGTCCCAAGTCTTAATCCATTTTATCAAGTCAAGTCTCAAGTCCTAAAAATAGTGACTCAAGTCTAACTCGAGTCCAAATCATGACTTGCAAGTTCTCACTTCTGACATCTCCAAAACTTAAAATGCTCTGTTCCACCTTGTGATGTCATGATGCTGTAGTTTTCAAGTTAACAGTTATATTTTACCTTTAGTTTAGTAGAGATTGGCAGTTCCACGGCTGAAATTATCCAAATGATTCTAGTGAAGGTGTGTGGCGTTGAAAAACACAGTGGAGCACTTCCTGTATTACCACATGACATTATATTATTGCCAAAAGTAAACAAGTGTAGCAAGAAGTACCTACAATATATGTCATGTACAGAGATGACATTTCTGAAGTGCTTTGTGTCTTTGTACTTCATTTATTACTCTAAGAACTGTCTTTGAAGCCCAGACAAACGCACTGCTCAAACCACATTAAGATGTTGATAAATTTACTCGACAGCAAATCCCGACACTACAAAGTTTGCAGCTAAATCCAGCCGAGCCAAAGGTAAACCCAGATTAAACCCTTCTCCGTGGTTAGCCATTAGCTGCAGCCGGACAGCCCTATAAAAGTGACAGAGAGCCACTTTAGCCTGTGTTTGCTTTGCCCCATATGTGGTCAACGCTCCGAATCAATACAAAAACTCCTGATTTATCATTCGCCCTGAGTCCGCACTGTCTCGCACCAAACTAACTGGCCCCTTTCGCCCATTATATTGTCATGTGTTATGAGTAGTGCCTAGCAACAAAAGCTGGCAGGATGTTTGAAGAATGACCTATGTAAGGCTTTGGTCCACTGCACACTCAAAACAACCATTAGCACTGACAAGCAGCACCTATCTCCCTCATTACGAGCTTGAAGCACGCCGCCGTAATAACCCTGAACTCCAGACACTACCCAACTTTATTAAGGACACTTGTACAGAAGTGCTCGACAGCCTAAATGCAACGATTCACTGAAATATAACATAAGTACGCCTTGAGTCCAAGTCGAGCTAATGTGTTCAGTCATTTAGAAGCATATTACAATTTTATATGAGTTTGAGTAGGACATTATTTTACTGTAATGTGAATGTTTCTTTCAAATTTTATTAAGGACTATGGTAAAAGCTTAAAAGCAAAGACAAATGAAGCAGTTATGATTCTGAGGTGGGGAACAGACTTGACACTGAAACTTATGTGACATTTTCGAAAGTACAAATAGAATGTCAGAACAAAGAAAACATTAAACTAGGTTATCACAGGTGCACTGTGTAACTTTTCTGTTAAATCAGCATTTCCCAAACTTTTTTTCTGGGGATCCGTATTTGTTTCTGTGTAAACTCTGCACACCTGACTGAGCGACCGGTACGTTGGAGAAGAGGCACTTAGCTGGTTTTAAAGAAAAACTCACGCACACTGTCTCACTCTTGATTTTTCTTTTATTGGTGCAACTTTTTGGCCCCTCAGGTGGAAGGTCTGAGGGACCGAAACGTCATATCAATAAAAGAACAATCAAGTGTGAGACAGTGTGCTGGAGCTTTTCTTTAAAAACAACCTGGGGACCCATGTTTTAAAAGTAACAAACCTTTGCGACCCAAGTCAATAGACATTATTTGTAAATCACAAAATAAAGGTGGATTTGACCATTATTGATCATTAATGAGGATATTTTATTGTTGTTTAAGTGATCGCGTCTGAACCATTAGTATTACTCAAGTTTTAAAGTGAAAAACAGTAACTGAAACAGCAATAAATGGTATCCAGTCACATATTTAGACATTAAATGTAGCCCTTTTTTTTTTCTTTTCAACTTTCAATTGAACCAACAATATTGGAACAAAATAGTCAATAAAATGATTACAAAAAGATTAGGAAATTATACAAAACAGGTCTTCACATTTCAACATGTGTCAGAAATGTATATTGCAGATCGTGACATGCAAAATGTCTTGCCCCAGTCTTTGGGAAACAATGCGTGAAATGCTTTTCTTCATGGAGATGTGATTTCTTTTTCTGGAATCTTTCACAGTATGGTATTAAACCTTTCTATCTTCATGGGGACCAAACCAGACTAAGTTACAGGTCAAATATGTGGAGAGGCAACCCTGCTCACAGTCAGAATCCCTGTTTTTCTAGGTATTTATGAGTGATAAATCTACCTGTAATCGCATAAATGTGAGGTAGAGCTGTTCAACTTCATACTGTGGAACATTCCAGGCAGAGCAATGATGTATCCATAGAAACAAACAGGTGACAGGCCCCCCAACCAAAAAGTTACACAGTGCACCTTTAAACAAGGGTTAATTAGTTCATTGGTTAACTGCAATTCTGGGTTTACATTTACTCAGACTATCATTGGCCTTCCACAAAACAAACAATTTAGAGATTTAAGCTGACAATATTTGATTATGTAGTTATAAAATACTGTAAATTGTGAAAATAAATGCAAACCAATTTTACATAATGGATACAACGGATAATTCTTCTGTCTTTTTAATAGAACAGGTTTTACCTTTGACATCACGGCTACATGAAATAAACTTGAAAAGAAATGCTGAGAAGTGCTAGAATCATTTTATTCAGCTATTCTGGTTCGTTATCTTTGAATTTATCAGTAGATATGATAATTCCTTATTGGATTCTATGAACTAATGTGATGTGGGCCCATAATGTTTAACAATTCAGAAAATGTGTTCAAGGAAGGCAGCAGAAGGAGGCAGTTACAACAATAAAACATGCACAAATGAGAAGAGAAACTGTATACTCTCTGTTATTTTAAACATTACTGTAAATATTTGACTAAAGGATTGTACTTTTACTCAACAGAAGTAGAGGAAGGTGGAAAAAACAAAAACATATACAAATTAATTAAATGAAAAAAGTTTATAAGGTCACACTAAAAAAGTAAATTGAGTCCACTCCTTTATCTGCATTTAAAAGGATTAAAATCAAAGCTCAAATCCAACGTGCCTGTGTGCTTTTCCACTGTAGAGACAACTGTAATGATTTCACTCCATGAACAAGTGCCACGCTTTGTAATACACATTATTTCCATAGACTCCAGAGATCCGAGCACCTCTCAACACGTGTTTTGCATGTCAGTGGTACAGCCAACTCCCAGACGGTGGTCAGGCCTCCATGTTTATTTACATACAAACCAACAAGGAAAAGTGCTACTGAGGAAAAAAAGATACTTCCTTTTTCACCAACAAGCCAAGTCGTATTTGATGTATGTGGATATGACAAAAATGGTGGATTCATGTTTAGCATTAGCATTAAAAAAATAAATGGTGGGGTCAAGGGGGTTATGCCCAAGCACACAACAACAGCATTCATTTGTGAGAGCTGGAATTGCACCGTCAGCCTGTGGATCAGTGGATCTGACTCCTCAACCAAATATGTTTATGTCAATAGTTGGATTTGAACCACCAACCTTCGGATCAGTGGACAAAATGGATCATTCATTTTTGCTTTTTACCCTCTAAAAACATAGCAAAACTGAAAGGTATACTGTCTAATGCAGACTTGGAGAGACTTATTCATGCGTTTGTCTCCAGCAGACTCCACCTCCCCAGTTGACTACTGTAACGACCTGCTCACTGGCCTCTCCAAACGAGCTGTGAGACACTGCAGTGCATCCAGAACACTGCAGCTCGGGTCCTGACTCGAACCAGGAAGTACGAGCACATAGGACCTGTGCTCAGGTCTCTGCACTGCCCCCTGTGGCTCAGAGAATAGACTTTAAAGCAGCTCTGCTTGTGTACAAGTCTCTCCATGGCCGAGCACCAAGGTACATCTGTGACATGTTAGTACAGGGATCGCTAACCTTTTGCGTCCAGTGAGCTACCTTTACAAAATGAAAATGCCGGAGAGATACTCATTTTATCGGTTCCAAGAAACTGATTTGATATAAGAGGGCAAGCCTTAGATGTACAGTTACATGCCTATAAAATATTAAACCATTATCCATTTATTAGTGCACAAAGTTCACACAATACATTTATAGTGGTAATTAATCAAATGTGAGTTATTTAGTACAATACAAATAATTCAGAAATCCTTTGGCGAGCTACTTGTAAGTGGATGGAGAGCTACTGGTAGTTCTAGAGCTATAGGTTGGAGACCCCTGTGTTAGTGCCATATGAATCATCTCGCGCTTTGAGGAGTTTAGGAACCGGCCTCCAACTGGTGCCCAAAGTCAGGACTAAACATGAGGAGTGTTTCAGTTTTATGGAGCTGAAACCCGGAACAGTCTTCCTGAAGATGTGAGACAGACCTCTACTTTGTTTAAATCCAGGCTCAAAACAATTCTGTTTAACTGCATATGACTCAAAGGTTTTAATTTTTCATTCTGCACTCTTCTACTCTTTCATTTCATGTCTCTCTCTCTTTTTAATTTTATGATGATTACTTATGTTTTAATTTATTGTATTGTGATTTTAATGTCTTTCTTATTCGGTAAAACACTTTGAATTACTTTGTGTACAAACTGTGCTATACAAATAAACTTGCCTTGTGTAGCTTTCATAATAATTCATACAAAATTCAGAACAAGACAATTTGTATTACGTTTTATATTAAGTTTCCCCTAATTCTTATGCAATTAACCCCTTAAAGCTGACTGTCACAAATATGCGACAAACCCTTTGGATCCAGATATAAGCTGAGATAGCGGCTGATTTCCCCCAATGCTGATTAGTGCATAAGCAGTACTTTCCTAGGAACCTTTGGCAAGCACTTGTTTCTAGTTGCTGCAAATTTGCAACATATCCAATTTCTATTATTTTTTATTTTCTATAGTCAAATGAATAATCTCAGCTTTACCAATTTACCTCTTACTTCAAGGCAAAAACACACACAAACATTTTTATATACATCTATATAAATTCAGGTGTTAAGGGGTTAAATTAGCCTGACCCTTACTAGTAAAAAAAAAAAAAATAGTAAAAAACACTCAAAAGTGAACTTGACTTGCCAGTGCCTTAACCTGCATATACATAGAACACAGGGTTTTCACATTCTGAATATACGGACAAACTAATCCTCATGTCAAAGCTCAGACCTCCAAAATTCACAAACTGAGACGAGAAATCACTTTAATCTTACAATTAACTGTAACTGATTAAAGAAAAATCTCCACCGCTGAAAACTTGTTTTTGAAAGGATCCTCTGCCACTGACCTCTGGATCACCTGTACGTGCAAAGTTAATGTGGAAAATGGGGGCTTTGTTTTGCTTTCAAATATTGCTAGGATTTTTGAAATAACACAAGACGTACATCACTCTGTTGTTACAAAAAACCCAAAGTCCAAAATGTCAACTGCCAAAGCCTTTATGTAAACCTATGGAAGAATGGGTGGAACCTCAAACACAATAGCCACCTGTTATAAAAGCACTACAGTACACAGCCAGGCCCTATCAAGAATTACACTGTGTTCTGCGGGCTTTCAAGTCACCTCTGTGCTGTTCTCCTTTTTCACTTGTACCAGACCAGAAGAAAGGCTGCGCTTGTGAGGGGCCGAGGTAGAAATTATGTCCGAAAGAGCACATTTAACAAGATCACAGGGTTCAGATGTCAGCGTACAATGGGACCGGACTAGGAGGACGGGGCGGAGGGGGGCAAAGGGTCAGGTACACAGCAGCAGAATATAACTGGTATAAAACAGCTCTAAACTAGATGTGATGCAACTAGCAAGAAGAGGGACTAACATGGATTTAAATAGTGCGTGGCTTAAAGGTCCTATATTAGAGCAAATGGATTCTTGTGAGTTTTAAGCCATGTTACAATGATGGTACCTTCTCAAAAACATACCTGGAGTTGAGTTGTGTTTTGTTTCATTCACACGCTTGAGTAATCCTGCATTATAAGACATCTCAAAATCTCAAGTTTACAGCTACCTTTTACCTTAATTCCAGGGCTAAAATCATCCAAATGATTTATAGTGAAAGTGCATGGAGTTTAAAAACACAGTGGAGCACTTCCTGGATTACCACATGACATCACAGAGTGGAACAGAGTGTTTTCTGATCGAGAGAAGAGTTCACCTTAAATATGCAGGATTTGTGTGTTAAACATATGAATGAAGCAAAACATAACTCTGTTTATTTATGATGAGGAAATATTTATAACATAAATCAGAAAATAGAGTAAAATATTGCCATTTAAGCGAGCAAGGATAGAGTTCTTAAATGAAACACTGTTTTTTAGGGCATTGTTTCTCTAAAAAATATACTTTTTTGGGGTTTTTTTGGGTCGCCTTGTCACGATCTGCATGTCGGTCTGCAATATACAGTTCTGACACATGAGATTTTCTGTGCTCACAAAAATGAAGACAAAGCACAGAAACAGACTGAATGCTGCGCCTGATCTGCGTGTTGCGTTCTCCTCCTTCACCCAGGACTGGAACAAGCTACAAAAATACAGACAGGCCCACTTATCTCATTAGAAATGCTGAAATGTTAAGACATGTTTTTTGTAATAGAAATAACAAAATTGGAGCGTTACACTGGATCAAAAAACTTACACACACAGGTGCTCATCAAACCGGAGGGCTAGATTCTCGTAAAATAGAAAGATGATGGCAGAAGCACTCTGATTTGACGTGAATTTATTAAATTAATTAAATATTAAGACTACTTGGTCTTCATCAGTGCTACTATGTTTTGTGTAATTTCTAATCTTTTTGTAATTATTTTATTGACTATTTTGTTCCAATATTGCTGGTTCAATTAAATGCTGAAAAGAAAAAGAAATGGGCTACATTTAATGTCTAAATAGGTGACTTATGGATCTCTTTTGTTGCTGGTTCAGTTACTGTTTTTCATTGTTTAAAACCTGAGTGATACTAAATGTTCAGAGAGACACGATCACTCAGTCAACATTAAATATCCTCATTAATGTTCAATAATGGTCACCTTTATTTTATGATTTATGAATAATGTCTATTGGTGTGAAGGTTTGTGACTTTTAAAATATGGGTCCCCAGAAAAAAAACACTGGGAAACACTGTTTAAGGGGGAGGAGCTTTTCATTTAATATGCACAAGAGGGTTACATTTGCTTATCAGTAATATCACTCTCTCATATCTATAACCTGTAATAAAAAGGTTGAATAAACACAGGAAAATATAACATAACACCTTGACTAAGAACTGTTGAACAGACAGAATTAGCACAAATCTTCCTCTGTTTGATTAAACATTCTTATTAATAGCAATTAAAAATTAATTTCAGGAATGAGACTTTTTTAGTTTAGTGGAAATTAACACTCAGAAATTCCAATTTAAGTCTGAACTTTGCTCCAAACCCACTTATACTGACAGAGAATGTTGACCTATGAAATCTCTGTTGAATCTCAATATGATTAAAATGAGATTAATTGCACAGCTCACTCCAGAAGCAGGTCCAAACCACCAGTGAGATGTCCCTGTTTGCTCCGATAAGTCAGACTTACAGGTCGATAGCCAACTCACTGTAGACTTAAGAATTCAGGATTTGCTCATTCCTCAAAGCTTATATGGGGCTTCTCTGGTCCAGGCTCAGCTGTTGCGTAAAATTCCACGCTGACAGAACAGGAAAGGTCAAGTTTAAAGAAGTGAAATATTAATAAGATAAAAAGTAAGACCAATGGGCGACAGAAGCACAGCTCGAACTACTGTCAGTGTTTGTCCACAGATCTGAAGTTTGGCGAACCCCGCTCTCGACATAAACATCATTGGTTGAACGGTCACTGCACTGTTGTTGTTGTGATTACAGCTCCCACAGACGAATACTGTCATTGTGTCTTTGGGCACGACACTTAACTCACCTCACCTCAGTGTCTGTGTAGACTGGTGAATGATTGTACTGTATGTGTGAATGTTTGTGAGAGGTTCCTTGATGTAAAGCATTTTGAGTGCCTTGAAGGTAGAAAGACGCTTTATAAAAACATGACCAATTTAAGATAATCCAGTTCATGGAGTTAGGATTTCGAGGTCTAAATGATGGAGCACGACGGGGTTCAGATGTCAGTTCACAATGGGGCAGTAGCAGCGGGACAGGGGCGAGGGGAGCGAGGGGGGTGAGAGGTTGTGCACACGCAGGAGCAGCAGAAAGGCCCTCAGAGCTGAATGAGGTCCATGGAGAGCACGGGAGCAGGTGGGAAACTCACAGGGGAAGTCAGAGTGGAAAAGTCTGGCCCTTTCATGGTGAAGGGAAAAAGCATTCCTGGGCCACTGGGGTTATCAGGTTGCACAACAAACACTGAGGATAGCAGCTAGTATATTACAAAGATATTTGAGGAATAATTGTACTCTAAAAATGAATGTACTGCCACAGAACATAAGAAAAGGCATTCAGTTTCCTATAGAAGACTGGCTGCACCCATCTAAAAACAAGATGAAAATTGTAAATTGGTCAAACAAATTATATTTTAACCCTTATTTACTTATTTATTTATTTAATTTAAACCGTTATAATATATTCAATGCAAGTTTTCTTCACATACATAGTATTTTTAAATGTCTTTTTTTGAGCAGATGAAATATTTGAAGCCTGGTGGACACAAAAAAAAAAGACAGATTTCAAAATTTTCATTTACATTTACATTAATTTTCAAAAATGTCAAGAATATTTTAAATAAACAGCTCTAGTATTCAGAGTTCCTTAACTCCATATATTGTGTTAAATGTACTCAAGTTAAATGCAACCTATTCAAGGAATTAAAAGTAACACTAACACAGTTGCAGAAAGAAAGTCCAATGACAAACCACAACTTATACAAACACAAAAGCTGATTTAATCTAGCCTACTTTTTCATATAGACCTTCAAATGTGTAATATACTTTCAATCAACCAGTCAATCAATCAAACTTTATTTGTATACTATGTCATCGTATAGTTATATTAAAATGACAGGATACTGTACGGTCTTTACGTGGTTTCTAAGGCTAGTCACAAGTGTATGTCTATTCAATTTTTCCCAGAATGAAATGAGTGGATTGCTTTCGCTGAACTGATTGCTTGGACCTTTGTCATGAGAATAATACAATACTGTGGCAGCACAAACGAAAAGATCAGATAATTTTAGGCACAACACTTCAAGTAATAAGTCCACATTGATACTGTCATCCTTTCATGTCACATAAGCACTCTTCAGCTCAAATCCAATCATTTCTCAAGACTCTTTTGATTGCTCTAACACAATGATCATAATACAACATTTCTGATTTCTCTCATTCTCGACCTTATCTATTTGTCCGAGACACAGGAAATTAATGTAACTCACATCTGGCATTCTTTAACCTATTAAAGATGCTTTATAGATAGGGTTGGGAGTTTATACATATGTTATTGCTCTGCCTGGAATGTTCTACAATATGACATTAAACAGCTCTACATTTATTCAATTACAGGTGGTTTTATAGCTCAGAAATGTCTAGAAAAAACAGGCGTTCTGACTCCATAAAGCTAGAGAGGTTAACATCTCCACAGAGACAAGCATTTGACAGACCCTCTGCCAGAAAATTTACACAATGTTCTTTTAAGGTTTAGATCTTGAACCCAAATATCAGTTTGTCTGATTGAAAACCAATCCTCCCAAGCTTATCTGGCCAGCGTGTCTGCACTTTCAGTTCCTCTCTAAAGGGATAGGTTTCCATATTACCAGCCGTTAATTATTCATCGGTGCTTGCTTGGCGCCTCAGTTGGAAAATAAAGCAAATCTATTGAAGCAGTGATACAGAATAGCGCTTTGACCTTTCCGCTGAACCCAGAACTATTGTCCATTCGACTCCCACAGTGGGGAAGAGTGAAATCGTACCTCAAGTGAAGATTATTTCTGAGATGTGTGAAAGAAAATGCATATAGGCACAGCGCCGCGGCCCATAAAGTGGCAGGACACTAGTGCGCGCAGTGCTTGACGAGGTAGGTACAGTTCCCATTGTAATGTGCAAAATGATATCTCTCCAGTGTTACCAGCTCTATTACAGGGGGAAGAGATTGTCTTACGCTCGTGGATTTGCTTCACAGGACACAACAAATGAGCTAGTGCTGCCTGGTGTTCACTGGCGGTCGGTCTACACGGAGATCCAATCCATAAAACACTATTGATACAAAGGGTTATAGCAATGTGGGTTTTAGAGGTGTAAAAAGTTAGATTTGAGTTAGATACAGGTGAAACGTTTTTCGCTCAGTGTATCTTTACAAATGTGACTGTATTTAAGGATTATGACAGAATTATTATTGCAGTTTGCCTTTAAATATTAAATGTAATTGGTCATTTCCCTGCTTCATCTACTACACCATAATAATAATTCATTTGCGATTGTGAAAGAAGTACTGAAGTAAAAGTAGATACTGGAGCAAAAAATAAAGCAAAAGTATCACATGAAAAAATTGACTTGTACCTGTTTAAAATGTACTTTAAGTAAAACGATTTCACACCGATTTTGAGATCTAATGAAGCTGCAAACGTAGTGATTTAGTTAAACATTTTTGCAGAAACACTCGAATTTATCTTTTTTTCTAGCCGTTTTTATCTGTATCCCGTTTTATTGTTTCCCTAAATTATAAATAGTGACTTTCAGGAGATCTCACACAATAAAGAAAAATGCTTTCACTTTTCAGTCCATTTCAAGTGTAGTGGACTAGAAAGAAAGAAATTAAACCGCTGACATTCTGGTTGGTGGGCAAACACCACAGAATCTAACGCTCTCACTCTGTCACAATGTTAGGTAATGATTGATATTATGCTCTGCGATACATAGAAAACCTTTTTTATCACAGCTTCAAATAAAGGAATGTACCTTTTTTCTATCCTTATTTATTCATCTTTGTCCAAATAATAATAAGCACATTAAAACAACAAGTCCACTACTTTATATTTATAATACATTAAGTTTATTTTAATGCATCCAGTTAACAAATCTGAAGACCATATACAGTGGATATGTCTTAGACCAGATCAACAGGCGCTCATTTGGGGATATTTTGTTCAGTTAAGCCCTTTATGTTTAGTGTCCGAGCGAAACAGACACTTAAAAGTTCAGGAAGCACTCTGGATCTGCGCAGTCAGCCACATCTGCCATGGAAGAGGTGGGAAAGCTCTAGGAGAGAAGAAGATTGGAGTGTAAGAATGTAAGTAAACAATCATTACAAGTGTGTTAATATAGTTAAAGTGCCCCTATTAAACTATATTTTGATCTATGTTATATGTTATTCCTTATTATAAACATATCTGGAGTTGTGCTTTGTTTCTTTCATACATGTTTAACACACAAACCTGCATATTTAGGCTGAGTTCTTCTCTCAAACAGAAGACACTCCTTGTGACCTTGTGATGTTATATGGTCATACAGGAAGTACCCTACTGTATTTTTAAAATCCATTATCCTTCACTAGAATCAATTGGACCATTTTAGCCCTAGAATTGTCTATCTCTACTGAACACAAAGTAAAAGGTAGCTGTTAACATCAAAACTACCACTACATGACATCACAAGGTGGAACCAAGCATCTTGAGCTATAGAGATGTAGACAATATAATAATAATAATAAATGATTTCTTAAATATGTGTGAATGAAACAAAACACAACTTCGGGTATGTTTTTGATGAGATAACAATGTTCAAATAGGGTTTGAAGGTCACAAGAATCAATTTTGTGTAATATAGGATCTTTAACCACAACGAAATAATGAGAATTACACATTTTGTTGGATTTTTACCCATATATCGGCCAATGATTATATATAGAAATAGTTAAATTGAGTGATTAGAGACTGAAAAACATGCTTTGCTTAATTATTTGGGCCCATTGAAAATGCAACAAAAATTTTATTGGAACATTTAAATGGTAATAAAAGTTGATTGTCCCTCACATTTCAACGTTGCGTCCAAGGTTAGTAAGTCCGCATTTCAATCAATAGGAAATGGCTATAACCTCTTTGTAAACTATGCAAAACTATCCTAAAGCTTAGTTGAAATAGCCACAGTTTAAGCAGGTGTGGTTCGGTTTGACTAACCTGTCATTTAACAATTCTGGTTTTAGTCTCGTGCCCTGGGCGGCTGGTAGTACTGCTGCGTGGGTCTGCTCCGTCTGGGCTGCCCGTCTCCCCCCCGACGGAACTCCAGTGAGTTGTCGTAGTAACCGTCTTCTTCATCCTGATAATTCAACGAGACAAGAGCGTTTAATGTGGAGGGACAATACTGTATTAAGCCAATAATAGTTTGAAAATGTTTGACTTTTTACACACAGGAATGTCACACATAAATAGCTTGCACATCAGGAAGTTGAACAATGCAGATTCATCTCTAATATAATACTGAAAACAAACTGCTGACCTATTGGGATTTATTAATCTTATTTACAAAGAATAAAACCTGATAATAAAATATCTATCTAATATTACAAACTATTCACAAGTATCAACTTCCTGTTAAAAAAGTGACATTTTGCAGATATTTAACAATTCAGTGACAACGGTGCAAATTATTACTTAAACAAATAGATAAAGTGACTATGAGTAAACTTGTTGAGTTGTGTAAGAAGTGAGAACTGAATTGTAACTTGCCCCTTTCTTACCAGACCATCAGCAGAAACAGGCTTGATGTTGTCCAGTAGGACTTCTTCACAGTTTCCATAATCACTGAACACCACCACTGCGGTGGAGCCAGACGGGTGCACTGCGTCTATCCTGGCGTGGTAAAACTTCACACAGAGACAGAAAATGGAGAGTTATTTTTAGATGTGAGCGATACGTTGTTGCCAAGATATTATTTGCATAATTGTTTTGACATATCGTCTATAATAGGAAAACTGCAAAAATCTGCCAAAAAGAAACCTAATGAAAAATAAAATGAATGCCTGAAATGTTCCAAACAAGGGTATAAAGTGATGTTTCCTTTGTGGTTGAATTCTACAGTCCCGTCACTTCATTCTGGT
Organism: Boleophthalmus pectinirostris; assembly: GCF_026225935.1. NCBI lineage: Eukaryota > Metazoa > Chordata > Actinopteri > Gobiiformes > Gobiidae > Boleophthalmus > Boleophthalmus pectinirostris. Next base: position 28,652,422 of record NW_026571140.1, read on the forward strand.
ACTTCAATATAAACCATAACATTTTACAATCACATTTAAGCAGAATTTTAAACATATCATTCAATTGTTATCAACATAATGTAAAAAAATATATATATAAAAAAAATATTCACTTTACATTTTCTTCCTGTGTTCACGTAACTACTCAGTTGATTTTTTTGTTTTGTTTGTATCTTGCCCATTTTACTCCACATTTAATCCATACTAATTATTTTAAAACAATAAATGCGAATAAAACTGTCAGAAAGAAGATTCGCACAAGGCATTAATTATTTAAAATTATTAAAAATAAGAATACCTTGTTGTCTTCCCAGTACAGGGCTAGACACTGATCCCCAGGTCTCCAAATGTGTTGTGCATTATGACTCCTCTCCTGCCCTCGGTGACCTTTGCCCTGCCCCGCCTGCCGCCTATTCGACCCCCTGTTATTGTTACTGTTGTTCTTCCTGGGTGGAGCCTCTTTAATGGGGGGCGCACTTGAGTTTTGTGGCGGCTTAATTGGCCCAGTCCGTTTGTGTTCAACGTCCCCATTTTGGAAACACAATTGCTCCCCCGCACTGAATCCCGGGTTACCTCCACCTCCCCTTGCGTTAAAGTTCGCAGGTCCGTTATCCCGTTGTAGCTTGTCAAAATTTTCAGAATTTGGCCGTTCACCTTTGCCTTTCCTCCTGTTGTTGGGATTTGTTTCGTCAAATCGGTTATCAGAGCGTTTAGGCCCCCCCTTTCCCTCTGAGTCATTGCTAATCGCAGCGTTATTAGTCATTCTGGGTGCGTTATCTTTTGGCCCTTTTCGGTGAGTTGCGTTTACACCGTCTCCATTTCGGGACTGGTGTTGTTGGAAAGAAGCTGTAAAGTCCGTCTGCTGCTGGGGTCCCTTTGATCGGGAGAATGTTTGGGAGAACGTAGAGGTGGTCTGGTCTTCATGTGACCTCTCGTGACCTTTCCATTGCGGAGGTTGCACAGTGGTCGGGGGTGTGGGGTTGGAGACGGGATCTTGGCCCGGTTTGGGAAAGTCCGTGTCTTTATGGAAACGAGGGGGTCTGTCGTTCCGCTGCTGCCGGTGGTCGTTGTGGGAGAACCTGCTCTGAGATGGACCTTTGAAGTAGGGCTCAGAGTTGGAAAAGTTTGGTTTGCCGTCAAATTGTCGCTGTGGTGCATGGCTCTTTGGCTCTGTAAAAAATAAAAAAGTCCAAGTTATTGATTTATTCTTCATAATTAGCTCATACTGTGGTCAGTGGCTCCAGAGTTTCCAGTAAAGATGTAAATAAACATAATTTGGATTCTATAAATATTACATTTATTACATCATTGTTTATACTTGATATGACTTTTGTACTTCTCTTTTCGCATTATAGCCAGATACTTCATACAGTTCAGTTTCGACTCCATTCAACTGTACAACAACTCACCCTTATGTAACCCTTTGTCCTGTCCATCCTGTTTTTCCCTACGACCTCTAGTATACAGTAGCTGAGATATTTTTATTACTATTTTCTATTCTATTTTGACTTGAACATACACATTTATATAATTATGCCTTATTGACACTAACAATTCCTACTTATTTAGAATTTATTATTACCATTCATATTTTTTACTCTTTCTTATTATAATATATTGTGATGTGTGAGCTGCTGTTGTCCAAGTAATTTCCCTTGTGGATCAATAAAGTTTGTCGAAGTCTAAGCCTAAGTTTGTTAAATGTTAGACTTATTTAGACTTTATTGATCTACAGGGGAAATTATTTGTACAAAGTAGCTCACACATCACGATGTAATACAATAAAAGAGCAAGAATATAAATGACAGTAATAAATTCAAAATAAGTTGGTTGGTAGTATATTGTTTTTAATAGTTTTGATTCAAGATTTTTGACAATGTAGCCATAAGAATTACTGTAAATTAAATGGTATTCTGAGCTAGATGGACTATGAACATGGCAATGTCTCCATCAAATAATCATGAATAATAAAAAAAGTGGATATGAAGGAGTAAAAGCAGATTTAGTTCTATATATTTACTCACCATCAACAGAGAGATTTCCCATCTTCGACTCCAAAAAGTCAAATAAAGTGCTTGGTCCAGATGGCCTTCCTCCTCCCTCCTCAGAATCATCATTTCTGGATCGGCCTCTTCCTCTACCCCTGGCTAGCAATAACAGAGAGCATGATAACAAAATGAGTTATTTTATTTTACAGTTGATTTTACACAATAAAATAGCTTACATTTGAAAAGCTAAATTACCTGCAGCTATGCCAATAAATGCTTTTATAATAGCTCCTGTTTACACTTGTTTTACCACGGAATAGTAAAAACACACTCGCTCGTTCAGTATGATCAAACTTGTTGCCGGGGGTAGATTTTGAGACCAGAAATAAACCGAACCAATGTCTGCAGGTATTCTTCAATGTCTATCTAAAAACAGCTTATGTTGTGAGCACAGCAATTTGAGGTAAATGGTCTAAAACAAGCAAGATCGTGAACCTTTGAGCCATTTTCTGTGCATTTGAAAAGCTCTATTCTTCACTCCACCCTGCTCCCTCCTCCCTCCTCCTCATTCAGCATGAACAAGGTGCGTTTAAGGTCACGCTACATTTGTCTTGGGGTCAAAAGAAGAACAATTTGTGTGTTTTTGTGTGTCGTTGTGGTGGGGCACTGACCTCTTGGCTGGAACTTGGTAGATTCGGATGCGGTGGGGCTGGCTCTGCTCCCACACTGGCCGGTCAGGAGGCTGTTAAGTGCCACCTCCAAGTTGTTGTTATTGTCCATCAGGGCTTGCCGGGCGGCCTCCCTGTTAAAGCCCATCTCAATGATGTCTCTCAGCGCGCGCTCGTCCACCTGAGCACAAAGAGGCAAGGACAAAACAAACAAAAACATGGCCGTGAAGAAAAGACAAGGCAGACGCTTCCTGGAATAAGAAGGCTGGCTTTGAGTATTTCCTGATAATAAACAGGCACAAAGGGAATAGATTTGTGCTGTATGCCCATGTGAAAAGGCAATGGTAATGGCATTATAGCTGAACATAAAAGCAGCATTGAACTTAAGGATTCATAGGTTAAGCTTAGAAAAATATAATACAAAAGGGAGATGAAAACTTTTCTGACACCAAATACATTTTAAGAAAAGACTTACTGATTTGCAATGTAAATTTTCAAATAGTTTACAATAATGAGCAGGAAGGCCGATAGAATAAAATAAACAATTAAAAAAAATAAAATAAAAAATACATACACTTCTAATATTTGCATCTACTAAACAGCATTTTGTTCTATTAGTTTTGGCTAGAGAGTTAAAGATGCATTATGAAACGTCTAAGCTGGAGGATCTGCCCCCTGCTGGTCTCCATGACGATGTTATTTCTTTGCCTGGAATGTTCCACAGTAGGGCATTAAATATATCTCCCTTTAATTTGTTCAATTACAGATGTTTTTAACTCAAAAATACCTTAAAAAATGTGCAGGCTTCCTTCTCCATAGATCTGATAATTAACTTGTCTCCATTGTGATTACCAAGTTTATTTTCATACTGTGGAATAATCAGGGCAAAACAGGAATATCTCCACAGAGACAACCAGAAAAGTTACACAGTGCACCTTTACTGTTCAAATATTTCTAATACCAGCAGCTGAGTTCAGGCAAACAAACACTAGTGAGGATATACAGGCCTGTCCTTTGCGCTGTGGAGTAAATATGTTCCAAGACAGGCCATAACAGAAGAGAGCAGACGCTGGTGTAATGTTATGTTGTTTACAATCATTCAGGTCCCCCCATATACACTCACCAGCTCTCTGTAGTTGCCATCGGATCTTTCAGGTCTTTCTTCTCGTCTTCTCTGCTGGAAATGATTCCCGACTTCGAGAAGAGGTAGAAGTGGTGGATAAATTACTTCCTGCATTCCCACCTCCGCCAAATGTACGAGGACCCTGACAAAACAGAACCATATAGAGACAACAATGAACATATAGGTAAAACTGAAAGAAGTATGTTTTCCATCCCAAAAGTCCTGACATTTTTTTTGGAAGTGAAAATATTTAGTTTGAGGATTTTTTCTCTTGGAAAGTCAAAGCAGAATTCACATTTCCAAGCATTTGGGATAAACCTGATTTGTGATTAAACAGCAAGAATAAGAAAGCAAAATTAAAATACACACCTCTTTGGTCTTTGCCACCTCAGCAATTGCCGCCGTCCGCTGCTTTTCAAACTCGTCATTTTCGTCAGCATTTTTGGCGACAGTTTGGGACTGTAAGGTCTTCTTATTATCCAGCTCCTTACTGTCCACTTCCTCCTTACGGGCACACTTCTGCAAAAAAAAATAAAATAATAATAATAATAATACATTCAAATACACAAATATTCATGTAGAGGTGTGCAAAATCATTGATAATATTGTGAATGTTGTTATGAAAATAAGTCAAATTTGAATACTGGGTAGATCTAAAAGTCTGGAAAAATAAATACGTGATTAAAAATATAACTGCAACTTATGTTATTATCTTTCACAGTCCATTCAAGTGTGTCAGTCACCAGTTTCTCTCCACTGAGATATTCCCTGGAATGTTCCACAGTATAGCATTACACTTATTTATCTCTACTGAGGCAGCAAATGGCACCACAGTCCCAATTTACATGACAGATCTGTGGAGAGGCAAGCTTACAATAAAAACTCAATATTATTGAGTAACTGCAAGATGGATGCATTTAATGCCATACAGGGACATTCCAGACAAAGCAACAACATCTCCATGGAGACAAGCAAATGACAGACATTTCACCAGAAAAGTTACACAATCCACCTTTAAAGCTCATTAAAGACATTTTAGTACATTTCTCTTGTATATAGGAGATGTGGACATTCCAAAAACATTCAGCAGTACAGCTGCACTTAAGTAAACAAAGGTATTCAATACATCCAATCTATAATAAAATTATCTTAACTTTACAATAACCAAATCCCTATTCCATTTTTGAATTTGTCTCTTTTGTAAATGTGTTGGTCTTAAATTAAGAGCTGTGTTGAGTTTCAGACCAACAGAGGTGAGTCGGCGAGAATAGAGATGGAAATTGAACCGAGGTGGAGCGGAAGACCAGATGAGTCATGGTGTTCAGATGCGACATCAGCTGTGACCTGTGCTACCAAAACCATTCATCTTCTGTTAGTTAAACCTGCTGTCATCTCAGTATGTACACTAGAGACAGCTCAGTATTTCAGAGGAGGGTAACCTACAGATCAATTTGTAGTAGTAAAAGGAGAGAGTTATTAAACATTTATGCGGTTTATTTGTAATTAACAGACATAAAGGGAATTTTTTTTTTTCATAGTACTGTGTCTCCATGTGGAAATTACAATTACAAACTAATAATGTCATTTAACCTAACACTGGCTATGTTCTGCCAAAAGATGTGATCATATGCCAATTTCTAGAGTTATCAGATTAATGAAATGCAAATAGTTACATCTGATGTTAGTAAGCCGATTTCTTTCTGAGTGTTCACACCTGTGCAAGTTTTAGTTTTCAGTTTTGGAAAGGGGCAAACTAATGTGACAAAAACAAACTAAATTCATTGTACTTTATCTTCCAACATGTCACATTGTTTTTGTTTTGTTTTTTATCAGACTTCTTTTATGCCCATATACACATACCAATATCAATTCTAATTAAAGGATTATCTAAAGATTCTTGTTTTCTAGATTTATACATGCACCCACTGTTAAATCTGCAAGCAATAATTTGGGTAAGCAGTGTAAAAAACTTAATTTAAGACATACTCTACAATTATTATTATTTTTGGGATATCTGAATCGTACTTACATGACATTATGGGACAGAGAGCAGCCCATGTCTTATTATTAAACTTATTATGCCACATGTTCCACCAATATCTACTGAGTGTAGTCACTTATTAAGGTGACTGAATGTATTTGAAGAAATAAAAGAAATACAAAACAGCACAGGGTTGTCGCTGAACCTTTCAAAATCAGAACACAATGCAAAATCTATGCAACTACAGTATAGTTGCGTTGAAAACTGCAGTCTACGGCCTAAAAAAATGTGTTTAGTCAAATCAAAGTCTTTTTCCAAGTATATATTTCTTAATATCGTGAACAGCACTAGAACAGCATGAAACTACAGCTTAACCCCTGAAGGTAAGCTCTGGTGAGAACAACACATCTGGTACATCAGGAATAGAGTGAGGGGCATTTCAAATGTGGAAATGCTCTGCAGAGTAACAAAGTGTAAATTGTTCTCTGACAGTCAGATAACTTTGAAAAACACTGCAATTACCCTATACCATGCTGTGACTAATAACAAAGAGATGCTACTGCGGACATCCAATCATCAAAGTGCCCAAGTGACTCTGAAAAGTTTGTTCTGAGAACTTAAAAAAAAGAGTGAAACTATTCCCAAAGTAAGGCCTTTTAGATTTTAAAAAGAAAGGTATTTTTTTTTAACCACATCCCACAGAAACCTTCTTCGATTTAAGAAACTGTACAATATATAGATTTATAAAGACATCACAGACCAGAGAAAGGGAAATAATACCATGAAGGATGCTCAAGTTGGAAGCATTTTAAAAAGGCAAATTTTAGTTTTTCAAAAGGTAAAGTGGCTTAGAATATATTTCAACATTAAACAACAGTACTTTCTTTCACAGTACCACGTGGTGTTACATCCATGTAATCCCTCACTCGTCCAGGTAGGTTCCATAATGGTCCATAGGATTATACTAGTCTGTCTGGTCTTAAACTTGTTCTGATACAGCTCAAGATTATTCTAAAGCTATTCAGGAAAGGTTCTTTCTGTTATGCAATATTTTACCAAATTGCTTGAGAGTACCATGGAAACACCATCTAATAAAAACTGTAGAGACGCATTTGTACTCACACAGTTTCACTTTCCAACATCAAATGTAAAATAAAATGGTTGCTGCATTGTTGTAATTTGAGATGGGGTTAAAAATTCAAGGTTCAGTCCTGTTAGTCATTTGAAATCAGTTATTTTTAGTGATTTTTTTCTCACATATTCTCCTTGTGTTAATGTTCACAGTGGCGGTGCAGTTCAAGTTGTTTGTGTAGTTCTACAGTAGACGTACCTGACCAAAAGGCACAAAAGGAGGAGGTCCGCCTTCTGCTCCAATGTTGTTCCTGCTGTGTTTGGCCAGACTCTGTAGGATGAATGATAAAGAGAAAGGGTTTATTCTGGGTAAGGATGGCAAAGCGAGCATCACAGCATTAGCATAGCTCCGAGTGCACTTGCTTTAAGATGCAAAATTATTATTAATGTCAGGGTATTGTGTCATTTAACAAAAGCTGAGTCACCCTTAAGAGAAAATATCACGCTCACCCTTTGAAGTTCCCATTTCTCAACCATGTGATCTACCTCTCCACCAAGGACACAGATTTTAGAGTCGTCGAGGAGAAGAAGGCCATTTTTAATCTGAACTGTACCAAGGAGCTTTACTTTAGTGCCGGGGGGAGTATTGAGACTGTAAAGGAACAACATAGTATTAAAAATGTATTCTTTAACTGTATATTGAAAGACACAAGATGTAACTTTTCTGGTCCACCATCCACTTGCCTGCCTGTAGATGGTATTAGTTTGCTTTTATCTGCAGTTTCACAGTTTGGCATTTAATTTATCTACCTCCAAGAAGACAAGCTGTCAGACTGTTTTTTTCCAGCAAAAAAAAAAAAAAGAAACTTGTACTTGTACTTGAACTATATACAAGATATATAAATGTAGGGGTAGGTAGAAGATCCTCCATCAGAAAAGTTACACAGTGCAGCTTTAACAAATAAATGTATAAACATGCACGTGCCATGAAAGACCCCACACCCGACTGCTTCACCCGCACCACTTTGTAAATGACATGGAGCAGTGCCAGGGGACGGGCTGCTGAGGCTAGGAGAGACTATTAATAATCCCAGCTGCGCAGCCGCCCTCATGCTAAATTAAAAGCCCCTCTATCTCATCAGGTCTGATAAGGCCTCTGCCTCTCTCATTAGGGAAGCACAAGGACTTAGAGGGATTTCCAGCTACTGATGCCGGACGCCAAAGCAACAATTACAGATTTCACTGGGAACCCCAGGATAGATGGGCTGTTCTCCTGATACCAGACGAGGCACGAGAGAGGCACTTTTGACTCTGTATTCAATCAGAACACAGATCTAACAATGATACTATTGTTACAGCTTAATACCGACTTGTCATCAGTTCCTACCGCTGTCTCACACGCTGCAGCAATCCCCAACAGCTCTCCTAATCTATTTCATCCTTCCCTGCCTCTCACTTGTGGCCGCACGCACTCTGATTCAGCAGACAGTTTAGAAACACTAAGTACTGCTGCTGGCAAAGAGCGCGCTGCTCATAAAGAGGGCATTTGTTCTGCTTTCTCCTCTGCTCCCATCAGGAAGTCCAGGCCCACACTCGGCCATTCCACCTGTACAGTCGCCATGGCAGCAGTCGCCAAGGCCACCAGCGCTGCGAGGGAGATGCAATTAACGCTGCAAATTGTTAGATCAGCTGCTACAATGTGGAAAGTGCAGATAAACGGAAAACTGAGGCATGTGGCCAGGTTAGAAAGATGACAACAAGGTGAAGGAGACCGACTGTGCTTACTTATGAGACACTACAAATACATTTGACCTTCACTTATGTAAATATTCTAATGTTTTATTTAGAAAATGCCACCTGTTGAAAACTAAAGCCCTTATAAATAATTAACTGATCATGCAGAATAAAAAAATAAAGTGTAAATGAACAGGTAAGAGAGGGTCTTGGTTACCTTATCTTAGACAGGTGTTGAAACTCCAGCCCCACACAGGTGGTATGGCCATCTGTCATCTGGAGGCGCAGCATTCGAGGTGCACCCTGGGACTCCTCGTGGTCTTTAGGAGCGGATATATTCCTCACCTTCTGTACCTGGAGAACACATGGTCCCTCCAGCTGCAAATGGTAATAACAGACATTCGACATTTAAAGACTAGAATGATAACAAAGGTCAGGTTAAGAGATCATAGTCCATCCCTATAGCTTAATGTGAATACTAAATTGCAATAGAAATTGAGATATTGTATGTTAATGTATGCTATAGTTTGTATTTATTAATTTAAACTCAAGCATCTGGTCTGTTTTTGTAGAAGTAATACATTCTCAAGCAGCTTCAACTGTTTGCCAGAGTATCAGGGCCATCTAGTGGCATTGATGGGAACATCTATGGATATGCGTTACCATGACCGACTGGAGTAAGACGTGAAAGACAGACACTCACCTTTTCAACTTTTCCACTGTTGATGTCTGTTGGTAGAAATTTCTTCCCAATAGGCCTGAGATCACTCTATAACAAGAAATGAACAAGCTTGATGAAACAAATGATCATACAAAACACAACACAACAACTCATACTTGCTTTTAAACAATACGACAGACTAATATTACTGTGGGAAACAGAATGAGGAAAATGTATGTTGTTGTAACATTTTAGTACAACTGAAATGAATAAATTTTTATGATTGTGTCTCACATGCAGATATGCCCAGCCCTTTCATGGGCTTATAAGGCACCACAAACAGTACATATTGTTGCTATGCAGACTTACGCCTAACAATGTTTTAAATGCTGTCTTTGTTTATCTGTACAATGGAACTATTCAGTGGCAAATAGTACAAAAATCTATTTAAGCCACAAGACAAGAAAGAGCCAAACAAACCCTAAAGTTACTGCTAGCAAGAAAAGTAGAGGAAATATGAGCACACACCACCACACAGTGACATTCAGTTTGTTAAGCCCCTGTGAAGACTGCTGTTCCAATATGTTCCACCTGATCTTGTGTCCAATCCGAGTATCAAGTGACTAAAGCAAACCCAGTTTCAAATGTCAATTCTGTTTAGCAAACCATGCATCAATAATAATTGACAGGTTGTTGGTTCTGTGAGAAAGCAATAATTCACAAATGTCAAACATAGTCAGGCATACAATTGTAAATGTCATAATAAATTTGTAACTACAAAGCAATATTCAAACACAAAATGTCAGTGAGATGCAAATGTGGGTGTATTTGTAGTATTACCACTTTTAACTGAGCCACACCAAAAGCTGAACTAATTAGGTACTCTTGGTGCATGAAAAAACGTGTATGCAGCAAATCTGTTTCAGTAACATGACTATGAATGTCCCCTTTGTTCACTGAAATCATTAAAAAAGAGTGGCAAGTTAGTAATCTTTCCTCTAAGACTGCAATAATTAAATAGATTAATTATGACTAATTGACTGTGAAAAAACAGTAGATGTATTATGATAATTGTAATTGTTTTATGGATTCTACAGACTGTAAAAAATACCTTTTTGTAAAAAACACAGTGGCATTATTACATCAAAATGTCAAAAAATAATAAACGATTTTTCATTTTCATCAGTAATTATTCACATGTGTTTGTTTTTTTATTTAGGGATCTCAAGTCACCAAATCTCGACCTCTATTTGGTTGATGAATTTAAAAAGTGTCAATGTACAACAGAATTGCTTGACTAGTCAACTAATCAAAAATTTAACCCCTGACTAGTCACCCTATTTTAGTCACAAGAATAAGGTTTTGACAACATGACTTTGTGCCTTCAAGTTTTAAGTTATCATGGTCCTCCTGTGTCTGGATGGGTTTCTTATTTATAACAATAATCCTCCTGATGACCTTCACCAAGATCACGGCTAGGATCATGGTCCTGGCTTGCTTCACTACGGTGAAGACCAGATAGGAATGCATGCTTTTCTACAACTACAAAGATGCACAGTCTGGAACCTGGTCTTCTGACCTGGAGTTCCACTGGGCATGACTGACAATCAGAGAAGTGCCCGTTCATGTCAAAACAATAAAATAATTTTGATGCATGGTATATTGATGAAGTAAATATACACAATAAATGATAATAATGAAAGAAATGTATGCCACAATAACAGATTTAAACCACAAAAACTATTCTAAATCTACAACACTGTTAAAAAATCATTAGCTGCAGTAAATAAATAGCCAAATGAAACACTTAAGTACTTAGTCTGCATCTGTAACAGGACATAAAAAGTAATTTATTCAACCTTTCAGGGATTAAATGTAATCATAACCCAAAAATAACCACTAATTTCCCAGTAGTGCAAAGAAAAAGTGAAGACAATAAATACAGACTACTCATAAGTTAACATAACATGTCACGATAATTATTATATGAATTTAAAAAAGTGTTTTACACAATATAAATCTCTGTACTTCTTTATTCTGTCCTGCTACTTATGATCATTCACTGGGATAACTGTACAAATTAAGGAGGAGTGTAAACTAATTTAGACATCCTTGACCAGGTAACCAACTCAACAGATTTTGAGATGACAATACTGCCGCAATAAGTGTTACAGAAAGAACAAATGAAAGAACAAACTTACATCCAGTGCAATGCGTATGATGTCACTGGCTGTTACTTTTTCTGCAGCACCTTTGAGCTCTGATATGCCTTCATCACTGAGGTACCTGCAGGGCAAAAGCAAAGATATAAGGCAAACCGCAGAGAGCAAGACCATAATGATAAGCAGAACAGGTGTCAGCTGTTCATTTTGTGTTTAATCATTTACAAAGTAATATATTCCATTAAGACATAATCAAACCATGCATGAGTACAGTTCATCACACGTTCACCAAGACAAGGCACATTTGTTTACAAACACTTCTCTACTATGTCATTTGGAGCAACATTGTGGCGAAAGGGAGGAGAGAACAATACATGAGCAAAGAAAATAAACTAACTTCAGCACAAATCAAACGTGAAGCCATAACAATAAGAAGCCAACAGAGACATTGCGGGTTATTGTGGATTTACAGATAAACGAAAGCTAACTGCATCATTCGCTGGTTAGATTAGCTCAGGCTGTGATTAATTTGTTATTGGCATATTTGTTTGAGCGCAGTTTCCCCTTTATTCACCAACACGCTAAAACAAGGCGGTCAGGATGTATTTGTAGCCTATAAAAACTACAGCGTGAAAACAATGTTGTTGTCCTCTATCAATCAAACAAGCATCATAGCATCCTAGTGAGTTAGCATGCTAGGATTATGCTAGCCACACTGGCACCTACCAGCCCTCGTTTTTCAGTAAATCTGATAATTCCGTCATCTTCGTCCGAGCCGGAGAAAACCGGAGGTTGGTAAAACGAATACTTCAGTAATAACACAATTGATGAGACTATCTAAGTCTGAAAACCATGTTATTCGACCTATAAAAGAAAAGAAGGCTGCTAAACATGGACCGTCCCAGCGTCAACTACGTCATTGGCCAAGACGCATTGTACGAGTGCCGAAAGGGAAAAAATGCTTTATACGACGCGATCATGTGTGCTTTTCATTGTTAAAACTTTCGTAACTACAATTGTACTTACTAAATGCATTTTTTCTAACATGCGATATATGACTACACACTGCTTTTTGCACAACACAAAAGTCCTATGGAAATGCAGTTATGAATGCCACCACACGATGGCAGCAAATACATTATTATTTATGCATGTACATAGAACTAAATAATTCCAATAACACCAGTCACGAAATGGAAAGGGTGTAAACACAACTCACCGAAAAGGGCCAAAAGATAACGCACCTAGAATGACTAATAACGCCGCAAAAACTTGACTGCGGCAAACAATGTTGGGTAGCCAAACTTGCCAGTTATGACTTTGATATTAAGTATATCCCGGGTCAACAGTATGTTGTAGCTGATGCTTTGAGTCGTGTCTCATTTGTCAAAGATCTTGTGGGCCAAAGGTTGTTTGCTGAGCCATATCATAGACTCCTCAGTCAAGTCAGAGATATGTCAAATGCTTCTGTCATGTCAGCTTTTCGTTCTTCCAGGGGCTGTGATCTTGTTCTGTCAGGTGCTCAGCAGTGTGTGCGCCCCCTCCAAATGCAGTCTGATGAAGTGTCTGCTGTCTTGCAGTTACATGTTTGTTGGGACACAAGCCCTAGAGCTCATGCTGTTACTGCCCTGCAGTTGTTACCTCAACTTGTAACTTCTGGCCTTGACACCCTGCCTGCTTACACAACAACTGAACTGTACAAGAACAAGAACTGCGTGACAACTCAAGGATAAAACCATTTACCATGTGTTGTTCTATGTTGAGAGAAGTTGGAGACCATCGAGGAGAAACAGCAAAAGAGCCTGTCACTGTGCTGAAATACCTCAAACACTAGGAAAGACTCTCTGTTAGCGCTGATGTCCTGTACAGAGTCATGAAAGATCTCAAAACAAAGTCTAAACGTCATGAATATGTAACCTTTGATTTATTTTGATGCATATTATTTTATTTATTAATATAAATTTGTGTGATTATTATTTTATATATTGTTTGGATAATTAATTAATATTATTTAGCATTTATTTTATTAACAGTTCATTGTTGCATTGTGTTGGGTTCTGTTATGTTGTTTAGTTGTTTCAGTGGAGCGTGTTTGGGCAGCGCACCGGGGTGGATAGAAGAGAACGTGCACTGCGCGCAGAAGAATAGAGAGAAGTGTTGCTCAATAAAGCATATTGGACACTGTCCTGCCGTGTTGGTTTTTTGTAGCAAGGAAACCTGCAAGAACTTACAATTATAACATCTCAGTGTAACCCGACACACCCACAGCCTTAAAGGTTGTATGGAGGATTTTTTTTTGTTTCAAATTGTCAATGATAGCATTATAGAGGTGCAGTAGCCTTGTAATTATGATGACCAAAAAAAAGAGAATAAAAATTCATCAACTCTGGACGTGGTGGGGCCAGCTAAACATTTGCCAATAGATAACGACACTGCCTCGTTATCTGTTAGTTGACAGGCTGTCAATCAATCTCCCTACGTTTCTAGCGTAACTGACTTGCCTGCGTGCCGCCGGTACGTGGTTTGCGTACGCCTGTCACGCAGTCCACAGACGCAAGCCGCACAGACGCTGTTTACTCCACCAACGCAACAGTTCTTAGCGGCTTTTTTTTACCTATATCTTCCTCGCAGTTAGCACAAAGTTTGTTGCAATGGCAGACAAGAATCCAGGAGCAGTTAGCCGCAAAAGAAAGTCCGTTTTTGAGGTCGCTGAAAGAAGAAGACAAGGGGAAAAGCAGCGAAGCCAAACTAGGGTGATTCTTGAAGATTCATTCCAGCGATGGCGCAACTGAAGCAGACGCAGGGTCTAAAGACTGACGCATTGGTCGCCAAATTACTCCTGGACAGGTCACTTCTGCTTATTATGCTCCTCACTTCTCCGCCTTGCCTAACCAACACTGTAGTTAGTTGTTTACAAGTCATGTGCCGCGCACTGGCTGTAAACAAACCTGTTTCTGGCGTAAAGAGGAGGCGGGAGGAGGCGTTTCTACGTAGGGAGCTGTAGGGGAGGGGGGGTGGTTTCACGCATGCGCAACATTTGAAAAAGGACAAACAGTCGCTGGATTTCTCGTTCCTTGGAAAATCCTCTATACAACCTTTAAGAGACTGGTAACAACAACATTTTAGGGTTACAGACTGGTGGCAGCGGTGTTTTTCTTGCTAGTTTTCGTATATGCTACTTAGCCAAGGCAGTCAGCTAGCTTCGGCGGTGGATAACTTGTCCGGGAAATACAAGATTGCTGTCTACGGATACTTTTGTGCAGACCCAGAGTTTCCACCTGTTCGTTTTAGCTGGACGGTGCTTTCAGTATGTCGCAGGTACATCAGCAGCAACAGCAGCCAGACGACGGCGCTGAGGACAACAACGCACGTGCTAACGGCGATGCCGGTGCGGGCGGCGCAGCTCCGCTACCGCTGGACATGCTAAAGACTGTAGTTCATTATCGAGTAGAATTGCCGCCATGTTTTCACGGCGATGGTAAGGACAAAGAAAGTTTTGCTCTGTGGAAAACCAGATTGGAGCTCGCAGTTAAAGCCTGCGCGGATGGACAGCAGCTAGATATAGCCACTATACTCCCCACTCGCCTTAGTGGAGATGCTTTAGCATACTGGCTGTCTTTGCCACCAGCAGTGCAACAGGACTATGACCAATGTGCAGCTAAGCTCAATGATGTTTTTGGCAGGAAAGAATTTTTGCTTCATTTTCAAACTTTTGTCAATGCGAGACAGCGCTTGCCTAAAGAACCATTAGAAGTTTATGCTGCTGAAATCACAAGGTTGGTGCTGGAAGCTTTTCCGAACTATGGAGAGCTAGCCATTGCCATGGAACGCTTCAGAAGATTTGTTGCCGGATTGGACCCCATTCTTCAATCAAAATGTCATGAGCATGGTGCAGCTACGTTGGAAGACGCATTGGCAGTTGCATGTAAATGGGAGCGTGCACAAGAGGCTTTAAGACTACTTCCTCCTCCACTTCCACCGACTAATACATCATATACAACAGCGCCTGTGTCCAGGGATGAGCCACTTTCTGCCATGGTCTCTACCAAACATGAGAAGAACCAGGCGGATCGCACTGATGAACTGCTTGATGCCATTAAGCAACTTTCCAGAGATGTTCGGTCTCTGAAGTTACATGCTGCTGCACAAGGACATGATGTGAGCAATGCCAGACAAAGTCGTGCTCCCCACAGCAATTTTTCCAAATGCGGATATCACCATTCTGACTCCAGAGGCGACCGCGGCAGAGAAAGGTATCGACGCACCCCATCTGTGTCTCCTGTCCGAGAGGCCCGCTCTTCTACACCTACCTATCACCAGTCCAGCAAGTCCCACAGAGACTACAGCTTCTCCAGGCGTTCACCAGATCGGCTGTCACCAGACCATCATGATCGCCACTACCCACCAGACCACCGCGACCGTCGGCATTCTGCAGGACCTTCTCCTCCTCCTCCTCCTCACCGGGATCATCACTCCAGCTACGAGAGGCACTCCAGACCCCGCAGCCCAGAGAGATGGCGTTTTTCTCATTACCATGGTGACAGGTCCTCCCCTTACCATGACTATGACCGTGACTCTACTTTTGATACAGGTAGCCCCAGATCCCCCTCAGCACACTCAGGCAGGGATAGGCAAAGACAATTTGATAGTGACCATCATGTGACCTTTAGTGAAGACCACTACAGTCAGGGAAAAGAGTGGCAGTAGACACTGAGGGCCAAGTGTCTGCTTCTAGTGCTGAGGCCCACTTCAGTTCAATACAACAAACCAGACATAAGACATTCACCGGTAATGTACTGGCCATTATTGAGAATGTTGCTACTAAAGTATACATAGATTCTGGTTCAGACATCTCACTGATTAGTGAAGCGTTTAGAATATCCATTCCCTCTCTGAGAACAAAAACTTTACAGCGACCTCAAGTTGTCCCTAAAGCTGAGACTGGTGACTACCTAGACAATCTCGGCACTCTTTCAATGAACATGAGGTTAGGCAGTGAAATGTTCACACACACTGTCCAGGTAGTCAGGAATGTTACACAGCCTGTCATATTGGGCTGGGACTTTCTCTTTGCACACTTTGCTGTTTTAGATTTGAAAGAAGGCATCTTCAAAGTAGGTACTTGTGCCAGGGTTCCACTTTTGTCTGCTACAGAGACAGCCCCTTTGAGTTGTAACACCATTACCGTGACACCACTCCTGGTGCCTGCAATGTCACAAATGACTGTTCTAGCTAAGGTCCAACCCACCATTGGTGTGCCTGATTTAGACACTGACTATATAGGTGTTATTGAGCCAGGACCACCCAGTTCCCAAGGATTACTCTCCGCACGCACTGTTGCTCCAGTCCAGGCGGGAATGACTTATGTTAGAGTCATGAATCCAACTACCTCTGACTTACAGATACCCAGTGACACTAAACTAGGTGATTTTTATCCCTTAGGCCAAGACAATGACTACTGCATAGTTGAAACAAATGTAGATGCAGTTACTACTCAGATGGAGTCCACTACACAGTTACTGCCAGATGTTAATTTAAATGACTCTGCTTTGACCCCTGACCAGAAACAAAAGCTCCAGGCTTTGCTCTCATCGTACTGTGACGTATTTAGTACACATGATCAGGACTATGGCCGCACTGACTTGGTTAAACACAGCATCAGGACTGGGGACACCCCTCCAATTAAGCAGCGGGCATACCGGGCCTCCCCAAACATCCGAGCAGAGATAGACAGACAGGTCCAGCAGCTCCTTGAACAGGACATCATTGAGGAGAGCTACAGCCCCTGGTCCTCTCCAGTTGTTTTGGACGGTACCTATAGATTTTGTATAGATTACCGTAAGCTTAATGCAGCCACCATCAAAGACTCTTACCCCCTGCCACGCCCAGCGGAGGCGCTTGACAGCTTATCAGGCTCCTGCTGGTTCAGCACCATGGACCTATCCAGTGGATATTGGCAGGTTGAACTTGAGCCAAAAGACAGGGAGAAGACAGCATTCAACAGTGGGAGTGGTCTTTATCAGTTTAAGGTTATGCTGATGGGACTGACAAACGCTCCCCCAACATTCCAAAGACTGATGGAACTAGTCCTTCACGGCTTGCATTGGAAAGAGTGCTTAATCTATTTAGATGATGTACTTGTCTTTAGTCGCACATTTAGTGACCACCTTAAGAGCTTAGGTGAAGTTTTTGACCGGTTCAGAACAGCTGGCCTTAAGCTAAAAGCAAGAAAATGTCACTTGGCTCAGACGGAAGTAACGTTTCTGGGACATGTTGTTTCCAGTAGAGGACTGCAGCCGGACGAGAAAAACCTGGAAAAGGTACGCAAGTGGCCAATGCCGAGGACGGCCACAGAAGTGAGAGCTTTAGTTGGACTGTGTTCCTATTACCGTAGGTTTGTTAAGAACTTCTCCATCATTGCTGCCCCTCTGCACTCACTAACTCACAAAGGTGCTAGTTTTATTTGGACAATTGAATGTGAGGATGCATTTCAGTCTCTTAAGCATGCCCTTACTAATCCTCCAGTTGTGGCACATCCTATCTTTTCCCAACCTTTTCTGCTATACACTGATGCATCACTAGAGGGCATTGGATCAGTGTTAGCCCAGAGACAGGACAGTAAAGAACATGTTATTGCCTACGCAAGTCACACATTGACTCCCTCTGAAAGAAAATGGTCTACTTTTGATCGTGAACTGTTTGCAGTTGTTTGGTCTGTAAGACATTTGAAACATTTTCTTTCAGGCAGCTCTTTTGTTGTGATCACAGACCATAAGCCACTGCTGAGCCTAAAGAAAACTGCAGTGGACAACGATTCAACAGGCAGACGTAGCAGATGGATTCTTGAACTGGACGTCTATGACTATTCTATCATGCACCGGGAAGGTAAACAGCACGCCAATGCTGATGCCTTGTCCAGGCGCCCCAGCACTGAAAGACTTGACCATGTAGTGCAGTGTGTTACTGTAGCTGTCACTGACACAAATACTGCTGTGGACCCAGACACTGGTGACAGTCTTACTCAAGACTTTGGCAACACACTGTCTATTGACTCAGAACAGTTAAAACAACAGCAACAGAATGATGAGTGTCTCAGTACAGTAATTTCATGGGTAAATAACAGTGCATGCAGGCCCCCTATAGGTAAACTGTGGTACTCCTCCCCTTCATTGAGAAAACTGCTATTGGCCTTACATGATTCGTGATGTGCATGCTTTTTGTTCTGAGTGCCTCCCCTGTCAGAAACGAGGTTCTCCTGTACCACATGAGCATGCCCCACTTCAGTCTATAGAAGCTGACAGGCCTTTTCAAAAATTAGCTGCTGATATCACTGAGTTGCCTATTACATCACAAGGCAATAGGTATGTATTGGTTATTACAGATTATTTCACACGCTATGCCAATCTGTATCCATTGAAAGACCAACGTGCTATGACGGTTGCAAAATGCATTTTTGAGGACTATGTCAGACAACATGGGTTGCCCGAGACCATTCATACAGACCAGGGTAGACAGTTTGAATCAGACCTGGTAAAACATTTGTGCAGGTTACTGGGTATAACTAAAACACGCACTACTCCATACCATGCACAGTCAGATGGCATGGTGGAAAGACTGAACAGAACTCTGAAAGACCAACTGGCTAAGTATATAGCTCAAACTGGTGGTGAATGGGATCAGTTTCTGCCACAAGTGGAACTTGCTTATAACTCCAGTGTATATTCTAGCACAGGGTTTTCCCCATTTTTCCTCGTGCACGGCAGGGAACCAAACTTGCCACTGGACATTATATTGAACTGTAGTCCCACTGTGACCTCACCTACACTAGGTACACCTGCAGCTTATGCTTCTTACCTCTCCTCACGCTTGACACATGCATTTGCTGATGCAGCTCATAATTCCACAGTTAGTAAGTTGCGTCAGAAATCTCAGTATGACAAGAAAGTTGTGTTTCACCCACATGAGCCAGGGGATCTTGTACTTCTTGATGATCCTGCTAACAAAATGAATAAACTGGCTCCAAGATGGAAAGGGCCATTTGTCATTTTGAAACGTGTGACAAAAGATGGACAGTCAGGTGTGATTTATGAGATTACGGATCCTAAGAAAGCACACTCATGGACATGGATTGTACATCACAATAGACTCAAAGCTTTTAAAGGAGCTTTGCAGGACACTGGAAATAAGGAAAAGACGTTTGGACCGGACAGTACTCCTTCATTGGCACCTCCCCTTACTGCTTTGTCAGGGGCTCTGCCTTTTCGTCCACCTACTCCGCCACATGTACCTACACGGAGTAGGCAGCCTGAAATTGCACCTGCAGTAGACTACTCCTCAGGGTGCTCCGCCTTCACCTCAGGTTTCTGTTCCCTCTGCTTCCCCGCCTTCCTCCCCTGTATCCCCTCCAGCCTCCCCCATTGCCCATCCAGTTGTGTCCCGCTTTGGTCACAGGATTTGTCGGCCACATAGATACGGGGACTTTGTCACGTAATCTGTTGGTATTTGATGTTTCTGCATACTGTATGGTTACTTATTATGTCACTGGTGCTATTTTCTATTTCTCTCATGTTGTTCTCAGATGGTCATTTGCCTTCTGTGTTTCATGGTTCATGTCAGCTGACATAATGGTATGTATGTTTTATTTGAAATGAGGACATTTCATTTTGTAGCAAGGGAAGACTGTAACCTTTGATTTATTTTGATGCATATTATTTTATTTATTAATATAAATTTGTGTGATTATTATTTTATATATTGTTTGGATAATTAATTAATATTATTTAGCATTTATTTTATTAACAGTTCATTGTTGCATTGTGTTGGGTTCTGTTATGTTGTTTAGTTGTTTCAGTGGAGCGTGTTTGGGCAGCGCACCGGGGTGGATAGAAGAGAACGTGCACTGCGCGCAGAAAAATAGAGAGAAGTGTTGCTCAATAAAGCATATTGGACACTGTCCTGCCGTGTTGGTTTTTTGTAGCAAGGAAACCTACAAGAACTTATAATTATAACATCTCAGTGTAACCCGACACACCCACAGCCTTAAGAGACTGGTAACAACAACATTTTAGGGTTACAAATATATCGTCCCAGATTCACTCAGAAATGCTGTGTGATGTTCACTATGAGGCAGGTCACCAAGCCCAGTTCTATAACCTTAGTCTGACCCGCTAAAGATTTTTCTGGTTGACTCTAGACAGAGATGTGAGGGACTATGTTTGCAAGTGCCAAGGATGTATCATTAGTAAGTAAGTAAAACAGTGTACTTTTAACATATATACAAGAACACATGTTGGTAAGACAATGTTTTCACATGTAATGGGTGTATTGTGGTATGTTAATTTTGAGTTTTATACATTTTATTTGGATTTTCAAGTTGGCTTGATACTGTAACATTGTACTGAATGGCGTGAAAATGAGCAGCCATCTCACGGTGCTGTTCTCATTCTTACAGGGAGCCAGAGTGTCTAAAATCTGTGAAAACAGATTATTTATATGTCTGTCACAGGTATGTTTTATTTTATTTTATTTATGTAAAAGTTATTAATTGTACATTTGTCTCTCCAAATAATTACTCTATTGCAACCAATGTAAATTTTAAATTGTTTATTGTTCACGATTTATATAATTGAAAGTCACATTATTCAACCCTCTACAGCTCAAATCTTATGATATTGCAACAAAGATACCTCAAAGTGTCCCACTTTGATAAGATCATTATTATTATTATTTTTTTTACATACAATAAATAGTGAGTCAGTCTTCTATCAAATGTTAAGCTTATGGAGTTGAATATGCACTCTGAACAGAATCCAACTTTTTAATCATATATTGCAAATCTAATCACTATTGCATATACTTGTGAGAAAAAAAAACAAAAAAACAATTAGAACCTATTTCCAAAATCATGCAACCCTGTCCCATATGGACATATTATGTTGGTGAATTTTTTGGCAACAAATTGACCCATGTTTAATACTATTATTTATTTATTTTTTAAATCTGTATTATCTAACATATATATTTTTTTCCATCCATGTACAGGTCTTTGTGGTCACGGACCTGTGCCAGAATGGAGATCTCTCGGCATATCTAAAATCCCAAGGCCCACTGTCTGAAAGAAGCAGCAGAAGATTGTTTGCCCAACTCTGTGCCGTTGTTCAGTATCTTCATAGCATCAACATCATGCACAGAGATCTGAAATGTAAAAATCTACTTTTGGATGAAAAAAAACAACATTAAAGTGTGTGACTTCAGCATAAGCAAGAAACTGACCTACACCGACGGACGAATAGATTCAAACAGATCCAAATGTGGCACCAAGAAGTACATGGCTCTAGAAGTCTTACCATACAACCCCATAGTGGCTGATGTCTGGAGCATGGGGTAATCCTGTATGAAATGCTCTATAATGCAAGTGCCGACACTGTCACATAAAATGAGACCAGATATCTCAGACACTCTCCATGTCTCACCTGAGGCCAAAGGATTGCTTGAGGGCATATTTCATCTAGCGGAGCATCGCCTCAGCATTGCCAGCAATCTGGAGAGTCCGTGGATGAGGCAGGACGAAGCTGAAGAGCCTTCCGACAGTGGGCCAGGAGAGCAGACTGGTGAAGGAATGTCAGTCTATTCTTCCACCTCCTTGCATAGATGATAGTTTACAGTTTTTTAAATGACACAGTGACATTCAGGTTCTTAAAAAGATATTTTAGTACATTTCTCTTGTATATAGTATATAGGAGATGTGGACATTCCAAAAAGACTGAGATGTATACCTGCACTTTGAATGTAATGAATATCTTTGTATTGTACATAACTACAAATGTTCTTATTAAATGCATTTTTTCTAACATGCCGCATGCCACACGCTGCATTTACTTTACACAACACAAAAGTCCTATGGAAATGCAGTTATGAATGCCACCACACGATGGCAGCAAATCCATACGCAAAAAGTCTGAGCAGTTAATTATACTTGTACTATTCATTTATGCACTTAGATTTCATGAAGACAAATTACAACATTGGTAACTTTTAGAAATTGTTTTGAAAATGCATAAAACTATAATAAAACTATAATAAAATTGACCTATAATAAAGGTGTTTATTATAGCTCCATGAAATTACTTGGTGTAATGTCTATGTTGAGAACCAATACGTTTTCCCCAGATGGCATGCTTATTTGTGTAGTATATGTGGTATGATGAATTGTATGTTTCCATTTTTAGAATTAAAATAAGGAGAGGTAGGTATGCACCCCTGCAGTTTTTCAATCATCCTCAGTATGATGTGTCTTTCTTTTCATGTCTTTCTGCATGGATTTCATGCCATGTCATCTGCCTACGCTGTTAAGAACTTCCCTTTGTTGTTGTCACTGATAGTCATTTTAAATTAAATCAAACAGCTTGTTGCTCAGATCGTGTCCTGTTACTTAGAAAAAGTGTAGTTTGAATGTGAAAGGGAGAGAGAAAGAGAAAGAGTTAATGTCTCTAAATGCAATTCATCATTTTCTAACAGTTTCCTTTTCTACCCGGGGACTGGGATTGACAGTTCATTTGTCCAATCAGAACTCGCATTATCTGTAAACAAAGACGCTGTCCAATCAGAGCGAAGTATTTCTACTTCAGCGAACGCCATTGGTCGAATCAAACCCGCAGAGCCTACAGCCGAGGTGCGCGGGTCTGTCAAAAAACTACTTCACAAGACTCTCCTGAAAGCGGTAACAGTTTTAAAATAACAAAAAATAATTTAGATTTGAGTTAGCAAACCATTTGAATTATCTGTTAAAGAGATTATAATGTTTGGGTGCGCTTTAGGGAAGTAGTGGAAACTTCTGCGTATCGAGCAAGCATATTAATTGGATTAGCCTCGGGTAAAGCCAGCGCTATCAAAGGCTAGTTAGCTCAGGTAGGGGAGCCAACGTGCTTTACAAAGAAAAAAATAAGTCTGTCTTGTAGATGTACAAACGCCAGATATCGGTTACAGACAGGGTTGGATGTGATCGTGTTAAACGTGTAGATGACATTTTGTGATTCTTGATTTCAGCAAGATTATGACTGTTTGTGTCCTGTGTTAGAAGCATCATGGATAGTTATGGTCCTCGGTTCGACTCCTTTGCTGGACGAGACAAATCTCAAAAGAAGAACGGATCTGCCCACAGTTCCTCCTATTATGATGAAAGAGATCGCAAGCCTAAGTTTGTAAGTATTTCTTCTTTACTTTATCTCTTGCAGAAAAACAGAGGTGCAAATTATGTAAGTGTATGTGGAGAGTAAATCATGCTGGGTTGGAGGCACTGTAAAACTAATGCACTTTTTAAACCTACAGATTGGTATCCTAAAATATCACAAAATACATATTTGATACATAAAACACAGTCAGATAAGGACTGCAAAGACAGTAATGCTTTCTATTTCAAAAGGACTAAAAGTATCGATATTTTGTATACGCATCTTTACCAACTTTTATTTCATTCATTGTACCAAGTTTGTTGACTATTTCTGATCTTTGACCTTGACTGTTGACTGCCTTTGTGAGCCGAATACTTTTAATTAGCTCAGAGTTCATCCCTTAATCCACATACTACCTACTGTAACAATAAGATTTCCTTGTTGGAATTGTAGACAGCATATATAAATGGTTGCAGTTGTCTGTTCTCTAGCCTAGATACATGGGCAGATTTAAGTTGTAGACTCCTTTAGATTTTCAAGGTACATTATTAAAAAATAAACCCACTAAAATGATTTAAATGATTGAATCTCTAATGAAATGCAAAACCCTAATAAATGGAATTAGCAAACTTAATAGAGGACAGTAATACATATCTTGATTTTAACAAATAAACAAATCATTATTTATACTGCAGAAAATGTAGAAATGTGGAGTGCTTGAAGATAATAAAATCATGCAATTATAAGATTATTGTATCCTCCAAACTGACTCATTTTATTATTGAGGGAATCTAAGAGTTATATGGTGAAACATCATAGGCACAAACACATTGAGCCCCTTTAGAAAATAAACTGCCACAATTGTAGAATTAGGTAAACAAAATGTTTGGCATTTGGAGCACTGCGGTTGATGGCACAATTGAGCATGACTTTTCATGGCATTTCTAAGTATTTCATATCTTATGGTTAAAGTACACGTTATTGAGAAATGTGTCTTCTGCTTTTGACCCATCCTTCAGTACTGCCAGGGAAACCTGTAAGGAGAAGTGGGTGGCTGGGTGAACCTGTGCCCAGCCCCGGGAACCCAGCTCCAAATCGTGATCTAGGCTTAGTGAGAACTACATTAGCTAAAGGTTTTTACCTATGGTTCATGTTTCGCTTATGTTCAATACAGCGAAGTGGTATACTTTATTTTGCTTAACAACAACACGGGACTTCTTATCTAAAAAGATGACTGTACAATCTGAACAACTGAATTATGGTACTGGAGCCATATCATTTTTAATCTTTTTTCCTGCTTTTTTTTTTCCAGCTATGGATAACTAAACATTAATACAAATCTTTTCCAAAAGGGGGCACTGTAATACCACAAAATTAAATGTAGTTCTGAGCGAGATGTGCCTTCAAAAGCTTCTTCATTCGGCTCAGTGCTGCCTGTCCTTTCGAGCAGAGCAGTATCAAAAGGAGAAAAACACACTAGATATGGTAATGAACATAATGAAAAGTGTTAATGTCCTTTTGAGATGCTGCCTTTGGCTCCTATATATAGAGCAAAGGAAAGTAAGAGACAGGCTTCCTATTAGACAAAGCAGCAGGTTATTTAAAGCTCTGAAAAGACTTTATGATTACATTAATAACACCAGCTCAATCACAGAGTAGCAGTCTCCAAAAGGTATCCAAAAATCTATTTACAAGTAGCACTAAGGATAGCAGTCTTTGTGGGTATGACAAAATATCAATATTACAGTATTAATAATAATAATAACTGGGTCAAGATAACTAGTGCTTCTGTGATACATTGAGTTTGTCCATAATGATATTAATAAAATTATTCAACAGTGCATGAAACCAAAAATCCTTAGTTATTACGTACTCTGTCATATATCAAAAGCTTCAAAACCATAACTGTCAGCTGATTCTTATCTCAGCATTTTGATTGTTTTGCCTGCTAACTGACTAGCACATGTTTCTGGGTTTTGTTTTTAAGCATTCTTCCTTTTTCTGCTAAGTGTGTGAGGTAACTTGTCTGAGTTAATTGAAAAAGATGTTATCGCTGTTTAATTAAATGAACAAGGTGATAACAGAAGGTAAAATGAGTTCAGTGGCACTTACAAATTGCTGTTGTCGGTTTGTCAGCTGGTTTGTCCATTCTAGGATTGGAAATGCTGGGGATGTTTCGCTCAGTGCCAGTTGGCTAGATATAATGAGCCATAGTATATTAAAGACACATGTTAAATTGCTGGTGTTTAAGTATCTAATTAGAGATGGGACTGAATTAATAATGGATCTGAGCAAAGGCAAGTGTCCCTAGTTTCCCCCAACTAAAATGGTGCAGTGGACTTTTAATTATTGCGTTTCAGCAGCAATGGCTTTATCACATCCAGTGTAAGAGATCAGAGGGGCATTTAGCTAATGATAAGAAATGGCATTGCAGGGACTTGATAAGAGCTGTTCAGTTTGCAATACATTGTTCACATAAAATCTGATTACTAGAAATTTAATTATTATTCTCAAAACAGCAATGTTTATCTTGTTAGTTGAAATAGTAATGCTAACATTGCTTTTCACAGTCAGTTTTTGGGGACTGGCATAGCAAATCGTCTGCCCTCATTTAACCCTATTCTCTGCATCATCTTTCACACCAACTACACTTTTCTTATCTTTGTTTTTGCTCCTGGTCTTCTGTTTCCTGGCAGCTCTAGCCTCAGCATCCTATATATTCCATATCTTTCCTCTGTCCATAGCATCAGTATCACAATAGCCTGGTTATTGTCATATCTACTAGGAATGCAACAATACCGTTTCTCATGATTAAATATATCTTGGCACATGATGGGTCGTAGTATTAATGATCTCAATAAATTTTAAACCTCTGAAGAACAAAACTTTCTCTATCATTAAAGGTCCTATATTACACAAAATTGACTCTTGTGAGCATTAAGCAATGTTAGAATGTTGTTACCTCCCCAGAAACATACCTAGAGTTGTGCTTTGTTTCATTCACACATGTTTGAGTATTAGTCTGTCTACGTCTAAAGCCAAATATACTCTGTTCCACCTTGTGATGTCACAAAAGTGGTAGTTTTCAAGTTGACAGGTACCCTTTAACCTTTGTTTCAGTAGAGATTTGAAATTCCAGAGCTGAAATTATCCAAATGATTCTAGTGAAGGTGTATGGATTTTAAAACACAGTGGAGCACTTCCTGTATTGAGTGTTTTCTGTTTGTGAAAAGAGCATAGCATAAATAGGTGGGGTTTGTGTGTGAAACATGTGTGAATGAAACAAACAAAACTTCAGGTATGATTGTGATGTGAAAACAACATTATAACATAGATCAGAAAATGGTGTAATATGGGCCCTTTAAGGTAACTTTCAATAACATATCATCTTTTTAATCAACTGTACTATCTCTTCTTTGTTCAAATATAGCAGTGTGTGGCCTTTGTGGAGTTGTTTTCGTACAAATCTGAGAAATTACGGCACCATTGGCGTGCTAGAGGAGTGACATGCGTATTGTTGAGTCACTCATGTATTGTGTTGTGTGGGTACTATTGAACTAGCAAACAGTGAAAATTACCATGCTTGCAGTATAAAATGTAAGAATGTACTGTGACAAAGTAAAAAAAAACATCAGCAAGGTCCAAGGCACAAGGTCCTTTATTGCTTACATGGGACGAGCCAGTGCGTTTCTACACAGGTTGTGTCTTCGTCAGGGCATATTAAACTATTCACTATTACATTAAGTATTATTGCATTGCTGTTCTCTACTGTACTTTCCTTCAGATTGGATAGGCATCTGATTTATTCATTTACTGTACTTCACCTAAATGAGCATGTGATTTGCCCCTGAAGGGAAAATCCCCTCCAAAAAAGGCATATCATGGTGTGTCCCCCAACCTACTGAAAAAGCGTAATCAGAAATATCTAAACTCTTTGCCAGTCTACCATGCTTCAAATTGACCAGGGAATAGGTGTCCGTACACCGTCTTGATTATTGTGATGCTTGTCCTTATTATCATCTTTTCACACATTCACTAGCTCGCTGCAGAAAACCGTGAAAAAACAAAACAAAAAACAAATTCATAGTTGCAGCCCTTACTGGCCCTTATGCTGACAGCTTGGCTCGCCTTGACACATTTGTAATTGCTTCTATTGTTTTTCAGGGGCAAGAGGGTGAGTTCAGGTGGGCACGCTGGAAGTCTTAAGTTGATGGTATTTAAGGAGTTTGAACAAGCAAACAAGACACAGGATCCAAGTTTAAAGGGAACATTAATGCAGGCAGTCTGAACACTGTTAATTCTACCACAGTAATTAGCGAGGTAGCCTTTCTGACAGGTTGACATATTTAACCCTACAAAATATTAATTAAACACCAACCTGAATTGCTAATTGGTTTCTGTCTGACCTGCTGTCACTCCTAAGATATTAACCTTTCTTTTATATGTGTATCACTTTCAAAGTTTGGGATGTTTTTCAAGCTTTTTTGTGGAATACCAATTACATCTAATCCATTTTTCATTTTGACTAATAAGGAAGTACAGATGGCAACTTCCCAAGTGGGCACTGGCAAATACAAACCAAAAAACCTGTTGGAAGAGAAGCCGTAGCTCCGAACACAAGTTGTTTGGCCGAAGATATTTCTACAAGGCACGCTGATAACAACTTGCCAAATGCCAGTCACATCTTTTGCAGCTAGTAGTTCCTCCTTTCTAATTTGCTGGCAGCATTTGGGAGCTCTTGTTAGAAATAAATTGTACTTTAATTGAAAAGATAGAAGTGGTGTCCATAATTGTGCATCCAAGTTCATTTTCTTTACTGCCAAATTTAATGTCGAGGTTTGTTCATCAAGATCTTTCACTTGAAATTGGGATTAATTTACCAGTGTGTTTCTTCATCTCTAAAGTTATTACAAAGTGGTGTTATAACTCGTATAAAAAGGGAGAGAGGATCCTAAATGACAGAGCTTTCTATGAGGTTCAAACTTATATAGTACGCAATATAACTTTTCTGATCGAGAGTCTGCCTCTGGCTTGTTGTCACGGAGATGTTATTACTGCCTAGAATATTCCACAGTAGGGGATTAAACTTGTGTGAGGCAAGTAGGCCAAGTTACTGGTCAGATCTGTGGAGAGTTGACCCCTTTCAAAGAATGCATGATTAATAGCAATTAAGTTATAGGTATCTCCATAGAGACAAGCAAGTGCTGTACCCCCAACTAGAAATCCTGTGCACCTTTTTAAATAAAATTAACCTGTAATTTTTACTAGATTATTAAGAGATGGTCCAATCAACTTAGTTGTCTTAACAATATGATTAATAACAGCTCAACTCTTGACTCTGCCTGTCACGATAATGATAATGATTTGATATTGATTAAGTGTATATATAGAAGATAAGCGATAATATTGAAACAAATTTATGCCACTGACACAATAACCTTAAAGGTAAACATTACGTTAAACACATGATCTGCAATAAATAAATAAATAAATGGCAGAATGAAACACTTAGTTACCATAGTCATTTTGTACCTATAATGAGTCATAGTCAGTTATTTATTCAAAATTTTTCAGCTCAAATCTAAAAATCAAAATATCACAAATCTCCCCGCTAGAGCAAAGAAAAGAACTCATGATAACTATTGACTGTAAAAACATTATGTCCATGTCCTACCTGTCATATTTTGAATGATAAGTTGATATGGTAGTTATTGCGACATGCCTACTGTAGACACCTGAATTATCATGTTTTAGCCCTTCTCTAGCCTGCATACACTGACATACATTTTTTGTTTTTCCACTTGTAGCATTTGCCATTTAAAAAGATGATGGCAGATGATGTGGTAAGATGTTTTATGTTTGAGTTTTCTCGTTGACTAACAAAAAGTCTTCATTCTTATCATAGATTGTCTACTTTAAAACTATTATTCATTGTCCAACTAGTGGGAAATGCATGTTATGTACCTAAAACACCCTATAATAATTTCCAAGATACATTAACCTCTCCTGTTTTAGCTTCATACAGCCTACTTTCAAGACATGCCTTTCGATATCATACATTTATTTCTTCACTATACTGCTCTCATTGTGTATTTTATACTGTATTATTGTTCTTTTTACAGTTGGACAGATTCGCCAGCATTCGTATCCCAGGCAGCAAGAAAGAGCGCCCCCCTCTGTCCCATGTCAAACACGGCTCGAGTGACTGGTCCATCTCTTCATCGTCTTCTTTGAATAGATTTGAGGAGCTTTCGTCTAAAATCACCTCTGAAAAGGAGATCCTGGCTTTGTTTGAAAAAATGATGGTATGTTTATTTAGCATTAGACTTGCAATAGCTTGACATATTTGCCCGATACCTGAAAGAATAACTTAACTTTTATCCTTTGCAAATACCGTAGAAACTTTTTGGTTTGCTGAATTTCTCTTTTCACTTACCCCTGCTGTTTCTTTCAATTTTTAAGGGCATCTCACAGGTTTGGGGTTATATTCCTGTGCATTTTAGATGATAGAGCATAGACGCCATCTCTTCAACAGACTTTGAATGCCTGACTGATAATCTGGTGTGAATATTTTCAGTGTTCAAAGTCATTTTAACAGTGGGAAGTATCGCATCTTGTCTCTGGCTCCACTGAGAAGGGCTCTGGCTGTGAAAAGCTTAACCAGCGAGAGGGAGCTTTGCTTGCTTTGCTTATATTCAGCCCTGGAGTTGAGGATTTGAAAGACAAACGCAAGACGCTACTGTCCGTTTGCATCAGCCTCCTTTCTCTTTGTGACCCCAGCTGTACTACACCTCAGTACAGTGTGGAGTTACATCATGGTTTAGTTTATCCAACAAAGACATTCAGACAAAAATATACAGAATGTTACAGCCCATACACCATGTTTTATATTACAAATGTGATTAGGAACACTGTTGTCTCAAATGTAATCACATGCAAGTCTGCTTCTCCTCCCTTCATACCCCGGGTCTCTTAAATGTAAGATCTATTGTTAATAAACCTTTATTAAAGATTTATTTTTAGTAATAATATTGATATTTTGCATCACTGAAACACCCCTGCGGATATGTTATTTCACTTACTGAAGCACAACCTCCGAATTATTCATTTAATGCCTCTAGGCCTAATGGTACTTTTTCTTGCTTTACTTTAGAACTTTTCAATCACTTTTAGCTTTTAGGCTTCTCGATCATTGGATCATGAGTAGACTGTAACTGTAGAAGTGTTAACATGGAGGCCCAGCATCTTTAAAAATGTATTTTTTGTCTCTTCAGGAGGACATGAACCTGAATGAAGAAAAGAAGACTCCACTGAGAGAGAAAGACCTCAACACTAAAAGGGAAATGGTCATTCAATACATGGCTACTGCAGCAAAAACGGTAAGTTGTATCAATAAACAAAATAAAATCTGTTAGGTACTCTTGGTGATATGAGATTTTGCATTGTAGTTTTCTATGATTTTGGATTGTAAATACGGTCAGGTCAGCTTCAGTATGAATTTTGTTTCCAATAAGACCCATCACACCAGAGTACCTGTGGGAAACCTTAATTTTTCTCTTAATATGAATAAAGAAGAACTTGTATATTGTACTATATTTTTATTATGTCAACGCACACAGTGGCAAACCTGCTGCACTGTCTCTCTTGCTCCATTTTGTTTCACTTAAATCTTGGCCAAACTGAAGAGCATTGATTTTTGTTCTCCTGGAGCTGAAAACCGCTGACCTGTGTTGTGTAGTTGACACAAAATCACCCTTTTACCTCTCAGTAATGCTATTACTGATTCGTCTGCTCTGCCCCTTGCTGCTCACCACATGTAGTACAAGCTCGACTTTATTGTCTGCGCACAAAGGACACACTCCAGACTGAGCAGGCATCTGTAGACCAATGCAAATAAATACTGTAACATTCCGTGTGTGGGTTTAAAGAGAATACTATTGATTAGCCTCATACAACAGCAATTATGAGCAACTAAAATGGAAAGCATTGTTTATATTGTTACATTTTGCACTTAGAAGAAGCACAGCAAGACTCCATTATCATTATAAATGTTTAGTTTGCTTTCATCTCCTTCCTTTTGTAAAATATGTTGTTTATTATTTTATCGAACCTAAAATTGGGCATAACAAAAATAAAAAGTGACTTAACAAGTGAAGTTTTGACAGATTTCCCCTCCCAAACAGAGGCTAGAGCATATTCACCTGAGAGCGAATATTGAAATGACTACAGTTTGGGGCTTGACGTGTCAGGGGAGTGACAGACTGGGCATACTTCCATTGTTTTGGCAGCTTGCAAGGGTTGGGGATTATTTATTCCTGCCAGCAATGATACAGGCTGATTTCTGAGGCCTTTGATGAATCAAAAACATACCCAATGATATGTGACGCCTTGGCATTAGTGCAGCTGGCTCTCACACGGGGCTCTGTACGCCACCCTCAAGCACCACAGACACTCGGTGGTATCAGATGTCCTACGTATTGTATATGGGTGTACTACAGCCGAGTGCACTGTGTATGGCATAGATTTAATTAATTTTACTTCACCTGTTATCTTTGGCCTCCCCCGCTGAAGTATAAATGCTCTGCCTTCAATTGCTATATTAACAATTATTTTGCATTGACTTTATGCTCTATACCTTTCCCATCCCTTTTTATATGGTGTCATGCTGGGGTCACAGCAGCTCAAGAGTAAACTGGGATATGAGATTTAAATGTACAACTTATAATTACATTTTGTACAGTATTTGATGGCTGACAAGACTAATGCGAATTACAAAAACATGATTTCCTAATTTATTTATGTTATAATTTGGTTGGTATTTTGCTTCTCAAAATGTTAATCCAAACAGATAGCAGAATGAGCGTCACATGAATTTCTTATTTGGGTTGCCTGTTTCAATGTTTCAACCTGCAGCTAATAATGAATCAGGGCTGGTGCTATACTGAGAAAAGTGTTGCTACTCTATCTGCAGGTTTAGGTGTTAGTTTAGGTTCAGTTGTGATTGTAGTATTTTTTTAAAAACAGACTACAGGCTACTGCAGTTTTTAAATGCATTTGGTATAAGTAATTTCATAAAAAGGCACTAACCAGATATTGATGTGTGTCTTTTCTTGCTAATGTATGGGGAAAAAGCTTTTCCTTTTTAAACTGTATGATATTTTCTATGAATCCTGATCCTTCGTGAAGTGAGATGGGATGCCTTGAATGTTTTTATGGAAATGTGTCATATTTGGTGCAAATACTCAGAGTTTGGGGAACTAATTAAGAGACTTGAATTTGTGTCAAATGAAAGAAAACACAAAATAAGCTTGGGTGGGTTTATCTGTAACTCCTGGCTTTAAATAAGCCCTTTGGTGTCTTTCCAAGGCCCAAAAATGAAGCGACCACAAACATCTCATAATCCTGAAGGCTTAGTCTTTGCTTTCCCAACTTGTACAGATTCTGTTTAAATAAGTAATTAGACCAACCACGTGATATAAATATTCCAATACGAGCCTGTTTTCAATGAATATTTAACATGATGTTGCAATACAGTTGTATACATTACATTTATAATAAACTATCCATAGATCAGTATACAGTATTACATTAGTTTTACTTTTCATTTTAAGACAACTGCAGAACTGATCCTCTGCTGCTGGCTCGCCTCTTTATAGTGCATTTATGGCTGATTGCTTTCATTGTTGCATCAGCCAATTTTCATTTACAGTGCTTTTATTTTGATAAATGACCATGCAACATTTTTTAATCTTATGCATTTGTCCTGGAGTTTACATTACACAAGAATTGCAAGTAAATGTAGGGAGTATTTGAACAAGCAATCAGCATATCATACATACAACATCACCATCATGATCAGATATACAGTCCCTGACAAAAATCTTGTCACTTATTCATTTTGTAGAAACAAAAGCTTATAACCTGACTTTAAATTAATGGACTGGTTTTAGAAATGTTTCATATGAAAGCTAAAACCCTCCCAAATTATGCTCAACATACTAAAATACATTTGCTTCACCGAAGAAAGATTGATCATTTAATGAACACAGAAAGGTCAGATTTTGGCAAGACAAAAGTTTTGTCGCCTACAGAAAATTGAACAAATAATTTACTTCAAATTAGGGATGGGCATGATTAATCGATTAATCGATAATTGATCATTAAGAATTTCATCGATTACGTAAATTTTAATCGACAAACCGAATGCAGTTTGCTGTGCGTAGCGTGACCAAACAGGGGTCCGTACATGTGTCTCTGCACTCAGAAGGAGCGAACAAACACAAACAGTCGGTCAGTCTGCAGCGTACCGAAGCACAAATGCGTATTTAACGATGATTTGTACTAGAAATTCCACGCTTTCCGTTACGTTCGGGACAAGTGGGAGTCCATGTGCACAGTGTATAAAGCAGCACATATGTTTCGGTGTCCAGTGGGAAAAAGTTTTGCCAGGTGAGAGTCGCGCAATGTCGATGACGAGTCCCCCCATACGGTGTCCTGATTTTGACAAACGCAAATATGGTCACACTAACCTGTATTCCACTGAATCATGTGTTTTAATCTGACAGAAATTGACCGCATCAGCGACACAAGAGCTGTAGTTTTATCTTCGCTGAGTTTATGCAAATTAGCGATGCGGTTTTAAGTTTCGTTTCTGTGAGAGTTGCGCAAAACTGAATTAAACACATTATAATTTCAAACGGATTGATGTGGCTCTAGAGTCGTTACGGTTTATATGTCGTAAAGTTGAATTTATTTATGCACATTAGTAGTGCAGATAGTAATAATAATGATGATCATTTTAATATAAAAACGTTAATGATGAATCGATAATCGATCGTTAATTCTTCCGACGATCGATTAAGAAAATTTCATCGAATGCCCATCCCTACTTCAAATACAAAAATATGTTGCATAACGTCAGTGAATTAAGTAGTGGTGCTGTGAGATCCATATTTAATATCTTGTATGACTTCCATGAGCTTGAAGGACACATCCATGCGGTTCCACAATGATTCATACAATTTGTTGATGAAGGTTGTTGTTGTTCATCAGGAATAGCAAAGAAAGCAGTCTTACATGCCTCCCAGAGTTCATCAAGATTCTTTGGTTTTGCCTTCCATGCTTCCTCTTTCATTCTACCCCAGACATGCTCAATGATGTTCATGTCTGGTGACTGGGCTGGCCAGTCCTGGAGCACCTTGATCTTCTTCACCTTGAGAAACTTTGATGTAGAGATAGAAGTATGCGATGGAGTGCCATCCTGCTGCAAAATTTGACCCCTTTTATGGTTGGGAATGTAAGAGGTAGCTAATACTTCTTGATATTTTAGGCTATTGATATTGCCTTCCACCCTGCAAATGTCTTGCACAGCCCCATACTGGATGGAACCCCAGACCATGATTTTCCACCACCAAACTTAACTGTTTTCTGGGTGAATCTTGGATCCGTGCGGGCTCCAGTAGGTGTCCGGCAATATTTGCGGCGGCTGTGATGTAATTCAACCGAGGATTCATCTGAGAAATCCACCTTCTGCCACTTTTCCAGTGTCCATCCTTTTAGCAGGCCGTGGGCTTTGGCAAATGACACACGTTTTTTTAATTGCCTTTTGTTTAGTGCTGGTTTCTGTGCACTGATTCAACCATGGAGGCGATTTTGAGACAGAATTCTACAAACTGTTCTGGTTGACACAGGGACTTGAGGTGACCAGGCCTGGTGGAGCTCTGCTGCAGTGGAAAAGGGGCTGGCCTTGGATTTTCGAATCAACAAACGGTCCTCCCGAGCAGTTGTCTTGTGGCGTCTGCCGGACCTGGGCTTGTCAAAAACATCTCCAGTCATTTCAGATCTTTTTCTTATCTTTTTCTTATTCTTTGTACTTGACGCTGAGACACATTGAAGGTGTCAGGCCACCTCAGCAGTGGATCTGGTCTTCAGCCTCTTGATAATTAATGCTTTGGTCTCAGGGTGGATCTTAGGCATGTTGTCAGAGGTCAAGTTGCAGTTGATGTGAAGGTCTGGTGTGCTGGGGTTCTTTTTATACGCACCCACTAATTGATTGATCAGTAACTGATCACAGGTGAGGCTGTAATCTAAGATTGGGTGCATCATATGACAAGGCGACAAGACTTTTGTCTTGCCAAAATCTGACCTTTCTGTGTTCATTAAATGATCAATCTTTCTTCAGTGAAGCAAATTTATTTTAGTATATTGAGCATAATTTGGGAGGGTTTTAGCTTTCATATGAGACGTTTCTAAAACCAATCAATTAATTTAAAGTCAGGTTATAAGCTTTTGTTTCTACAAAATGGATAAGCGACAAGACTTTTGTCAGGGACTGTATAAGCATGGGCGATATACTGTATATATCGGTTTTAATATTGGCATCGGGCGATATTGGAGGGTTTTCACATTTAATATATAAAAAAATCTGCAGATATTTGATACAGATAAGTTTTCTGACATTGCCCCAGTCTCTGTGTGACCATGTGTCATTTCCAGGTTGTCCTCAGTGCATCAGATTGGTCTTTTTGAACACACCAATAGCAAAAAATTGAAGTAGAAGAGCTAAAAGTGTTTATACAAACATGTGACAAATCATTTTAATCTTAAGATAAATAACCGTAATTGGTCAAATTAGATTTAATTTATTTTATTTTTATTTTTTTTCATGTCTTTATCTTATCTTTTTTCCATTTGCATTTGAGTTTAACAATTACGTAAACCAATATAAAAGTTTGAGAATACTGTGTTGTCACTATCTACAATTATGCGCACACTCTTTGCATTGCTTCCCCCTGCTTCTCTAACTGAATTTTCCTTGCTGTATTTCGGTGCAGGGCAGTCTGAGAAGCAGCCATCAGATATCTCCTCAAGAGTTTGTGGCAGAGCTGAAATCAGGGGTGATGGATGAGCGCCTGTTTGCTTGTTTGGACTCTCTGCGTGTGTCTCTCACCAGTAACCCCGTCAGGTAAGGACCGCGGCTATCAGAACCAGCTTTCATCTTACAGGCCTGTCTATTACGAAAATATTGGTACTTTTCATTCCTCTTTGGGTTATTTTGCAGAGAAGAAAGGCAAAAAGTATCCATGATTGC
The DNA here is from genome assembly GCF_026225935.1 of Boleophthalmus pectinirostris. Lineage (NCBI taxonomy): Eukaryota > Metazoa > Chordata > Actinopteri > Gobiiformes > Gobiidae > Boleophthalmus > Boleophthalmus pectinirostris. The sequence continues at coordinate 28,689,070 of NW_026571140.1, forward strand.
TAGTTCTTACCTGATCTATAGCGTAATGCACTGTGACATGCCTGTTGTTACATACATCATTGTGAACATGTGTTTCAGTACTTTAATTGAAACCATAAAATAATTAAAGTCATAATTATCTTGCAGTACACACAGAACAGTTTATACATATACCAACAACCCCCAAAAAAGAGATGTATTTTCTTCATTGGCATGGCTTTAGAAAGAAATTATACTTTTGAAATAAATTGCCTTGCTGCCTATAGATCTGATGTTCAAACAAATGTACCAGAGGCTTATGTAAATGTAAGGATCTGTGAAGCTCCTCATGGTGATTTCAGATGACTGGGGTCTTGCATCATGTGGTGGACTATGAATTTTGAGAGGTTTTCTGTTGTATAATCTTATGGTATTTGTCAGTGGATGGGCAAGACGCATTTATTTCACTATTTTATTTTTTTGCCTAAATTTAAAACAACAACGGCTAGATAAAAAGCACCTCTGGAACCAGCTCACATTTAGCTCACTCTGAACAACATAAAAACATATTTCAGTGGCCAAAATTGAGTCAATAAGTTGCAGAAAATTATAACTTTCTTTGTTGTTTTAGATACAACAATAGCTATACTTTTGTCTTTCTAATAGAGACTGGCCCTTGTCCTAACCTCCATCTATTATCTGGTTGCTGTTGCACTCCCCACTTTGTCAGTCTGACTCATATACCTCCGCAGTAGGTCTCTTGTGGTGAAGGTAATACGGTCCGCATGGAGGCTCTGAGCATTGCCCTATGACGCCTTCACTGACCCTGGGACACTTTTGCTATTCCAACTCCCCCACATACTCGTCCACAGAGGAGGCCGCCCTACCAGACTCCAGACCAACAAGGCTACCGAATGTAATTGTATTAAAGGGATTTGATAAATGGACGTGACAAACAAGTTGAAATTGGTTTTTGATATTGTATTAAAAGTGACCTTCGGGTTTAGGCTGAAGTTGAGGGTTCTTCTTTTATGCAGGTTTTAATAAACCTTGGGCCTTCTTCATGCACCTGCTGCAGATGGAGCACAGGCTGTGCTCCGATGTTCCCTCAAAATATAAGAATATTGCCAGTGAGGTTATTTTTCCTTTTTTTTATACAAATATTTTCTCTTATTTTTACCTATTTAAATTTTTATATTCCATTGGTATATTAAGTAAATTGCAATTAGTGTTTTTCATCTATGCATATATTCATAATGGAGATGTGTGACTACTCCACAGAATTTATAGGTAATTGCTGATTATGTATTATGCACAAAGCATACCTCACAGTGCATTTTCCAACGGAACTTTGCATTCAGATTAAAACGCTGTATGTTTACTTCTGCTTTTCATTTTGCTGTGTTTTCTTCCTAAGCATTAGCAATAATGAAACTGTCAAGGAAAAACACGACTATAGTTGACGTCATCTTCTCCCTAATGAATGAAACACCCCTTTTACATGTCCCATATAGTGTGACTACAAGCTTCCTCTTGTCTCAGGAGAGCCATGATGTAGTGAGTTAACTTGCTTGCTCCAGAACACCATTATAAAGTTAATTTTTTATTTCTGGTTCATAGCGGCGTTAGCGAGCTGCAACGCTGTGCTGTATTACATGGGAACCTTGGAGGCATTCTCCTGAGACGCTGTTAGAAGTCAAGCTACCTTAGCTGTGAAGTTAGCCTGATAAGACGCCTCATTTTTCTCAGTGATTTATGGCTGTTTTTGTTTCTTGGGGAATGGGATGATGAATTTGTTTTTCTTATTTTTAATGCTTTCTCTCAAGCAATTTCTTGTATCTATGATGGCCCACAGTTGAATAAGGACAGGATTAATACCAATGTGTGGGTTCTACTTAGTATATGTGGGAGGGCCGCAAGTAAATACCATGGTAATATATTATGTGAGTAAGGATATCAAGATTATTAGGTTAATCAGTAATTATTTAAGTCACAATATGATTGCAAGAACAAAAAAATATAATTCATTTAAATTCAGTCTGTACTCCAGAACAACAAAGCTAAAATGTAAAGTGTTTTTTTATATCGCTATTTAAATCACCAAGTTTACTTTTGCACAATGAAAGAAAATTAAGGATCTCATATTGTTTGTTACCTGTCAATAATCTTGAATATTTCTTATACTGTGATTTTTATTCTTACAATTATTATATACACTAAAATTTGATATAGCGAGATCTGAATGCTGTTACATTCATCCACTCATAGTGATTAATAAACTTATATCTTTTTTTGAATAGTACCACTTACAGTAGTGTAAAATTATATTTTCTGGAATAAAGGTGTTAACATGTTGATGAAGCTAATGAATGCAGACCAATTACTTTATCAGAGACGTGTACTAATTTGTCACATAATGGCTGACAGAGGGGAGATGTTTCTTGAGCCTCAACATCCCAGTTTTTGCAGCGGCTGTAGTTTAGCAATTAGAAAGCCCTGAAATGGACTTTTCTGATAATTTTGCACCTCACAGCTCAGACACTAAGGACACTGGGACTTTGAATGTGATTGAAGTTTCTCATTTGGGATGTGGGAGGGTGCCAGATGTTACAGCTAATGAAACCCAAGGGCTGGCAGAGCACGCCAGATTAGCAAACACAATTTAAAATGCTTTAATCACAGCGCAGTCTTTGTAGGCCGCATGTCAAATACTTACAAACCACTTAACCCACGTCGACAGAAAAGTGGTCAGGAATTTTGGAAACAACCTAGCATTTTGGTGTGGAACTCAGTTAACATAAGTCACAGCACTACTTTCTACTATTTGTACTACTAGTATATGACAAACTGACAAAGGCAACAAAAGTCTGTATCTAAATTGTTTAGTAACAACAGTGCATGATTCTAGTGATACAATTTACCAAAAAAGAGGCTAAGTTAATGGTTAAAAGCAAGATTGAGGTGAAGAGATATAAAAGCACAATAAAAAAAAAAACAAAAAAAAACGTTTAATAGAATTCTCAGTTCTGTATAATCAGCCCTTGGCAGTGTTGAGAAATTACAGATATTTGACACTATATGAACCACATTTCTATAGAATAAAATAGATTCTCTTGAGGGGAGGCCTTGTATTCAGTCTTTTATAGTAATGTCCTGAATTTCATCTGAACATCATTTAAAAACCATAAAGAAAAATATGATCGAAGGTTGAAACCAATGACATCCGCTCCTACACCTGAGCCATATTGTGATTGCATGTTGCTTGGTGTATAAGTTTCTTTCTCATCTGACTCAGCCAAGCTTCATCTGACCTTATGGTACTTTTATTTCCGCTTTTGTCCTGGTCCTCCAGATGAGATTTTCTTCAGAAACCCATCAGATTGCCTTGTGCTGACCTTTGCCTGTTTGTACTTTGCATGGCCTTCACCAGAAGTATTTGTGAGCTTTGAGTCAAGTCTCCTCAACTTTTTCATTTTTGTGTTTTAAGGTACAGTTGGCATCTTTTGAATTTAGCCACAGACCTTGAAACAGGAATGCCTTTTGTTTCCAAAGTCCTGCTTCAGATCAAACGATTATTTCCATTTGCTCGGCTCCCCACTTACTGATGATGAAAAACTAGCATGCACTTGCCACTGAGCTATGCATTTCAATGAAACACTTGTCAAGACCTCCACCCCTCCCACTTTCTTACCACAATGGCCCGGGTTTGGCCTGGTGAGAAGTCTTAAGCTAAATTGATTTTTCTCCTTCATCCAACATGAGTGCCTCACATCTCGGCTATACCTTGAGAGCTGTCTTCATCGGTGTACACATGACAGATTTTGTCAGGCCTCTTCATTCTCTTGACCCTGTCTTTTACATACTGTCACACTTCCTGATGTGGACTCCTGCAGTGCTGTTTTGCCATTGTTGTCTATTGTAAGCAAAGCTATCATAGAAAGGGCTTTGTAGCTGATTCTTTCATATTTTAGCATGCTTTTTGACAGTACGAACCACTTATTCAGACAGCCTATTGGTTTTGTAATATATCAACCTACATCAGAAATATTACTGAATTGAATTTCACGACTGTAATATTTAGCAGCAGATATTCAGAAACTTAATGCAGGTTATAGTTTTCAATTGGAACATGAAAAAATTTATAAAATGACTAGCTTTGAACTTTCACACTTATTGCAGTGGGTAATGTGTAGCAATGTTTTAAATCTAATACAATGATTCAGACACACTTAAACATTGCACACTACATTAGATCTGCATACCCTTTATGTACTGCATTTGACTTTACAATGATATATTTTCTTATTTACATTGCCATTATTTGCGTAAAGGTAACAAAGACTCATTCAGCCCTTGTCCTTCTGTTCACAAAATTAAATTCAGATAACGGCGTCCCACTTTGTGTTGTCACCTTGAGAGTTTCTGTAGATTTGAGGCTGGGAGGGATGCAGCTTGTTGATTAGAAACAAACCGACTTGGAATGCTAATGTCGAGAGACACTGTTCATTCTCAATTAGACGGAAGGTGCATTTACTTATGATCTCACTCACGCTGTCTTCTCTTTGTCTTATGAATACCTAATGTGTTTTTATGACACACACAATATTATGAGTTTAACATTTAGGTTATACAATTTGTCTATTTTAAGTGTCTATTTACTCCAAAACAACACCGTATACGTACTATCTGATACCTCTGCATGCATAATATACCTTTATTCTGCAGACCCGCTTCTCTTTTGGCCTTTAAAAGTAAGTGTCTTTACTACACAAAGGAAACGTGCCCTTTAAAAGAAAAATAAATCTATATTACATACCTGGTCCTAAATTTTCAATATGACTGCCATTACTCCACAGGCAGCGGTCAAGTCCCTCGACCATTAAAGGCACCTTCTCCATAAGATCAGGCCAAATCTACTCTAGTCTTGCAAAGAGCAGCACATTTTTAATTTGGTCGTGTTTTTATGGAGGCCAGCTGTGTATCTGTGAGGAATACAAATCAAAAGGGTTGGGGAGAGCTTTTGTTGTAGATTTTTGGTATTTTTTGACATTGTTTTTTATAAATGCTTGCTTTGTGGTTTTACTTATTAAAACTGCCTCGACAAAGTCTGACATTTGATTTTAGTTTTGCAATAGAAAAAGGTCACAGACATCACAACACTGAAGCTGATTTAATTGTATGTATCAGTGTTTCCCATTAATAAAAACATATAGAAGTGCCAGCATTTTATTTTGGCCAGTAGAGGCAATACGTGACATTTATATTGCAAAACATGTATAAAAATAAAATGATTCAAAATTTGTATTTCTTGTGCCACCATAGTCTCAGTATTAACCATTGAGAAACCCTCTATGTTATGAAGTCTGTCTCATGTTATGAAATACAGCTGCAGAAAGAGATATAACAATATGTTTGTTTGTTGCACAGTTGGGTGCAGAGCTTTGGGCATGAAGGTCTTGGACTTCTGATGGACATCCTGGAGAGACTGCTGCAAAAGAAACAGTGAGGACATTCAGTTTTATGTGATGCTAAAAAGATGCACAAAGCCCACTTTACCATCTGTGTTCTTTCTGTTCTCAGGCAGGAGAAAATGGACAAAAAGAACCAGCATAAAGTTGTACAGTGTCTTAAAGCCATCATGAACAACAAGGTAAAGTCTAGTGTTTTTTTTCTGCATCCTATGTTGTATTGCTGTTTCTTTTTACTCAAAATAACGCAATTTGATCTCATTACATTAATGCCTCGGTAATGTGCTTTTAGCTGAAAGCATTGACAACATATCAGCAAGTAATAGAGAGCATTGCAATTACACCAAAGATTCAGTTTTTAAAATATCACTGCAATAGAAATGAAAGAAACTAACCAGCCTTAAAGCAAACCTATTATGCAAAATCGACTTTTCAAAGCTTCCAACTATGTTATAGTTGTTTCCTTCTCCATACTCACCTGAAGTTGTATTTGCAAAGATTCATACATGTTTGAGCAATCTTTTATCACTTATTTTCAAGGCACCATTTTGCAGAAAAAATGCAATTACGGTGGAATTTTCCCCCCAAAATCATGCAGCCGATGGAATAGCCCTTTGGAGAAATTGTAAAATGTCTATTGTTTTAGCCTTTCACTTTTGATGGTAAAGCTCTCATGCACCCCATCTTTTGTACAGTGCGTTGTAGCTAAGAAAAAAAACTAAATCTTGCCACACGGAGCTGGGGCCCGGCGGAGGCAGATACAGGCACACTGGCACAAACGCTGCTGTAAGGTCTCGTGTAATCCGGCGTCTCAACAGGAGCCAGACGCCACGCTTACCCGTAGGCCGCTCTGTCAGCCCAGACCTTTCCCTGGCTGGAGCACGTCTGGGGATGGGATGTACCAACAATGCCAAGAAGACAGGTGTTCTCTGCCAGCTGTCACCGCCGCCTTTTCTTATTCCATATTTCTGCTTCAAGACACACAGCTTCTTTGTCTACCGTGTGTCATCAGTGGCATTGTGATGGTTTACCCAAAGTTGCCACGCCATAAATCTGACTTTGGGCTATTTTTGTGTTACGTGAATGACACTTGAGTAAAAAAAAGTAAATAAGGTTGAGTTTTCCACATCACATTTTTGTTTGTTGCATTACTTCAGCCTTGCATATATTAACACTGTTATTAGGGACATAAGCCTTTTATTATAAGCTCATTCACATCTATAATAATTTTTTACTGTGTGTTGTAACCTGCTCAGAATAAGAATGGATATTTTTCAAGTTATTCTGAGCAATACAAAACCCTGAAAAACAAATGGTAGATAGCCTTAGAATGTTCCACAGTGTGGCATTAACTTCATATAAGTAATTGTACCCCATAGTAAACTTTTAATGAACTGCATATTAATGGTATGCAAACTGTAGTTGTTAGCCCTTTATCAAACAGACATTGCTCTAAATGTTTAAATTAAACAATTTCTTTTTTAAAAGTAAACACACTCGGCTTCTGAAATCATTTTGTATGTTTTGAAGGGATAATGTGTTGAGTGTTGTGTTTATAAAGAGCAGAATTAGAGCATGTTTTGTTGTCTTTTTCTTTCAGTATGGCTTGGATCGCATTTTGGCAGAAGAGAAAAGTCTTGCCTTGCTGGCAAAAGCCATTGATCCCAGTCAGTCTGCCATGATGACTGATGTGGTGAAGCTGCTCTCGGCCATCTGCATAGTGGGCGAGGAGAACACGTATGTTACTCACCACGGCCTCAGATACTACAGTTTATTCATGTATTTTTATAAACAGTAACATTACACATTCCTCAAGGTTTAGATTGTTTATACTCAAATTAATTTTTAAATTATTGACACTAAATAAAACTAAGGGAAATATCTGTGTTTTAGTGTTGTAAAATTGCCATTACTAAGCAGGACTTAAACTGGATAAATAAAGAACTAAATCTTGCAAATGTCCTGTTATCTCCATCAACAAAGGATAAAGGAGGAAAGTAAATCAATCAAATGAAACATTTAATGAAGATAGTCATATACTGTCCTTCTGATTGAGCCTGGACTTTCAAATGGGAAATGGAAGCATGCCAAAGACTTGCAATACATTTTTTTTTAAAGGTCCTATATTACACAAAAGCTTGAAGTCATGTTATGTTGTCAAAAACATACCTGTGTTTGTTTTGTTTAGTTTACACACGAGTAATCCTTTATCATTCGTGTGTCTACATCTCCAAAGCTCAAATGCACTGTTCCACATTGTAATGTCATGAAGTTATTGTTTTCAAAACCTAACTTTAGTCCAATAGAGATTGTCAGTTCCAGGATTAAAATTATCCAAATGATTCTAGTGAAGGTGTATGGAGTTTAAAAACACAGTGGAGCACTTCCTGTTGAACACAGTGTTTTCTGTTTGAGAGAAGAACTCTAGGTATGGTTATGATAAGGAAACAACATTACAACATAGATCAGAAAATAGTGTAATATGGGCCCGTTATTTAAAATACCATGGCTAAATTGTCATAGACTGCATATTGCATTCCTCTTGTTACTTGTGTGATTTAGTTGTGCTTGTTATTAGCTTCATTTATATTTTAACCATATGCCAAATCATGTACTTTCTTTCCTGCTCTAGTTTAGAGAAGGTGCTGGAAGCTATCACGACAGCAGGGGAATGGCGGGCCATCGAGAGATTTAGTCCCATTGTGCAGGGACTCCGAGATCGCTCTGTTCAATTACAGGTAAGTGAAAAGTACATGCAAAACCCCTGACACTTGTTCTTTTCAAAATGGAAATTAGGAAAGGTCATTTTCCCCATTATATAACAACTGTATCCTTTAGTTCTTTGGGGCACTAACACAGACTGTAGTTAGATAATGTCGCCTTGTGAATTATAATTTTAATATTAAAGGTCCTATATTACACAAAATGGATTCTTGTGAGCTTTCATGTTATAATGTCCTCATCAGAAACATACCTGGATTAGGTTTTTTTGTTTTTGTTTTTTTTCACACATGTTTGAGGAATCCTGAATTTTTAGTCTATCTACATCTCCAAATCTCAAGATGCTCTGTTCTACCTTGTGATGTCATGTAGTGGTTGTTTTCAAGTTAACAGCTACTTTTTAACCTTTTATTCAGTAGATATTGACAAATCTAGGGATGATTGTAGTGAAGATGTATGGAGTGAAGCACTTCCTGTATTACTAGATGACATCACAATGTGGAGCAGAGTGTTTTCTGCTTGAGTGGAGAACACTACATATCTAGGTTTGCAGGGTTTGTTAATCAGGTGTGAATGGAACTAAACAAAAGTCCAGGTATGTTTTTGATGAGGAGACAACATAATAACATAGATCAGAATACAGCTTTAAACTGCTCTTGAGGATTTAGTACTTTTGTGTTACCATTTACATTAGTTTTGTTCATATTTAATTGTATATTACCATTTATTTGTCAACACAATTGCATTTTTATAACAAATTAAACCGTACTTTTGTCACAGCAACAGTGAAATTGGATGATACAACACACATGTAATCCAAGCACTGAAGTCAATTTGATGGTGTCCAAATTAGTTTCCACTCAATTTGAATATGAATTTACGTAGTGGTCAAATTCTTGGCTTGCACGTGCAGAAGCTGGTGTATCCTGTGTGTCATTTGCCCACCTGCAATTACTAGGTTTGAGTGACAAGGTAAAGAATAATGACAAATATAAGTGTGCTATCAAACGGAAAATGAACCTGTAAACATCTGAATATCCTTCCTGGGCGCCCGCATTTGCCATAGCCTCTTTTCACACATGAGTGAGCCGCTCCACTGATCAATAATTGAGTTTTCTGTCTGTGTTTGCTGGGCTAGTTGAGGAGTCACAGAATGCACCAGTCTCTGTGCAGTAAACCAGGCTCTAAGGGGAGTGGAAAACCCGCTTCCAAAAGAACGAGTTTGCCCTCAAATTGACTGTTAGTTAGGTTTGTGTGTTTGGGTCCGTGGTAGCAGCATTAATATTAAAATCAACCCCCCTCCACAGTTGGCGACTAGAGAAAATAGACATGCATTAGTCATGGTCCTTGGCTTCTCAGGGACATGACTCATTTAAAATGCATGTCAGTGTGCTTTTCATCAACTGGAAGAAGTTGTCCATCTCTCCTGGTTCATTCTGCTCATTGTTGTGTGTCCTCTTCGTGTTTGCAGGTGGCGTGCATGCAGTTTATCAATGCGCTAGTTACGTCTCCGGAAGAGCTGGACTTCAGACTGCACCTAAGAAATGAATTCATGCGCTGCGGTCTAAAAAAGATCTTGCCTGTAAGCAAAAACACACATACTAAACTCTCACCAACCTCATATTAATATTTAAATGAGTTGTCCACTCCAGTAAAGTATTGTGAATTTGTCTCAACAAATAATTTATACAGCACAGAGAAGCGTTTACATGTTCTTTCTCTGGCTCAGTGCTGAGGCTAATGATCTTCTACTGACATTATGATCTATAACATTACATGTTTGTTTGCATTACATTATGGCGTTGCACTACGCCTTGAACCCCACAGTTGTATATTAGAGTCCCACTGCTTTCATTGTTGAAAATGTGAATTCCTTTCCAGTCTTCGTAAAAAGTTCTTATATATTTTTGTATTTTGAACAGTACCTTTTGTTGCTGCCTCTCATACACTTTATTTTCTATTGCAATTCTGTAGCATCTGGCGAACATCAGGAACGAGGCCCTTGACATTCAGCTAAAGGTATTTGAGGAGCACAAAGAAGAGGACATGATAGAGTTTTCACATAGGCTGGAGGACATCAAGGGCGAGTTGGAATATCCTTGTCATTTTTGCACTCAGTGCCTAAATATTTCTAAACTCATTCAAGTTTACCAAAATGTCAATTACAGTAAAAATAAAAGAGCATCAATTCCTTTTACTTGTGTATCTTTTTGATTCACTTTGTTTGAATCCTTGACTCCCTGCACTGATGCAGGGGATGTCTTCAGTATTGTGCACTGCATGGTGAAGGACAGCAGTGCAGAGCCCTATTTTCTCTCCATACTGCAGCATCTCATGCTCATACGCAACGACTATTTGGTCAGGTAAGTCGTTCTCTAGAGAAATTTGTACATACATTTTTACTTGATTCATTTAATTTAACTACTCATTGCTGCACATATTATAAAAGACCTTCAGTTTACTATTTTAGCCCCTGGATTTACCTTTTCATCAAATAATTTTAATTCATTTTTTCTCCCATTGTAAACCAATATATACCAGCTACAATTCAAGTGACTTCTGAATCTCCTTTCAGTCCTCCAAACTTTAAATCGTTGATCTGAAGGCTAATGTAATGGAGGGAAATTTAATCAAAGAGAATACTCAAAGAAAACTCTCTTTCATCTTCAAACCAACTGTATTGTACACAACACCTGAATGGCATGAACATAAGCGCTTCTCTCAAAACATTTTATTTCACATTAAAAGCTATTTTCAAAGGGTTTTTATGGTGGTTCATTTGAACATGTGTGTGTTAAATATAATTTAATTTAGTTTTCGCATATAAATTATGTTTTGCTTTGCAATCTTCTATTTCATATTGTACTTTTCTCCTCAGACCTCAGTACTTCAAGATAATTGATGAATGCGTGTCTCAAATTGTTCTCCATCGAAGCGGCACCGACCCAGACTTTGAATACCGCAAACGCCTAGATGTTGACTTCAGCCACCTTTTAGGCAAGTTGGAAAATTAGAAATAATGCATAATGTAAAACTGCTTAGTTAATAAAAGTTATTTTGTTTTACAGAGGTGTGTATTGATAAAGCTCAGATTGAAGAATATGAACTAAGAGATTCAGAATGGGCTCAAAAGGTATGGATGAATGAAACAGTATGTGCTTGTGAAATAATTATTCTTTTCTTACATAAGGTCAAATCATTTGGCAAAACAGTGTGTACCTTACAAGCCACATTGCTATACAAACTTTTTATTTTACACCCAATTTATTGTTTACAATGTGCTGATAGGGTTTTTGAAGATCTTTTAAAATTTCTGGTTGTTTCCTTGGAAATGATGACATGGCGTTCTTTGAAATGTTCCACAGTATGGCATTAAACTTGTTTATTTTGCTCTAAATTAATTATAGGAACTTTTATAGCTCAAACATAACTTGATTCTGTGCTTCTTCTCCAAATACCTGACCAATAATTTGGCCTGCTGGAGTTACATTCTTGTTTCCATGGAGATAGAAAAGTTTAATGCCATACTGTGTTTTTTTCCAGGCACAGTAATAACATCGGACATCAGACAACATAGAGACATGCAGGTGGCAGACCCTTCACCAGAAATGTTACATCATGAAATATACTAGACATCGACCGATATGGGTTTTTTCATGATTTATACTGATTGTTTAGAATCTAGAGCAACCGATGGCCTATAAACTCTATAGATATGTAGGCCTGATTTTGATTATATTTCTCTAAATTTTATAATTCTAATTTAAAACACTCACCTACAGTCCCTTTTTACCATAAACCTTCAAGAGAGCTGTGTAGTCATGTTTTGAGCAGTCTATTTGCAGCAAGTCACCCAAAACGATATTGTCCTGTGCTGGAAATTTAAGGCTAATAGTGATTTGGCTTAAAAGTGCAAATATCGGTCGATACCGATATATCAGTCTATCTCTAATTTAAAATAAGTTTATTCGCATAATTAGTTTAATTTGATGCTGCTTTTTAAAGTAAGGAATAGATGGGATTTTTGTGCGTCTGAGGTCACCAGTGTTGACTGCTATGCTTGAAGTCTGAAAACAGCAGGTTGTGGTTTCTGATTAGAATGATTAGTCCACTGATTAACATTATGTATGGCTCTTAATACTTTTATTAATAAATTGATGCTCAAAAGGTTAAAATGCAATCAGTGGATAATGTTAATAGAGGTGAAATGAACTTTGATTATATAAAATTGTCCGTTCATTTAACAAGCTTAAACTTTTGAGTATGTAAGTCAATTATGTGTCATGCTCTTTTGTTGATTATTGCAGTTTTGTTTGTCCCTTTAGTTTGATGAGGAGCTTTTAAACCGACAGGAGGCACAGGCACAAGTGACAAGATGTGAAGAGAAGATTTCTGAACTCCAAGCAGAACTACAAGCATTTAAAGCACAGGTAATTTTATATAGAAGAAAATCCTATCAGTGATAAAATGTTGGAGTGTGTCCAGAAGATGGCTTTCTAGACCATTGAGTTTCCCATTAATACAAGTGATTATGGTGCCCCCCTTAGTCTGTAATCTTGATCCATAGTCCAAAAACAACATGGACTATTACATTGGCATAACAAAATCACACTACAAAAAAAAAACAACAACATACTAATAAAAGACTGCTTCATTATGAACTATAATATAATTCCAAGTTCTATGTCAGAAATTATATTGAGTATGTAATTTACAATTTAAATAGCCCATATTACCCTATTTTCTGATCTATGTTATAATGTTTCCTCATCAAAAACATACCCTGAGTTGTGTTTTGTTGCATTCACACGTGTCTAACACATAAACCCGGCATATTTAGGCTGAGTTCTTCTCTGAAACTGAACGTAATCTGAATTTAATTTGTATTAAAGACTGATTTGAATGTTTAAAATAACTATATTTTCTTAGGCATAGTCAGCGAATCTCCAGAAATGTAGAATATAGCTACATATATAAGGACACAACAGCAGTATTCATTAATCTCCCTAAAAGTTCCATCATTGTGGGATTGGACCATTGCCATCATGAAGCGCATTATTTCTAACCTAAGCACTGTTAACCTGATTTTTACTGTCTTAAAATGTGAAAAAGAAAACTGGTTAATTTTTAGTGGTTCGCAGTGGTCCAAATTTATTCCTCACTTACGTTATGCAGCATTCAAATTATTCACCTTATTGAGTTTATAAGCACTTCACACTTTCAGAAACCACAGCAGAGTTTCAGCATGGCTGTGAAGCTAACAACAGCTAGCGGCAGAGTTATTTTGACTTCAAGAGCTGCTTATATACTTTAATATCTGTACCACACCGGAGCAAGACAAATTTTGCTCAAATCAGGAACACACCCTTTAGTGATTTTGACAATTAAAGTAATAAATTATGTATTCATTTTAGATATCAAAATTCATCTTCATTCATCAAAAAATTAAACAAAGCTAAATTCCTATATCCATCTACCTTCACCTGTTTTCTGTCTACAATACTTGCTGTTGCAAACCGTAGCTGCACACCCCACACTGATCACATGGCTGTTCTGGTATAGTCTCCTTTATAGTGCTCTAATGAGATGCATTCTAGCTGTGTTCAGATACTACGTGTGGGGTTTCTCCTCTGGTGCTCACGGTTTGCTTTGACATGGCGGGGCTGCACTGCTGGCCAGAGCTGACACCAAGTCTAATGAGAACTCTGACCAGCACTCTTTATTGTCCATTTCTAATTCTCTGATCTCTATCCCATAAGAGCATGTGTTCCAAAAGCTATTTATTCTGACAACCAGCTTCAGTCTCTCTTCTGGGACAGTCTTCAACCCTCCCTCCCCAACCCTCTCTACACCCCTCCTTCCCCCAAACATACACTCCAGAGAATCGCTCCTACGCCCCGGCACTGGGAGATAACTACCCTCGGAAAATGGATGAAAACTTCCCGTTTTATTTTGCAGATAATTTTTCAATTTGGATGAGCAAACATTGAAAGAATACTCAAACAGCACCTTGGCAGAAATGTTGAAAAGGCATGTTGGGGCGGTTAAGCAGTTTTAGCCCTTGTGGTGGTGTGTATATGCAACTCCTGTACACTTGGTTTCATTGCTTGGGCCTAGGTTTGTGTGTCATTTTGACTTTTACAACACTGAAGCGCATTCACTTGTTCATTCAGTAAAGGTGTTGCTCTCTCAGGAGGCAGCCGGAGAGCAAGGGCCCAGGGCTGACCTTTAGTGAATGCCTTTAATCTAAAACTGGTGCATGGATCAATAAACCATTTGCTCCATATGATACAATTTACAGAGCTTTGTAGCCTCCACTATAACATTTGATTTTTTTAGCTTTGGAAAAAACAAATAATGCCCTGCACAATCTGGACCACTTATGGGGCATTGGCCTCTGTGCTGAGTACTAAGTCTGTGGTGTGGAGGTAGAGCTTTGTATTACATTGTCCCTGACATTTCAACAGTACTGTTTTTTTTTTTTTTCCTTTTTCAGAATGTATTGATTGAGGATTTTTTTTTTATTTTGAAAATGAGTGATGATACAAAATGCCTGTGAGGAGCTGACCACAGTGTACCCAGACTAGGGGCATGTTTTCTGGTATAGACAGCCAACAAAAACCTTGCTACACAGAAACTGAGGATTCCTTAATGAATATATCACAATTAGAAGAGATATGCACACTCATAACACAGTTTATTGGTGTAGAAAAGGGATTATAGGGACTTTCTCATCTAGTGTGTTTCTTGCACATCCAGTTAACTAAATCTTTAATGATTTGTAAATTAAAATATCTCTGTTTTTGGTAATTTTTTAAACCACAATGCTTAAGTAGCTTATCTGTAATGTATTCCACTTCTCCAGTTTGGTGGTGTTTCAGTTACTCCTGTCCGAGCTGGTCAAGCGTTGCCTTCTTCACCGTGTGGGCCCAGGCTCCAGGCTCCTGTCCCAGGACCAGCAGGCATACCTCCACCCCCTCCCCCACCACCCCCTCCTTTACCTGGATGTCCCCCTGCTCCACCTCCCCCTCCTGGACCACCTCCTCCGTTTGGTGCCCCACCTCCACCACCACCTCCAGGGTTCGGGGGTCCCCTGGGCTCTCCCATACCCCACGTGTTGCCTTATGGACTACAACCCAAGAAGGAATTCAAGCCTGAGACCTCCATGAAGCGCCTGAACTGGTCAAAGGTAGGTCCTGTCGAGATCTAGAAGTATTTACAGACTATACTTGAGGCTATTGTAATGGATTTGATTAAATAAATCCAACCTGCTAGAGTTTTTCCTTCAGTATAAATGCCAGTAATATTTGGTATTTATAAACGTATGTAATTGTCAGTGAACTAGGAACATCTTTGTTTTAAAATTAAAATGGCAGCATGTATTACCATTTGGGGGTAGATCTTACTAAGCAAGTTGTAGTTAAGACCACTAGATTTTCTTTCTTTTTTATAACGTAAACAAAAAATAATAAATATACATTTAGAGATATTACTTTATTTTCATGGTGGATTTAATTAGTGACACTGGTATTATGATCTCTAGAGAAAGTCATTAGACAAAAGTTATTGATCCACAAGGGAAATTATTTGGACATAAACATCATACACACTAGCACTGATAAACTGCTCTTAGCCTGGAATATACGAGTCACAACTTCTTGGAAATTCAGGACAGGTGTTGCTGTTGTTAACTTTGTTCCTGATGTTTCTTGGCATCATTTCACCGTGTTGCAGATGAAAACTACAGATGTCGTCTTCAAAATAAGCCGCTCATCTTATTTCTTTGCCAACTCAGTGATAATTGGAAATACCAGATGATCAGATGCTATTGTCGGCCTCCGTGGTGCCTTTTACAGATGTTCGTCTCATGAGCACAATATTAATTCAGACACTACAAGTCATAGTGGTCTGTTGAACAATTAATAATTTAATCTCATTTGTGCTATACAGGTGTGAGGGGAAACTTCTCCATATGCTGCAGGTGTATGGGCTGCACACAAGGGACTGGCTGCCCCATATCACAGCTGTGCAAGACCCTTACATATGTCAATGTTTTTGATTTGTTTATTATAATAGAGTCATTTGAAGGATACAATTAATGTATACATATTATATACAGTATATTATTGCTTTGCCTGGAATAGTCAACAGTACGGCATTACTTATTCCTCTTGGACTAGCAGACGCCACCAGGCCAAGTTAGGTCAGATCTGTTGCTCGCATCAAGAATGCACATTATGAATCTATTTTAG
This sequence comes from Boleophthalmus pectinirostris, assembly GCF_026225935.1. Classification (NCBI taxonomy): domain Eukaryota; kingdom Metazoa; phylum Chordata; class Actinopteri; order Gobiiformes; family Gobiidae; genus Boleophthalmus; species Boleophthalmus pectinirostris. The sequence continues at coordinate 28,705,469 of NW_026571140.1, forward strand.
TACTAGGTCTCCTGTAATTTTAATAAATGCAAGATAGAGTATTTGAATACCATAATGTGAAACATTCCAGGCAAAACACAAACATTGCTATGGAGACCAGCAGGGGGAAGATCCTCATCAGAAAAAGGAAAAAGTTACAATGTGCACCTTTAAGTAAATTTAATCATCAATAATGGCCACTTTACCAATATTCTGAACTGTTATTCGTTCGAGTAATTTCTCTGTCTCTGTCTCTCTCTCTCTCTCTCTCTCTCTCTCTCTCTCTCTCTCTCTCTCTCTCTCTCTCTCTCTCTCTCTCTCTCTCTCTCTCTCTCTCTCTCTCTGTCTCTCTGTCTCTGTCTCTGTCTCTGTCTGTCTGTCTCTCTCTCTCTCTGTCTCTGTCTGTCTCTCTCTGTCTGTCTCTCTCGATCTCGATAGGTAGGCAGGTAGGTAGGTAGGTAGATATATAGATATAGATAGATAGATAGATAGATAGATAATAGATATATGAAAAGTGTAAGATGAAGAAATAGGGACCAGTTGGTTAGGTAAGCCAAAAAGGTAGAGGTAGAGCCTGAATAAAAAATGTCAAGATTTGAAGCCCTGTCAGCCAACTTTCAAACAAACTTTCTTGTCTCGCCACAATGTCTGGTGGGTTTCAAAATCTCCCTTCTTCAATAGACATTTTTACTCCCCATTTGCCATTCTCTTGTGGTTGTATGTCTTTTTTAATGGTCCACTGGTTGTATCTCAACCTGAATCTATTTTTGTAAAAGCCAATAAACCAAAAGTCCTTTACTGTCAGAAGCAAGCACAACACCTGTAAATTATTCTGAGCTAAAGTATATGTTTTATCTCTCAGCCACATCAGGCCTATTTAAGTCTACTGCAAGATCAGTTTTTCATGATTTGACCCAAGGCTACGGATGTCCCTTTTATTGTAGCGCAGCCACCCTCTGCATGAACTTGGATCTCAACTTTTTAAAGTTTTGTTTCACAAAGTTACCTACAAGTTATATTAACTTGTAAACTAGGGCATTGTGAACTGCTTATTTACTGTACTAAAACACATAATAATTCTCCCCTATGGGACTAACACTCTCTCTAAAAATAAGATTCAAAATATCTGTGGAACTGATTATATAAATGATACTGAACACAATATCTGGTTTAGCCTACCAGCATCTGTACAATTACCATGGGCAGTAACCATCTAGGTGGGCCCTCACTTCATGTTGTACACTACACATTTTGTGAGTATTAATTACCACTAACAATACTCAAAGACTCCCATCCATGTACTAACCAGGCCCGGCCTTGCTTAGCTTTCGAGATCTGACAGGATCAGTCTTTTGACAAACTGGTATGGCTTAAACACTCAATTGGTCGGGAAATTATAAACACAACACACAATGTCAAATTACGTTACGCGATAATTTTATATACACTTCAGAGTTTGTTCTTTACCTTTTTTCTCCATAGATCCGACCCCAGGAAATGTCTGAGAACTGTTTCTGGGTTGCAGCTGATGAAGACCGATATGCAAAGCCAGATTTACTGACTAAAGTTGCCCTTGTGTTTGGTTCCCAGAGATCAGGTGAGACAACCCAACCTTTTCATTCACATTATTTGTGTTTTTTTGTCCTGGAATTATGCCTGCACAACATTAGACTTAGACTTAGACAAATTTTATTGATCCACAAGGGAAATTATTTATACACAGTAGCTCACACATCTCAATATAATATATAATAATAACAAAGAGAACAAATATAAATGGTAATAATAAATTCTAAATAAATAGCAAAAAAGAAAGCAAGAGAAGAAGAAAAAAGACATAATTATATAAATGTATATATAGTCAAAGTAAAATTGAAAGATAAGTAATAAAATATAAAATCACAGCTTTATAAAAGAGGTCATAGGAAGACAGTGCAACAATAATATGATTATTGACAGGATATAGGGTTATCCGTTACATAAGGGTGAGTTGTTGTACAGTTGTTGGGAATATTATCTGTTACATAAGGGTGAGTTGTACAGTTGTATTCAGTGTGATATTACACCTGCACTGTATTACAAGCACTGTTGCAGCTGCAGTTGCATACACTTCTTTATCTGAAGGCTTGGCAAATTTTATCATTGTGATTCATTGTCAGGATTGAATTAAGATATTTAATTAGGAAGGACAGTAAACACTGGGAGGCAGCTATTGTACTTTAGCAATCTCCAAACCTCTTAAGGGGAAGCTGAATGAGCAGGCACATGAGACTACTGATAAAAGGGAAAAATAAAAGAAAAGAGAGAGGCTTGTTGAACTTTTTGGTAATGCATCTTAAAGCCACCATTCTCACCTATCAGTATGGTTTGCATGTTGAGGAATATTCATGTACTGGGTTGTTAGAATGATTAAAGCCAGAACAAGGTAGTGTGATGTTATCAGTCTTGTCCTGCGCGGCTATTAGTCCCCTCTCTGATGATTTATTCACACATCTCGGCTTTGCTTTCCTGTCTTGTCTCTGACTCAGCCAGCTTACACCACTTTGAATTATTCATCCAGGTGTTATCTACCTGTCACAACGGCATGTCTTAAGGTACACAGGAACTCCCCCCCTACCCCTGCATCCCCCTACCCCTGCACCCCCCTACCCCAGCACAGCGGTGCATCGTCGGCCTCTACTTAGGGCATGTTGAATAATGGAGGCACATCTCAATAGCAAAGCGGTATTGACAGGGCAAGGTATAAGAGGAATGACCACATCACGCAGTGTCCCATGTAATAAAAATAAATGTGTAGCACTTAACTGTGGTCTCAACATTTATTACTTAGATATCCATGGACTCATTTGGGAACATGGAATCCAGTTTGCTGCCCTAAAGAAAGCTTTTTATTTGCTAAATCAAAGTGTGTTATAGTTACAATACATTGTTTTAGTTTTTCTACACTGGGGAAAAAAAAAAAGTTTGCTGGATTTGTGTAAAAAAAAAATATGGAAAGCGGTTGCATGCAATAAAATTATGTTTAGGCTTTGAAACTTATTTCGATACCCTCTACACATATTTTCTCAGAACCTGAATGTCACTTTTTCATATTGATGAAATCTGATCAAGTCATGCTGAATATGCATATTTATCTTATGTTACTTATGAAAATTTGCCTTTTTTATGGTTTTATTTTTTTTTATGTATAATTTAATTCTCTCTACAGTTATTTTAACATGCAACATCAAATGTCCTTAAAGGGTTTTAAAGTAAAAGAATACAGAAAGAATAAAGAAGTCTTTAGATTTCCATAATTGTGTATTGTCTTAAACAGAATAAAACACACCAGTGCACTAAAACAGTGACAGTTTGGAGCTGGACAGTGTGACGATGTATTCCGGTGAAGACACTCTGGTCTCTGCCTGTGGACACAGGAATAACACATGATTACCTTTTGATGATCTACTCAGTAAATATACTGAAAGCTCCTCTGTAATACAATAATGGACCAGAACAGAATCACAGTGAACATTAGAATTTTACAAGCAGAAACAGTGACACGTAGGGCATCTGGTATAAATTCCTCCTACTGCCAAATCACCCTGTAGATGCACATGGTAAATGTTCACGAGGAAGTATATTTTGAAAAGTCTTTTTATTTTAACTGTTAACGTCACTTTCAGAATGCTGCAAAAAACAAGTAACTAACGACAACTCACACTTTCATGAACTTGCCCACAGCTGCAGCAAAGTCCTCTGAATATCACTCTTTGTTTGTAGATGACTCTGGAAGCAACACATTCACATCTTAGTACAACTTTCATACTCTGTAGATAAGTAGTCAAAAACAATTGCATTAACCCTAATTTCAAATAAAACACCACAAACATGTTTTAATAATGACGACATTCTAGGCCAGAAAAGCATATAAAAGTCTTACCTACAGATCAGCTCTCCTCCTGAATGCACACTGTGTGTCCTCTGCTCCTGTAGCTGTCCTGTGTACTGAGTGTGTCCTCTGCTCCTGTAACCGTCCTGTGTCCTGCTATATTTGAATTTTCCCTCCCAAAGTTTTAGGGAGGGCAATTCCACAGGGAGGAGTTTCACCACAAATGATAACAAAGTCATGTTTCCTCAGAGTGATTAAAACATGCAGGCATAACATGGGCTACTATCAAACGACTTTTGTACGATAATAGATGTGCTGGACAGAGAATCGTAAAAAAAGTCATGTTATTGTTGTGTTTGCAATTTGAGCAACCCCCCTCAAAAATTTTTTAAGTGTATGCTGTGGTTAGGCCTGTTGAGAACACATTATAAAGCAGGATAATCCTAGTAAACCATTTTTATGGAGTTTTATTAAAAGATCCGCTAACATAAACAGTGTTGTGCATGAACGAGTTCAAAAGAACGCGTTCATTGAACACGTTCATTTTTCAGTGAACTTTGAACTGAACGCAACACTTTTGTAAATCAAGAACTTGAACGTGAATTTGTTCAAATTATGTGTGATGAACGACGTACGTCACTGTTGGGGTTCAGTTAAACGTCGGAATTTGTTTTCACCTGACGAGTGACGATCTGCTCGCGCTTCACCTCGCGAAACCACAGCCGCGTGTCAACGCGAAGGCGACTCCACCGGCAGCTTTAGCAGAACGTACGGGCTCTTATGTCTCTCAATGGGAAAGTCAGTCAAACTTGACTGGGCGCGTTTAGCTGCTTGTATTTACCTTCTGTACAGGCTGACCACGGCAAACGCAAGGATTTCAAAAGTAAATTTCAAAGCACTAATTAACAGTGTATGTGGATCTGGGCTCTTTCACATGATACAGAACTGCCCAGGGAGCACAATGTGCTGATGGTAAATGCACAAATACAACAACAGATACATGCTCTCTGTGCATTTTGACGGGGATACGCGCCTACGCTCGTGTAGAGCGTCAAAAAATAGGATGGATTCTATTTTCTGAAATCTACACGCACAGGACGTGCTGCTCCGCGCGCGTATTATTTGGTACATATGTCAGTAACGCGCGTCACAATGCTTTTTTAACCTGGATTGAAATGGTGGGTTCTTCGTTTTTCTTCATACAAATTTGCTAAAATCACCGCGATATCAGCAGCGGTGAAACGCCGGAGGTGCGCCCGCGTAGACCGTGATACTGAGCGAAAGGACCGACGCAGAAGTCCGCGCTCCACCGAGATAAACTGGTTTAGTCTTGGTTTAGTCCTGGTTTAGTCCTGGTTCAGTTCTGGTTTAGACCTGGTTTAGTCCTGGTTCAGTTCTGGTTTAGTCCTGGTTCAGTCCTGGTTCAGTTCTGGTTTAGTCCTGGTTCAGTCCTGGTTCAATCCTGGTTTAGACCTGGTTTAGTCTTGGTTTATTCCTGGTTTAGACCTGGTTCAGTCCTGGTTCAATTCTGGTTCAGTCCTGGTTTAGTCTTGGTTTATTCCTGGTTTAGACCTGGTTCAGTCCTGGTTCAGTTCTGGTTTAGTCGTGGTTTAGTCCTGGTTTAGACCTGGTTTAGACCTGGTTTAGTCCTGGTTCAGTTCTGGTATAGACCTGGTTTAGTCCTGGTTTAGACCTGGTTTATTCCTGGTTTGGACCTGGTTCAGTTCTGGTTTAGTCCTGGTTTAGTCCTGGTTCAGTCCTGGTTCAGTCCATATACGGCACAAAAGTTCAGCATCTTAACAGTTCTTTTGGTGAGAGTAAATTAAAAGTGCTGCAATAGTCATGTAATGTTTTACATTTTAAATACAGTAATATTGTAATGTAACAAATGACTTTGAAATGACAGTAACAAGTCATAAATAACACATTACAGTTTTAAAGTCACTTGTCCAACAGTGTATCTTGTAAAGTTGTTGTAAACTAGAAGTCAGTTTGAAAAATAAAAGCAGCCTTTCATTTACAGATCTCATCTAAATATAAAATGAACTGAACTTTGAACTAGTTCAAAATTAAAATTGTGAACTATGAACGTGAACTATTCACTTTGAACAAGTGTGAACTGAACTTTGAACTAGTTCATGAAAAGTGTGAACTTGCACAACACTGAACATAAATAGCAGAATGAGCCATAGAAGTGACTTATTCAACTGTCTACAGCTAAAATCTTATCGTATTACAAAATAAAAAAAACCTGCCCACTATTCCAAGGAAAATTTACACATGATAAAAACTGAGCCCCAAAATATATTGTTCCAGTTTTCATGTACTGAACAATGCATCAATATAGTAATGATCATGACAGGCCTGGCTGTGACACAGTAGCCAAGACTGGTCTGTTTTCCAAATAGTAACCCAGTGCCAATATGCGTGTGGGCTTGTCTTATTAAATAAAATAACCATGTGGCATCATGTTTTATCTCACTTAAGAACAACAACATCTGGATCATCATTAAACATTAAAAGGGACACAGTATGAAACAGTCGGTGCACAGTTTTAGTCATAAAATATTCATTTGTATATCCCGCAGAAGTTTATATTCTTATGTGGTGTTTGTGTGTTCATGTTCCTTACATTAAACGAAGCAAAGATAATTCATGGAAGCTTCCAGTTTCAAAGAGTTAAGAGTGAATGTCTGTTTTTGTGTCTACATTGTTGGGAGATAATTAAGAGCTAAAAGTTATACTGACCATTCACTGGAATATCAGCCAGCATTAGGATATAATTTGAGGTTTCCGTTGTTTCTTTATAATTTCCTTATTCTGTTTAGGGGCTGAAAGCATGACTTTACCACATGGATGAGAGCTTTTATTGATGCAGCCACAATGACCCTTAATTATTTGACCCTTAAAAGTCTACGCTCAGATGAATCCTATTTTGTCTGAAAATTGCTTTTTTGTGTCTTTCAAAAGCAGATGAATAAAAAACACTAATCAATCTAGGTAATTTTCCCCTTGCCAAATTCTCTATATCCGAACATTGTATTCATGGAAGTTGGGTGTCCGTCAATGCCCCCTGCAAGATGTACAAGTCAGGTTTCTAAAATGGCCAGCAGAAGTGTATGCATATTTTACAGGTAAAATTAGGTATACATGTGGGTATCACATCTAATTGTGAACACTTACAGGGAATCAATGGGCAGTGGTGAGATTGGTTTGTTGATTTCCTATTTCCTCAGTCGTTAAATAGAATGATGCTCCTCCTGTGCTGTTAATTATGACACCAATGTAGATGGAGCCAGCTTGTCTTTGTGTTACTGATATTTTATGCAGTGGAGCTGGACATGAAAATTGTGGTATTTTAAAGTGGCATTGGTTTAGAATGTAGCTCAAATTAACTTATAAGCTTTAGTTTTTACGTTTAAATATAAATAACTATATCTCTCCAGGCAATTAATTTAATTGGGTTTGTACGTTGATTTATTGTCTAATTAGTTACCAGTGTTGTGATGATATCCAAATTTCAAACTTTATTCTGATGAAGAAAAATGTACTACTCTTTTGAGTGTAAAATCCCTCAGTCAAAGGAGAAATCAATTTGTCAATCAATCATTTTGTAAAGTTTATATTCCTATTTAAAACTCCATCCTCAAACCTAAATCAAAACAAACAAACAGTAGGGATAGCCAGGTCAGATTCAGAGGTGTGAAACCCCCCTTATGGCCCTGAATGATTATGCTAATAAGACCCCACATTGAGTGCATGTTCAATACATGCATCCTGAATTTCAGACTTCCGGTCATCGCGCAGTGCATACTGAGAAGGGCCCTCCGATAAAGTGAGCATCAAAAGACATGTTTGATTTCCCAGTGTGATGTGTCTATTGTCATAGCCAATCTTTTCTAGTCTTTTGAACCAAATCGCTTTTGTTTCTGGTTCTGATATTGTCCTGTTTTAGTTATGGGATTCAGACATCATAATTGTGTGGTTGTCGGATGTCCTAACGGCGGAAAATGGCTCCAGAAATGGGCTTCGGAAGTTTGCAAACTCCATAAATGCTAATCAGATCTGTGTGACTGCAAACCTCCGTTCAAAAAGTCGACGCCAAAGCGAAAAGCACCAGCTGTTCGCCAAGAAACACCTTCCACTACAAAGCAACCAAGACGTGATGTTGCTGTAAAGCCAGTCAAGCAAGAAAGTTTGAGATCAATCTGCTTGTCTTCTGTATCTCTTGCTTAACAAATGTGATTTTGTTTTGATGGCTCTTCACATACAAAATGTTCGCTTCTAACTCAAGATGATTTCTTAGGCAGCCAAAGGTTACCTTTTTCGTCCTTCCTGTGTATCAATACTGTCCATCACCTTCCACTATTTTTCAGTTCCGTTGGGAATGGAAACAGTTTGAATGGAGGTTTGCAGTCACACAGGTCTGATTCCCTTTTGCAGTTGGAGTTCACAAACTTCCAAAGCCCATTTTCTGCTGTTAGGACATCCAGCAACCACACAATTACAATGTCCGATTCCCATAACTAAAATATGGCAATATCAGAACCAGAAACAAAAGCGATATGGTTCAATAGACTTAAAAAGGTTGGCTTTGACAATACTGTAGATGCATCCCAACCCTGGGAAATCAAACATGGTGGTTTGATGCTCACTTTTTCAGAGAATCCTTCCCAATATGCATTGCGCGATGACCGGAAGTCTGAAATTCGGGATGCATGTTTAGGTTTAGCTAACTAACAGAAACTGGAAACAAGTAGGTGTGTTAGTTTCAGAGTAGTTTCAGTGTAGTTAGCTCCTCCCTTCAGGATATAAGAAAGTGTTCACCAGAATTTTTACCAGAACTGAAGAAGAAGCTTGGATGAGCTGCGAAACATATTCGAGATTCATAACAATATCTGTTCTAAGGGACATCTAGTTTAGTATAACTTAATATCTGGGTATCTGTTTTTCTGTTACAAACCTATTTAATACTTGTGGACAAAATAAAGTCACCACAGTATTTTTCCAGTATTAACATATCAGTGCAGTCAGTGGCCGTCACATTATAATTTGTCTATGCTGTATCATAACTTCTATCACATTTCCCTCTCCACACGTGCTCTGAAAGTCAAAATGTGAAGGTGGACAGCTCCCTTTGTATGCGAATAGCAGCTGTACACTATTGAATTCCTTAACTCGCCTACAGAAATCCCATCAACTTTTGAAAGCTTAAGAAATTGTTGGGTTCATTCACTGAATACCGGCAATTTATCCACTCTTTCTGTTTCTCATACCTTTTCAGTTGATGGTTTCAGTCGAGTTTGAGTCAGCTGAATATTTCATTTGTATTCTGAAGGCAAAACCACATGGCAAAACTACAAAACCTAAAAAGTATCCTTCATAGACCATCTATACTTCTTTTTAGTTTGCATCACCAGTAGCTACTAAAAATGGTGCCAAAATGATGTTATATGTTATGAGTGTTTTGAGAGCTCTTTGAAAATGTCTCCCTTTATTATTGGAATGGGGTCCCATACTAAACTATAGGCTTGAAAGTCCACATAGCCGAGTTTTAACAGTGGCTAAAATTACACAGTACCATTAGGCTACATGGTATCAGTACAAGGTCATACAAGTACCAAAAGGTCCCCTCTCTACTCACTACTCTGCTTAGTTCTTGGACAATGGTACTATTGCAACTCAAAGCACACAGCCCCATTTCTTTGCCTGGGTTTCTGAGATGTTATCATTGTCCGACAGTTTGCAGTGGAAATAGGCTTATATTAGTTTATGTTATGTAGATTAAGTCAGAAATTGTAGGGCAATTTTCTTTCAAACATACATAATGCAACTTGTACACTTTTACATAAATGTCTGTTTAGTGAAATATTTATGTGTTATTGTTGCATTCCCTCCTGGGTTCAGGCAAAATGAAAGCGGCCATGAAATCAAGAGAGGCGCAGATGTCACTTGAAAAATGCATTACTTGTAAATGAATGGATTTTAGTGTAGTTATTTCTACTGCTGCTCTAAACACTTTTGCATCCTCACATTATTACAGTCGCAAGTTACTGATGCTGTTGTGCCGGAAAGAAGCCAATAAGGTTTTATGTTTTTATTACTGAGGTGGCAAACATGTGATAACACAAAGTATAACTGTGGTATGTTCTATATTGTAATTATAAACTCTTAGTTGATTAAGTGAAGCATTGTTTAAGTTAGTTGCTCAGTTTGTTTTGCAGTTATACATCATCATATCAGAATGTGGTGGGAAAGTGTGTAGTGAAATGCCAAGTGAAAAACCCAACACACAACGCATAGATCAACAATGCTGCAATATACGATGATTATTATACATAGTTATTTAATTGAATAATTTCATGAATTGCTTTTTAAACAACATTGTTTTTCATGCACACAGTTTCTTATTCTACTACTGGGAACAGATGTGCTCAGTTGAACTCTGCTCTGCTCTATGCCTCTGTATGTATTTCAGGTATTTTAACAATGAATGCACTTTGATTACGCTCACACTTTTATTACAAGTGCTTAGACCTGTATTTTATAGGGTGCTTTACAGAAAATTGAGAAAAGCAATGACTTAAAGACTTGGCATAAAAGACATTGCTGGAGGCCTTCAGAGAGCTGTCAGGTGAATGCTGAATAGTGAGGGGTTAACTAAATGTAATCACTAAGATCCAGGAGCGGAGGTTATCTCATTGTGATGTATAATCGCAGATAATGAATTAAGCATAGCTAATGACGAGGAGCTCTCTGCCTCTGAACTCTTGAGCTTCAATGCGCTCCCTTGACATCTAAGGGCTTTAATTGGACTCTTTGTTGTTGCTGTGTCTTATGTAGAGGGTGGGACACATATGGGGAGGAAGACAGTCTTTCCCTCCTCACCAGCTTCAAAAGAAACAAGGAAAATGAATATGACATAAGCTGAAGAACTTCTTTGTTTAATTGTAACAAATTATCTCTGACCCATGAATAGGAAAAAAAAAGTCTGATTTTCTGCAGAGGCAAATTTACACTTCGGAAGAGGACACTTTTTCTTTGTTTTGACATCAAAGCTTTTTAAGCTTTTTTTTAAGCATTTAATGAAGACTTGTAATGTATGCTATCTCAACCTTTTTTGTCTACTCCTAACATTACCTCCATGTATTTTCCTCATTTAATTATTCAGTGTTTGCTGTGAAGTCTAATGATCATATCAGTTTGTGCTGAATGCAGTGAAAGTAACTGCTGTAATCTGTTCATTTCTGACTTAATTCTGTATGCATTGCTTGTTTTTATGTCTGAAGAATTAAACCATGCCTCTCTTTAATGCTTTCAAGCTAAACTAACCACTCTTTTCTTTGCTCTGCTTTTCCTGCATTTTGAACTCCTTTGCCTGCACTCTTGGCTTGACTTGACTGCGTGGTCTGCTTCAATGTGTTCCAACAGAAATCAAAGGTTAGTACTGTTTTTACTGGCTTTGAGTTTTCATTGTTTTATCAAAAACATTTATTTTACTAAACAATATATTGCCTCTTTAGTAACAGTGGAGAAAAAAGTAAACCAATGCTTTACTTTTTAGAATAAAGTAATAGATAAGTAACAAATTCTGTTTTTGTATAGCAAATATATACTGTATAGCATATATATACTGTGTAGATTCTGTGGCTTATCCTAATTAGAAATGGATGAGAAATTATAGTTTCTCTGTGGTTGAAATGCCTGATTTTAACCTACAGTGCACACATCACATGATTTGAATCTTTTTTGTAATTGGGGAGAAAAGTACATTTTCCAAAAGGGCCTATTTTGTCGCACTTGAGCAGAACTATTGTAACTGTCATGCAAAATAAAGCATCCTTTTCTTCCTGGGCTGTCAGCCTGTGTATGAAGAGGTGGCTACATGGCCATAGTTCCGGGAAAATGAGCAACAACATGAAGAGGTGCCCTTTACTTCACCTTCTTTTCAGCAAATAAATAACATCCAATTAGATGGAGCCCTCAAAGATCAGAAAATCAGTTTGCCATTTCACGTTAGAATACTGGTATCTGCTAATAATCTGTCAAGACACAAAACAAAGGAAGAAAAACAAACCCAACTGATTCTGTTTTATTTACAAATTATGACTACTGCATTTTGCTTTTATAAGCTTTGATTGCTAACATTTATTAGTGTTTTCAGTTGTAGTACCTACCTACTCTGAGGTACTGCAGATTTGGAATCACAGAAAAAGATGAGATGAATATTTCACAAATTTAAACAACAGGTTATCTGGTTGTAGTTCAATGGAAGAACAGATCATAGATGTAAAAAGAAAACAAACAAAAAAACAGTTGGACAATAAGACTGAAATATGGACTGAGCTCACAAATCATTCATGTCCATTCCACTTATCTGTTAGCCTCTTTTATGAAAGGAGATTTCCAATAAGCATTGAAAGCAAATTTGGTATATTTTGTAGTACAAGTACAGATTTTGTGTGCCAGTGGCTGTACTTGATGGCCTCCTGGATTACTATGAAGAATGAAAAAGGGTGGATAAACAAGAAAAAAAGGACACACTCTTCCCTCTTTAATTTATCAAGCTTAGAGTAGTCCCTGATTATACCCACATTATTTGTATGCCTCGGTTGCTTTTAGTAAATAAAATGATTTTGAAGCCTCAAGGTGTGAGGTAGGTGGAAGAAAATAGGCCGCTAATACTAAAAGCCCTAGTTTACGTCAGGACCGTGTGAATTCAAATAAAAAGAATGGTACATGGGTCATGTTTTGAGAGAATGAAAGAAATAAAGGTGTTGCATCTGCACTGTCAAAAGAACTGGGCATAATAATTTTAATATGCTCCAAAACCTGACTAGTTTTGTTCACGCTCATTAACATTTTATCTTTTGTTTAAAGGTCGCAAAATTGATTCCTGTGAGTTTTATGCCATTTTATAATGCTGTTACCTCGTTAAAAACATCATCAGGGTTGTGTTTTGTTTATACACATGTGAGTAATCCTTTATTATGAGTCTGTCTACATCTCCAAAGCTCCAAATGTATATCCAGTATATATATATATATATATATATATATATATATAATATATATATATATATTTGGGGTGTCAAATTATCGCGTTAATTGCGATGAATTAATTACAGTCATATTTAGCGCGTTATGTTTTTTAATCGCGTTAATCTCATTTTTAATCTCTAACTTTACTGTTTCTGTATGCGAGTTGCTTTATTATAAAACCTGTTTTTATGTGTTGTTGGGACAACAACACACACACAAAAAAAGCAAACACATTTATAAATTTTTTTATTTCGGTAATTCCACTCATTGCCGGAAACCCGCGCAATAAGAGCGATGTAAACGTCATGTTAACGTTGGCGGCGTCAGTCGCACAATGGACGAGGTCGTAGAGCCAGTAGAACAGAGTCAGCAGTGCACAGGTAAAAACGCATTCGTGTCTTGGAAATTATTCTCCCGACGTGAAATATAAAAGAAAATAACAAATATAAAATCGCCTACAACTTAAATGTCACTGGTGAAAACAACCTGCATAGGCTCATGATGTCTGCACTACTGTCCTATAGTGACCTGCCACATGAGGGGACACGCACACAAACACACACAAACACACACAAACACACACACACAAACACACACAACACACACACACACACACAAACACAAACACACACAAACACACACAAACACACACAAACACAAACACACACAAACACACACCTTCATCATCGTCATTAACCTGAGAACACGCGGACCACGTTTCCTTCCATAGTTACTGCGCGGACACCGCTGTCCTCCCGTGTGCCGCGTACGTTTTCTCGCGTACGCTGCGTAAACCGCGCTTTCTCCTGTGCGCCTCTAAACCAGAACTAACACCAAGACTAAAACCGGGACTAACCCAGTCCAGAACTAAAACCAGAACTAAAACCAGGTCTAAACCAGGTCTAAACCAGGTCTAAACCAGGACTAAACCAGAACTAAAACCAGGACTAAACCAGAACTAAACCAGAACTAAACCAGAACTAAACCAGAACTAAACCAGAACTTAAACCAGGTCTAAACCAGGTCTATACCAGGACTAAACCAGGACTAAACCAGAACTAAACCAGAACTAACACCAGGACTAAAACCAGGACTCTAACCCATTGCAGAACTAAACTAGGATTAAAGTAGGACCAAAGCAGGTCTAAAGCAGGACTAAACAGAACTAAAACCAGAACTAAGACCAGGTCTAAACCAGGTCTATACCAGAACTAAAACCAGAACTAAAACCAGGTCTAAACCAGGACTAAACCAGGACTAAACCAGAACTAAAACCAGAACTAAAACCAGGACTAAACCAGATCTAAAACCAGAACTAAAACCAGAACTAAAACCAGAACTAAAACCAGGTCTAAACCAGGACTAAACCAGGACTAAACCAGGACTAAACCAGGACTAAACCAGGTCTAAACCAGGACTAAACCAGGACTAAAACCAGAACTAAAACCAGAACTAAAACCAGGTCTAAACCAGGACTAAACCAGGTCTAAACCAGGACTAAACCAGAACTAAAACCAGAACTAAAACCAGAACTAAAACCAGGACTTAAACCAGGACTTAAACCAGGACTAACACCAGGACTAACACCAGGACTAACACCAGGACTAACACCAGGACTAACACCAGGACTAACACCAGGACTAACACCAGGACTAAAACCAGGACTATAAACCCATTGCAGAACTAAACTAGGATTAAGTAGGACCAAAGCAGGTCTAAACGAGGACTAAAACCAGGACTAAAACCAGTGATCTCATATATAAAGCATTTCTCTATCAATAATATTTTTAATATGGTTAAGGAAAGACTGGACTTTTTATTGTCTTTAAGTAGACAAAAGTTATTATGTTCAGATTTCCTCATCTTTGCTTCTTTACAGCAAACAGTTTCTTATTCATGGAGCCAATTTGAAGAGAACAAACAAGAACAACATTTGCAGGATGCGGTTGCTACATTCATGTAGTTTTAAAAAGCATGACAATATCAAGTAATCCAAAGTATTCAAATTACGTTACTCACTTTAAGTAATTAAATGGATTAAGTTACAAACTACATTTTGAGATATGTTATCTGTAATCTGTAGGGGAATACATTTTAAAAGTAACCTTCCCAACACTGCAGATTAGTAATAGTAATAATAATGATGATACTGTGGAATGTAAGTGACTGCATCTGTTAAAGTTTGTTAAACAATAAATGACTTTATAAAGTCACTTTTTTTTTGTTCTATATCAGTCTTTTGTAATTAGATTAATTAATTACAGATCATAATTAATTAATCTCTCAAGTTTTTTAATTGCATGACAGCACTAATATATTAAAAAAAAAAATAAATATATATATATATATATATATATTACACACACACACACATATATATTATATATATATATATATATATATATATATATATATATATATAATGATAATATTTTGGTCTGTGGTTTTCCTCTGTCAGGCAGACAGCAGTAAGTTAGCTAGAATCTAGTGATTGTCAGAATACAACAGGGCCGTGTTGTATTGCAAATGTTAACTTTAAGTGTGGTATAGATTTCCCACTGTACCACCACCACTACTAAAAGTAACAACTTGTGATATTTAAAAGCAATATTTCCATTCATATGATCTCGTATTTACTTTTTGTTTGTTTGTTTGTACTACAGTTTGTTTGACACAGAAAGAGACACTGCATGGGCCTGTTTACATAAAAGGACGGTCTCCCTTTGGGTCCTCACTCTCTCTCCCTTTGCTTTCTGAGCTTTGGCAGTGACATTTTGAAGAACACCATTATTCCTGTAATGACTTTTCATGTGGCTGCAGAAATTTAGTGCCATTATGAGAGATCTCATCAAATGCAGTCATTAATGGCTCTTTTCACTGTTGTTGAAAGGCATGGACTCGTCGTACAGTGCACACACAGTGAATGGATGGCCTATTTTCTGCGTACGATTCCCTGCTATCAGCCACCATACGTTTCTAATTTTGCCTTTAATGCACAATTTGGTTGTGCTTCACTAATAAAAAAAAAAAAAAGTACAGTGGTGACAGTAACCTCTACTGTTTAAAACCAAATACTTTGAAATCTAAGCTAAATGTTACAGTTTTACTATCGCAGTGGGAGGCGTGCATATACACAGAAATGTGTTCTGTTGCCTTGATTGCATTTCATACCACACCACTCACCATCATCAGTCATCAAAATTTTCCCCCTCAAAATGTACTGTGATTTGGCAAGTCTTTGCTTTTCCAGACACTGCAACAGTGGCAATTGGGTGTCATGCTCAATGACACAAGTGACAATCTGAGATTCAAACTGATGATCCTCTTGAGGGTCCCTTATTCCCTCAAATGAATAATTACTTTCCTCTGACTTGCAGAAGCCAGATTAAAACTCTTAATGACTTGCTTACAGTAGGGGACATAAAGATTTGATAAAGACTCCAATTTTCTATAGTGAATTAATATAAGAGTGAATTTATGTCAAGTGTAGTCCTGTTACTTGTTGGCCGAATGCCCATCGTTAGTGGGATCCATTACTCACAAGGGCCATTAAAAATGTTTCCATGAATCCTGGAATAAGGAGTATAGTTCCTGTTTAATGTCTTGGTTTGTCTCCACCTTTTGATGCAGTAACTCTTTTTGCTCTTTCCTTGTCTAACCTTCTCAAATCTCATAGTTGTTTTCCTATTTCTTTATTATTTTCCTCTTTTTTTTTTTATCATCTTCACTTTCAAGCATCAGCGCCACATCTCATTCCCAATTTGTGTTTTTATGTTCCCATACCAGTAATGGGCTGACTCGTTAAAAACAAATTTGCTTTTGCGACTTTGCTTTTCTGAGTAAATTTTTCATACAAGGATGCACGATTATACACGGGGTATTGCGGAGTGGTTTCAACCGACAACAACAGCCAAAGAGGAGAAGGATAGAGGGAGGAAAATGACAAATAGCAAATGACTTGTGAGATGAATGAGTTAGACTGCCATCAATCCAGCGAATGACTTGGGAAATGTTAGGGTGGGCTTAACTACTGTTCCGATCGGACTGGGGCTGTCACATAGGAAAATGAAATGGAGATAATAACGCCTCACCTCATACCTGCATTGACAGAGTGGTGGAAAAAATACTCATTTCTGAGCACTAGGGGCGGTTGGTGAAAAGGCCTTTAGAGGGCACTAGTCCATTGAGAATAAATCCACTGGTGAGCAGCATCTCTTGAGGCCATTTTCCACTGATTAAACACTTTCTGATCAATTAAAAAGCTTTTGATGTTGTAGCTATAGATTTACTTCACATTTATGATTATATTTTAAAGTGAATGTATATCTCTCCTTAAGGTAAAATTCAGCATGTTTATGATTGATGGGAATATGATGGACTCTGCTGAATCCAAATGAATTGTTTGTTTATGAGTTGTTTACTAAGACATCATGCAGGGATAATTGGGAGAACTTTTTTCATTGTATTATTGGATAATCTGGAAATTGAATAACCATTAATGTACCTTAGTAGTTCGTCCCCTGTCAGTGGATGAGAGAGTATGTTTTTTGTTTGTTTTTGTTTTTGCATAGCATGCCAGCAGCCCTGCAGTAAAATCCAAAATAATAGACATGTCATGACATGAAATTTTACCTTTTCAGATTTATTTTTGGTATTGTCCAAAACATGAAATTTGTCAACAATGGTACTCTGAACAGAAATTTGTACAGGTTTTTGAGCCAAGATTTTGGGCAGGAGCGAGTACCTAGCTGGAGTTTGAATCTACTTTGCATATTTGTAATGATGGGAAACAAACCATTAACAATCCTCATCAACCCTGGTCTCATTATCACTGCTTGGAAAATAAGAGTGCTAAAATATTGGGCTATGCTACAATTTTGATGTTTGTTGTGGAATACAAAATGTATTTGATCCTTAACAATAGTGATATATTGGAAAATTTCATGTGGAATATATCGATTATCACATGTATCACCATGGTGTGATAATATTTTATCGTGAGGCATCTATCGAGTATCGTATCGAAACGTGAAGGACCTTGCGATTCCCAGCCCTATTGGAAAACACTTGACTTTTGTCTGCTTTGGCCCATAGGATTCTTATTCTGTTGTGAATTTTGATTGACGCCTATGCACAAGACTCCACCCCCCGCTTGCTGATGTGCAATTTTTACCGCTTAAAGACTTAGAAACAATCTTGTAGCAAAAAAAAAGCGGGGAAGGAAAAAAGCCTAATGAAGTCTGTTAATTTGCTGCTATCGGAATGAAAGCCTCACACTAATTATTGCCCTGGGTCATCTAGTCTGAATCACAAGAAGAGGTGGCCCTGCATGGTACACTTTGATTAGCTCACTCCCAGCACAGCACTCACTTCATTACTCTGATCTCCATCTTTGTCGCGCAGTGGATGCTACTCAGTCAGCCACCGCTCCGGATGAGAGCCCCAGTCTGTGTGCAAACATACTGCTTGAGCTGTCATGGCTTTGCGAGCGTGAACTGCGGTGATGACGCTGATATGGCGATAAGGGGGGAAAAGGAAAGAGGGTGGAGTCCAGTGCACTTGGAATGGCTTGTTTGACTCTTAAATACTTTTGTGATAGTTAATTTATATTAAAGGGCCCTTGTTACGCTATTTTTGGATCTGTGCCAGGCTGGCGCCACCTAGTGCCCCTGCTCCATTTCATTTCTCTCCAGCGACTAGGTCAGGAATCAACGGTCTGCAAAAAAACCCAGAAGTTGTAGACCGCACAGTGGCCAGTCAGCAAAGAGCTGTGAAGCCATGACGTCAAACTCAAGCACCTGTCTGGGTCCCTTTTGTGATACAGCACAACAGTGAACAAAGAGGTCGAGATGGATGTAGAAGAAGCCATACATTCTGTGTTGGCAACTATTCCTGAAATCGAGGATTTAAAGCTGGAACAAAGAGAATGTTTGTTCAATTTTATCAAGGAGAAAGATGATATTGCCCTTCTTCCTATGGGATTTGGCGCATTATATACATCATGACCAAATAGCAGCGATTGGTTAAATTAAAAAAGTACCTGCCTACCGTCGAGCAAACGAATCCTAATGCTGCGAGGTCAGACAGTTTCCGCGAAGTGAAACTGGCTGATGAATCAGGCTAATAATGTTATTTCCCCATCAAAAATATATCTGGAGTTGTGTTTTGTTTCATTCACACACATTTAATACACAGACCATGCATATTTAGGCTGTGTTCACTATTCCACTTTGTGATGTCATGTTGTGATACAGGAAGTGCTCCACACTCCTTCTCTAGAATCATTTGCATAATTTCAGACCTGAAATTTCCCATCTCTACTGAACAAAACTTAAAAGGAAGACTAATTATAATGGATTACAAGACTCCAGGTATGGTTTTAAGAAGATAACAGTATTATAACAAGCCTCACAAGTGTCAATTTTGTTTAATTTTGTGTTTTAATATGTGGCCCTAGATGAAAAAAATATGGAACACCTCTGCTCTTCTTATATGTCATTCACTTTAGAATCTGTTGTGCCCCTGTTGGAAGGCACAAAAGATGGCTAGATGCATTATGTACAATATTATGCTACCAAAACTGTCACAATAGACCATAATAGTGAACACCACTTCCACAATAGAGATTTGGCTTTACAGATAATGTAAAAGAAAACTATAGTCTTACCACAGTCACTGCCATTGTCAGCCCTGCTGCTCTGTTTTATGTGCTTTGTCTGAGATGATGGCATTGATATGACAGCCAGAGATGGCAGAGAAGGAGAGGTCAAGCACGTTAGTTCCAGGTAGTTACCGGACACACTGCCTGTCTGTCTGTCAGGTTGAGTGAAGCTTTTTTGGGGGTTGCAGCCCGGATCACAACCGCAATCCACTGAGTCAATAGTCAAAGGCACTGGGCTGGCTTGGCTGTTCGTCTCCTCTGTTGACTGTAGCGTTGACAGATGTGCGGAGAGTGGTGGATTTGTTCACTTGCTCTAGACAGCCTCCCTCCTGTGCATCAGATGTCTCATAGTGGATTTAGCTCGAGGCACGGTGTATCTGTGCGTATTAAATGTGTCGACGGAGCTCTGGTACTTTTGCATTATCCCTGCTACAGAAACTCTCCTAATGGCAGTGATTTAAACTTTACCTGCATGACTGCTTTGATTGGCTATTGGACACAAACACAGTGATTTAATTATGCTGCCTTCCTATTGCTTCCCCCTTGTGGTGCGTATTTGTGCCTTCTCATAGGGGGTCGATCATATCACTGTAACCTGGCATAAATAATGAAGGTGGGAAAAAGAGGGTGTTGTGTGATATCTCTCCAGGAAGTCAGATTGTTCAACAGACATTAGATTAAATGATAGGTCTTATAGACTGGTCCACCCAAGTCAATGTGACATGTCTATTTGGTTGGCACTAATAATAAAGTTCCTTGTCTTATTTCTTTTATTGTTTATTTTTGGAAAGTAAACATTTTGCGCTCTTTTAAAATGAAATATAATGATTTTGATGCCAGTGCGATTGTATCAACAGAGACAGGAAATGACAAAAAATGCCCAAAAAGGAGTGGGAAGAAGAAAAATGTATTTCATCCCACCCCCATCTTCTAATTTAACATAATGCCAGGGCAGGTTTCGGTTTATAAACTTGACATGCGATGTATCAAAAGTAAGAGAAATAATTCTATATTCGCTTTCAAAAAGAGTTATAGTAGCACCATTTCTCAAATTTAAATCATCCACTTGTCAATAATTGCTTTTGAAAAAGGCTTTTTCTAAAATTTGAGTCTAATCTTGTGAAAATCTAAGGAGTTTCCTTTAGTTCTGTTTCAGTTTGTGTTTAATCTGATGAAGTTGTCCATACAGTATGGTGACATTCATTAATTTAAACCTCATTTCGTGTTGGTTTAGTTTGGTTTAGTTTATCATTTTAGCTTAATTTAGATCTATAAGTCTACCCTTTGTATTATCTCACTCCCACTTCACTTGATTACTTTCTTAATAGTAATAGTTTATCTTCTTTCACTTTCATGTCGGTAAGGGGGTCATTCCAGTAAGATGTTTCCTTTGATTAGACTTCCCGATAAGATGGACTGCCGGTCAGGAGGAGGGAGGAGCAGAACCCGCTGGAGTGGGAGTGGATTTGAGGTGTTACATGCTTGTCTCAGAGGCCTGCCTGTCATGTACGCCATCAGTCATGCTCTTTCGCTTGCTGTTTTATTTCATCCGCCATTCCCTTTAGTGCTTTGACGGTTCGATTCACTGATATCGCCAAGTGGGAAGTGCTTCTGTTAGGGAGACCATGCCTAAGCAATGTACAAGCTGACATATTTTTTATATATTTTGGATGCTTCCAAATTCTTAGTTTAAAGTGACACTGTTCCCCTAAAAACTGTCCCAGATGCAAATTTTGATTCACTTTTATGAATTGTTACCACAGATTGTATATAAATGAACATAACTAACCTTCTGCCTGTCATGTTCATAATAGGAAGTAGCCATGAGGGCCTCTGGGATTCATCGACTGGCTCCAATTGACACCCCTGTCTCTGTAACTGCTGTTGTCAGGCCCCTCATTTCGGTCTACACGATCCTAGTGTTTTTTTATTTTGTTATTTTGTCCATAAATGAATTCCTATTCCTAATGTGGAACTCAACTCCAAATGCTATAAATGCTTTAGAGTTAGATGCAGACAGCACACAACATACTCACTGGAACACTAAGAGCTGCTTTTACAATATTTCTGTACTGGGGCAAAACTGATTTTACTTTATTATTTTAACAAATATAGGGTATGGCCCCTTTAATTGAAAATACACAAGTTGCATTCATTGAATCTGACAAAGGTTCCAATAATTACAACTAAATAAATCCAACAGTCATCATCAAGACTTATCAAAACATAATCATGCAATTTGTTTGTGTACTTCCACTTGCTTTCATGTAAAAGACTTTACACTCTACATTAGGGGCAAAGGATAATTGAGACACCGCTTCTTATCTCTGTTGTATTTTTTCTCAAACTTATCTCCCCTTACTGACATATCACAGGCCTCTATTAGGAAGCCTTAACTTTAAAGTGCTTAGATGTTCGACAGCCTGAGCGGAGAGCTGTGGCAAAGTAGCCCTTTCAACTGAGACTGTTTGTTTTACAGCTTTAGTGCCGGCCTCCTCTGCACCGCTGTCCCGTCCTATGATGAACACCCCTTTCATTTTGCTCCTCTTTTGATGGTTACTGTGGTTTTCTTCGCTCGCTCTTTTGGAAGTTACATATTTAAGACTGGTTTTCTCTTTTTCTGACTGTCTGCCTTTAAAATAGTCAGCAGTGCCTCTAGTTGTGTGCTTGTCCTATGGATTGTAACGCATCAGTTGTTCAGGGTAAAAAAATATGTAAACATTAAATTTGCTAAAACTGAACATCCTCGACGCAGCTGTATTTCTCCTTCAGGAATATGAAATGTAAAGTAAACGTGGTGTGCACAGTGTTAAGAATACAAGAAAAAATATTTAGAAAAGTAATTTTGATAATAATGAGTACGATAACTGAGTAAATGAGCAAGTAATAAAAGTACACCAGACCATTTTCTACAACAGACTGACCTCAATGGCCAAATCTCCCTGCTGAGCTAAGTGTGCTGGAACTGGTTAGTACTTGGATGGGGCACTGTTGAGAATACCAGGTGATGCACTGAGATGCTGGTGTTGTTGTGTCCTTAGGCACTTCACCAACATTGTAAAGCAAAATTATAATGCAACTTTTAGCATCTGGAAAAGCAGTATAGAAGATCAGTGCATTAATAATATGAACAGACAATATAGTAAATGAAAAATGTGATCCAACTTTGGAGAAATGCTAAGTAGTCCTACTCAATTATGAATTAAATTTGTATGTTTGTATGCTTTTAAGTGATAAAATCAAAGGTCACAAGAAGTACATATAGACCACTAAAATTGTGTTTCTGTTGTTCCTCTCTATTCTTATCACTAGGAACAGGCACTTACCATAGCTGCCACTCAGCAACTTCTCCTGCAACAAATATTTGAAATCATTTCCCATATCACATACTGAGATTTTACCTGTGCTTCCACGCGCAAACTAGCCATTTTGTGACGCTTTTTCCCCATTGTCAGCCTTGCAAAATACAAAAGTGCCAGCAGATGGTTTGTTCTGTTTTCTTTTAACATCCTGAAGGTTGCAGCACACACACGTGGAGTCTGTGTATTCATAGCTTGGCTCCTTTCTTTCTGAGACCTTGTGATGCAATGTGGACTCCCTGCTGATATACCCTTATCTCCAGCACTTCCTGGTGATGGCTCTTGATAAGTACAAATGTTGTTGCTCCCCCGATTGATTAACCAGCCACCTTTTACCCTATATGGAACATTTTAATTGGCTGGCATTGAAACTACTGTACATTGCTTGCCCAGAAATGGAGGGAATTTAAGGCCAGGGATGTTTAGGTGAGGTAAGATAAACTAAAATACACTTGATTCATGCCTCAGTCTCTGCATTTGACCCATCCTTCAAGCAGTACAGCAGCAGGGGACCCATGTCTAGATATTTAATTCATTGTGGTCGAACTACCTTAGATAAATGATTGCCTAATGTACATTTTTTGGGTTAATGGGGCAAGATGGGATATCTGTTTGTTTAATCTTAATCCCATATTTATTTATGAGAGCTACCTTAAAATAATGTTTTTAGATGTGCCTGTGGTACAAGAAAAAATAAAAAATCCACTTTGAAGGAAAGCATGCACACTCTAAAAGAGAGGAGGGCAGCACTCTCAGATCCTAAACACTTTGCCAATACTTACCATATCACAAACTGTATTTTTGTCTGCTATTTTCTCAAAAAGAAAAGTTCATTTTTGTAGTCTTCTCCTTGGTTGTCGGCTTCAAAAGAGGAGAAACTGTTGTAGATAGTTTGCTTTCAAAAATCCTGAAGGTTGTCTCTTACACATACAGCCTGTGTGTCCCTTGGCTCTTTTCTTTCTGAGACCTTGTGAAGTGATGTGGACTCCCTGCTGCTCTGCTCTCACAAGTGTACCCTTATCTCCACTACTTCCTGTGGATCGCACAATCTGATAAGTACAACAGTTGCTGCTCCATCTTATTGATTAACCAGCGACCTTTGACCCTCCCTGGGACATTTTAATTGGCTGACGTATGAATAACTCTACCTAGTTTCACTGAATATAGTGTTTTATGGCAAATGAGGATGAAACTGTGATGCTAACTAGTGGAGCTAACTGTTTAACTGATGACACCTCAGGCCGATCCGTGGGGGTATAGTAATACTGTACTACTTATGCGCTATTTCCCTCCCTTCGCTAATTCCTCTGTCATTGAGACTGATGTAGAGCCCCCTATCATGCTGTGATTCCGGAAGTAAATTTCCTATTCCTTTTGTCCAAAGAAAATAAATATACTGTGTGCGTATATTAAGGGGGGGGGGTTTGGTCACTATTGCTGATTTGCCCGAGCAAGCTTTCAAACTATTCATTAATTGTTATGGAGCCAAGTGGTGGGTCAGTGTTGATCTTCATTATGTGTAAATGAATTATGGGTAATGTGACCAGGCCAAGTGTGTTTATATGCAGTGAAATGAGGTGCTTGATACCTTGCTGCTACGGTGTGTATACAAGCGTTAGTGTAATAAATGAGGTTCTGCAAAGCTTTGTTTATTGTGCTATGATGAGTTGATTAATATGCCTTAGTCATTAATGTAACAAGCTTGAGGTGTTCTTCCTAGAAAAGTTTAATGCAATATTGCTTGGGAAACTCTCATTATTATGGTTTATGATGATATTTGGCTAGTCTGTGAACACTCAATAATCTTTAGCCCATCAAGAAACTTATATTTACTCTAATCATTCAATGGGAGGTCATTGAGTAGTGAAACATTATACACTCAAATAAATAATAAGACGCATCATTTTGTGTCAACCATGGTTTTGCACTGTGGAGTAAAAAATAAAACAAAAACAAACAATG
Source organism: Boleophthalmus pectinirostris (assembly GCF_026225935.1). Classification (NCBI taxonomy): domain Eukaryota; kingdom Metazoa; phylum Chordata; class Actinopteri; order Gobiiformes; family Gobiidae; genus Boleophthalmus; species Boleophthalmus pectinirostris. The sequence continues at coordinate 28,730,342 of NW_026571140.1, forward strand.
CAATGATTCTCATCGATCTTCCAAATTGGTGTCCTGGTGTCTATTACTGCAACAATATAAGACAAATACAGGGTCCACTAAAGTTTTAGATTAACCAAAGGTGAATTTACTTTTGGCAAAAATAATAAAAAGTTCCATTCCTTATCTGTGGTTCTTTCTTATTCCCCCTCCTTTGTTTTCCACTCTAACAAATTGAAAAGAGTGCGAGGAGAGTGCACCACCGGAGGAGCCACGTAAGTCTGGGGAATGTGAATGTGTTTCGTGCATTTGATCCTGGTGTTTGTGGTCCTTGCTAACAGCCCCGTTTCTGCAGGGGCGCCCAGTGTGCCTCCCGCCACTTTTTAATTAGATTCAAGATATCTACGGGAAGCCCAAGTTGACCACAGAAATATATTACCTGCGTATTATCTCTCCTCTCTTATCTCTCCACCTCCTCATTCCTCACCATTCCCCTCTTCTTCTTCTCTTACCACACAGACACGGCATAATTACAGCACCAGACAATTACCCAGCATCCTCCCGGGATGCTCATTTTGCTCTCTTAATATAGTGTGTTTAATAATTAAGTTCAACCATGTACTGATCTTTGTAAGTGTGGCTCAAGAGGTTTGTGGATCCTTTTTGTTGTTAGTTTATGTACACGTTGTTTTAACATCACCAACTGTAGTGTTGAAGTCCCCCTGTGTAAGTTTAGCTTCACTTACAATTCTGATTAGAGGTTCACTGTGTAACTTTTTGGTTGGGGGTCTGTCACCTACTTGTTGGATATGTCATTGCTCTCTGCCTGGTTTGTTCCACAGTATGACATTAAACAGCTATACCTTACATGTATTGAATTACAGGTGGTTTTATAGCTCCGAAATACCTAGAAAATCATTCTGATTGTGAGCGGTGTTAACTCTCCACAGAGCTGACCTGTAACTCGAGCTGGTTTGGTCTCTGTGAAGATAGAAAGGTTTAATAACCATACTGTGAAACTTTTCAGACAAGGCAATAACATCTCCACAGAGAAAAGCATTTGACTGACCCTCTACCAGAAAAGTTACACAATCCACCTTTAAACTGTGAAATTGTGCCTCTAACAGTAACAGCTACTATACTGAATAACCCACGCTTCCACTGTTGTATCAGTGGACCTAGCTGTAATCCCCTTTTCTGTGCTTGCTGCTAATGTCACAATGGTCATGGTCCTTGCTTATTGTTTTTGCTTTAATGTCTCGTCACAGAGCAATTTTCAAATTCAAATACATGCAAAATGTATTTTCCAGCAAGCAGTCCAGCAATTTATGCAATTATTTTTACAAGAAGAAACAGACTACATAGACTGCAGTATCATGTTCTGAGGATAATAACTGTTTCTTTCTCCACCAGTAAAACAAGAAGAAGACAGCCTAGAGGACAAGAAATCCATAAAGAAAAGAATCAAAGAACTCAAGGTGTTGGATCCTAAGATTGCCCAGAATCTGTGTAAGTAAACAATGTTGTACTCACTAGACAGAATACAACTATTTACTTTAACGCTTAACTATATTTTGTTTTAAAATGTAACCTTTTGTAGCTTTGAACCTAGCATCCAAACTTTTCTACCATTTTCGAACAGCGGTGTCTAAGGTTTTTGTACAGATCTTTTGGCAGTGTGTACAGCAGCTGTGCAGACTTGAAAATTCTCGGCAAACTTGAGGACTGCAGTTGTGTGAATGGACAAAACTGAGCCTTTTGAAATGAAGTCTGCTTCCACTGTTTACTTCCTATCCAACTTCCTCATTATCTGGGAAATTTTGTTGAATACTGAAAACGAGATACGCAAATTGCAGAGTGCAACATGGTTCAGTAAGTTTTGCAGACCGAAACAACACATTTTAATGATTAGGCACCTTTCCAGACATTCAAGGTCTCCTAATAAATCATTGATTATGCCAGCTCTATCAGCCAGTTGACTCGGAGTACGAGCTTCATGAAACAAAATGCAAAAACATAACTTTCACGTGGGCTTATTGGTCATATTTCAAAAACTAATGTACTTCAAGCTTCTCTTCAAAAAGATAGCATTGACGACCTTGTTCTTTCTACTCCTTGCTTTGCGATTCTGTTAACAATTTTGTGGTGGCCTTGTTGCTATAGCAAGAAGCCCATAATGCCAGCAAGCCCTCTTCAGCACAACTACTTATATTACATTACAGACCTAATTAACAATCTCCAACATCTATTAAATGAAGGAGCATAAAAGCATAATTATGTACATTATGCCACTGATTCGTCTCTGATTTGCCGGTCTCAGCCTCTCACCCACATTCACACGTGCGTGCTCTTGATATGGCCATTTAAAAAGCACAGACATTAATGAGGATCTCTGGAGCACTCCCGGATGTTAGCACCTCATTGGCTTATATCAAGTGGAGCTGTGACCTTTGTTTCATGCATTAAAACAAAATGAGACTAATCAGCCCAGTAACAGTGATAAATCATGCAGCGTAAAACATGGAAGAAGAAAGGGGAAGCGGAAAGAAGTGGGTGGTTTATGTTTTCGATCATGGTTAAAAAAAAAAAAAAAAAAAAGGATGGTAAATACATGAAATAAATACAAGGCTAAGACTTGGCTCACATTATTTACCTCTTATTAGTATGCACTGGAAATTAGTATCAGGGGATGTTTATGCTTTTATTTTTAATTATAATAGTACAAGGTGTTCTTATAAAATGTTAATGGAATTTTGACCTCATTTAAAATACATGCAGCTGTCTGTACTGTCTGTCCTTTTGAGGTAATGAATTTGCACGCTGGCTAAAGTGTCTTGCATATTGGCTATTGGTTAATTAAAAGATCAATTATTTATTTTAATATTTTTTGTTGTTGTGAAAAGACTATTTTTTTAATGATTCATATTTTATGGTAACATCAGTCAACGCAATCATAACTAATGTTGAAAACTGATTTTTATTTAGTCCCCTGTGTTTTGTCTTACCTCTGGATCTCATGTTTGCTTAAGTGTTTTTAACTTTTCAAAAGCATAGTTAAATAACTTTTTCAGGATAGCCGCAGGGTCTTAAAAGTCTTTAAAAAGATGTTAAATTTCATGTTCCTAAATTAAGACCTTAAAAAGTCTTAAATTCTGTTATCCAAGTCTTTTTTTTTTTTTTTTTTTCACAAAGATCTTAAATTTCATTAGTCTATTTTTTATTTATTTTTTGGTTATCTCAACCGGGCTGTAGTGCAATGTTAAACGGAGGAAGGGGAAAAAAACCCCAAAAAAAACAATAATGTGAAATTACGTAACATGAATGAACGTCTAATTTGGAGCATGTGCAAACAATACTTTGGTTTCTGGCACCAGTGGAAATGAGTAAACAATCAGTAGAGTGGAGGAAGATGTTGGATGGATCATGGGGAAATGTAGGTTTAATCCACAGTGGCTCTTAGATTCTAGATATAGTACCGGTAGTTGGTTGGGCATTATTAGAATTGGATCTGGTGTTTTTTGCCACACTTAAAAAGGTCTTTAAAAAGTCTTAAATTTGGGGTATTCAAATCTGGAGGTACCATACCCTGTTTTTACCAAACTAGTACCAAACTACATCTTTATACAGTTTCCAACACTTTTACTTTTATTGCTGTCTGCCTTAATATCCTTCCATTGCTGACTCCATCTTAATGCTAAATGTGTCCCTATAGCCATTTTCCTGGGATCATTTCGATTGCCTTATAAAGAAATTCGTCGGATGATTGTGGAAGTGGACGAGGACCAGCTCACTGAGCCTATGATCCAGGTACTATAATGCAAAATGTACTCTATGCATTACAAATATTGCTTATATTGCTATCATAAGTGAAGGACATGATGGAGCCCAGACAGCTCGATGACAGTTTCTGTAGTCGTGTAGTGTAGTATTGTGAGCTATAAATAATAAAAATAGAGATTGAATGTCAAATCAAAAATCTGTAGTGAGTCGGTTTAATAGTTGTTGAGCTTTTCTGCAACATATATATTATCATAAAAAATAAAATAAAGTCTTATAATAAAGATATTGTTATCTCCTCAAAAACATACCTGGAGTTGTCTTTTGTTTTATTCACACGTTTGAGCAACCCTTTGTTATTAGTCTGTTTACATCTCCAGCTCGAAATACTCTGTTCCACCTTGTGATGTCATGAAGCTGTAGGTCTCATGTTAAAATGTTTTACCTTTACTCCAGTAAAAAATTGTCACCTTCAGAGTTGAAATTATCCAAATGATTTTAATGAAGATCTATGTAGTTTAAAAACACAGTGGATCATTTCCTGTATTACCACATGACATCACAAGGTGGCACAGAGTGTTTTCAGTTTGAGAGAAGAACTCAGCCTTACTATGCAGAATTTGTGTGTTAAACATGTGTGAATGAAACAAAACACAACTCTGGGGATGTTTTGGTGTGTAATATGGGCCCTTTAAATACTGTTCATTGTTGTCTTTGTTTGCAGAACCTTGTGAAGCACTTACCAGAGCAGGAACAGCTCAATACTTTGGCCAAGTTTAAGGATGAATACTCAAATTTATCGGAGCCTGAGCAATTTGGAGTTGTGGTGAGTAGAAACTTGAAGCTAGATCAGGCTCGACTTTGTTGAAATAATACATTATACTGGGTTATCTGGTTCTCCTTAATGATTTACCATGCTCACCTATGCATTCACTTTTTGTTTTAAAACTGAAAGACACTTACTGTGGTGAGTATTATAATGTATTCATGAAATGCACCAATGAGATCATGTTTTCCCCTATTTATCCACTCATGTATTTGTACAGAACTTATACCTGCCATTCTACAAGATGAGTCCAGTCTGGGTCCTGAAACCATAATCCGTTAATTCTTAATAATTACTCTTCGTGTTTACCCTTCAAAATATGGCAATCCTGTCTTCAGAAGAAAGGGGAAAACACACTAGACACACTTTTTCATTACTACATTACTACACAAAGCCACACACAGAGAGTTCTTTCATATAAATATCCTAATCCTAAGCTTTTTAAATCCTATCGTCTTAAGGACACCTGCGGACCACCACGCAGATTTATTCACATTAAAGAGCAACACTGCTGGCTAATTATGTCTACATCGTTTTCTTAAAGACGTTTCAAGGATGGTTTATTTGGAATTATTCATGAGGGCTGTATCTTAATCTATTTTGTGTGCCTGCCTAGCAACCTGGTCATTGACTTAATACAAAAGCTTCTGTTTCCTCCGTGAAGCTGCTTGTTCTCTAATAAGCCCTGGTGTGTATCTTCTCAGTGATTGAAAACACAATGAGTGGGTGATGAGAAGGGGAAAAAATATACCGTGTTCAGCTGTTGTGTATAGTTCATCAGGGAGTCATAGAACAATGAGGGCATGAGAGTTGCTTTTGGCGTGGGCCAGAGGACGCTGTGTGCTTTCACCTGTAACAGAAAGGCTGGAGTTCAAAGGGAATTTTTAATTTACTATTGTGCAAACACTATTTCATCTATGCTTTTATCTATATCCTTCAACCTTAGTATTTGAACTTCACCTTGTGTGTGCTTCTGAACTGTATATTAAAGAAATATTTTGCGTAACAAAAAAAACAAAACAAAAAAAAACATGAAGACCTTGGGTACAGTAGTTATATATCCCGATAATGTCTGTCTATGCATATTGGTAAGAATAATTTTATTGTTGCATGAAGGACCTTCATTCAGGGAAGTTCAAATTTCTGTGTAACTTTACTTTTTAGCTGAAAATATAATACAAATACATCTTTGACTTTGGCCTTTGAAACTCTTACGCAGGTATTTGGATTCAGAAAGTTTTTATTTTTCATTCTCAAACTTTCACAGAGTCATTTCTTTTAATATTGTATCTTACGAAATACAGAGCTTTAGTTTTAGTTAAGAATTTGTTTATAATTATAGTTATAAACAAATATAGTATATACAGTATAGTTGCAATCCTAAAACAGCATTGATTAAAGGTGCTTAAGTGTAACTTTTCTAATGTAGGGTATCAGATTTTGTTCAGTGTCTATCTGTGTATTATTTGTACAATTGTATATTACTGTTTATAATGGTGAACAAATACAAAACATTTAGATTTGACCACTCTATCAACTTGTTTGGATTTCACTCATACAGGTTTTAACCTCACAAATTCAGCTAACACTTTGGCATTGTTGCTCTCATTTTCACCCTTGACTGTTAGAACAGATTATATTTGTGACTGACATTCACAACTTCAGCATCTTTGCCTTTATCTCTACAAAGTGAGTGTATAGACGATGTTATATATAGTTTTATTGCACCCAGTTTGCAAAGTTCACTCTTCATTAACTGCACTGCCTTGAAAACATACAGAAATAACAGAAGCCCTGCATTATTAGCTTTGAACCTACTCTGACTTTCTCCTAATACCATGGCATTCTATGTATCTGTGTACTTTGAACTTTGTGTTTAGCTTCACATTTGCCTTGTCTAATTCCTTGCTGTTCTTCTCACAGCGGCCTGCTTTCTGTCTCATTTCTGCAGCACACCAACTCGCTGAACTAGCTCGCACAAACACTCTCCCTCACTTAGAGCCTGAAATAGTCATTTGATAACATTACAGTAGCTATAATTAAACCCTTGATGGAGGACATCAAAACCATAGGGCCAGCTGTTGTGCGAAAGACGCAATTCAGACCTGGACAAACCCAACCCACAAACACACACATAAATTCAACTGTGTCCAAGCCCACGGCCCAGTGCAATATTTTCCAATTTTCTCTAATTGGGTGAGAGTGGTAATCCAAGGCAGCCTATTGTATATTCCACCTCCTCCGCGGCCTGCCCTATATGGACACTAACTCCACAATTAACTCGCCAGACCTGAAACCCAAATCAAATCAATGCCAGCATCTATGACGTCTAGCCTAGCAACGCTCTTTAACATGCCAAATAGATAAATGTCTTTGAAATTGGATCGCTATTGTGTACATGTTGATCACATTTAACTTAGACTGTGTTCAAAGGCTATTTCATTAGACTTTCCAGATGCAGACTGAGACAAAGAGAACAGAAAACACCCAAGCAGCATTTGTACTTATATTGCCTTTACATTTTTTTTGTTTTAAAAGAGACCTGTCACAATAAATACCATATCGGCTTATCATTTAATATATTTTGGGTACTTTTTCGTTTTTGGCATTTTATTTTATTTTTCTGTACCACGATGAGATTTTAGCTATAGAGGGTTGAATGAATAACTTCTATGACTCATTATAGATACAAAATAAATACTTTAGTGTTCATTGTCCTATTTATTTAGTGCAATTTTTGTGTTTTTTAGCCATATGGTATATTTAAAATAGTTTTTTGGGGATAAACCTGCTTAAGAGCTATTATGTCAGTGGCAAAATTAGTTTCAATAATGTTTACCATCTATATTTTCTTAGGGTTCAGGTTAGCAATATATCATACTATTATTTGTTATCATGACATATATATATTTTTTAGATATTCTTTCATTGCACATATTTTGACAATGTACAGTGTGCCCATCATTTTACCTGCACCCAATTACATCAACATAATAAGACTTTGAATAAGAAATTTGTTATCGACCTTATTTCGGAAGTTGCTGCGGGCGATCACCATTATCATTTTGCGTGTATGATTTTGCATGGGACAGCTGATCTCAACAGCAACAAAGTTATACAGACTTCAAGGCCGTTTCCAAGTCCCCTAGAGAAAAGGTGCATGGTTGACTTATTGGTGCACCTGAACTTTGAACATTTTACACAGATAATCTGCTTATTTATTTTAGCGTCAAGACTTTTCTTTTGTTTAAATTACTGAGATTCTCACTTAACTGGATGTGCCAAAATACATGGAAGTGCACACCATTTGCAGTTAGAATTAAAACTGCACATGGCAGAATTGGGCATGTCACAATAACAATTTTTGAAGTTCGATATATTGCCAAAGTAAATATAGGCAATAAACAATAATACTGAAACTAACTATGCCACTAACACAATAACTCAAGAGCAAATATAAACCACTTAAACTGTTCTAAGTCTGCAATATTGTTAAAATATTATGACCTGCAACAAATAAATAGCAGAATGAAACACTATAGTACTTAGTTTGCATGAGTCAAAGAAGTTATTAATACAATCATTTATGGCTTATCATATTACCAAAAGTTAACAAAAAAATTTCCTGTAATGCAAAATGGTGTGCACATGATAAATACTGACACCCAAAAATAATTGTTCCAGTTTTCATATACTGAACGATAAGTAATAGTAATAATAGTGACAGGCTTATGCAGAATTGGGTGAATAGTAAAATTTTCATATTGATTCACATAGAGGTATTGCTTTCCAGACTTTCCAGATTGATGTAATTGATAAAAAAAAAAATAATAAAAAAAAAACAGTTTGATGCATGCGTTTACTATAAATGTTTAGTTAATATTACTGATGAAGATCACTTCAGAAGTGATTTTTAGCACCCCCCATTTGTTATGGACTATTTCCCTGTTGTCAGACCGATTTTGAAGATAGGTATCATCTGTACTTAGCCTGTCAGGACGTGTCCAGAAGCAAACCTGTTACTCGAAACTTGTTTTTTAGCCATTACTTTCCCCATTTTGCTCCAAAAGTCTGCTGCTTTGAGTGGCAAGACCTAGAGCCCTTTTGTTTACGTTACCTTACTTTCTTTTGTGGTTTTTCGGTCTGCTTTTTCAGATGAGCAGCGTGAAGCGTCTTGGTCCACGTCTCAACCACATCCTTTTCCGGCTGCAGTTTGAGGAGCAGGTCGCCAACCTCCGTCCGGACATCCTTTCCGTGAGCGCGGCCTGTGATGAGGTCAGAAAGAGCCCCGCGTTCGGCCACTTGCTGGAGCTGGTGCTGTTGCTGGGCAATTACATGAACGCTGGATCCAGAAATGCCCAGTCATATGGGTTTGACCTCAGTTCACTGTGCAAGGTGAGAGGAGAGAAATAGACCTTAACAACCATTGTATGTCTACCGTTAACATACAACAAGTGTGTTTTGGATATTAAAGGTTGTATATTGCACAAAATGGATTGTTGTGAGGTTTAAACTTGCTATAATGATGTTCACCTCATCAAAAACATACCTGGAGTTATGTTTTGTTTCATTCACACATGTTTGAGTAATCCTGGTTTATTAGTCTGTCTGTATTTCCATATCTGAACACTTTGTGATGTCATGTAGTGGTAGTCTTCAAGTTAATAGTTACCTTTTACTTTTAGTTCGGTAGAGATTGGCAATTCCAGGTCTGAAATAATCCAAATTATTCTAGTGAAGGTGTATGGATTTTAAAACACACTGGAGCACTTCCTGTATTACTGCATGAATCACAAGGTGGAACAGAGTGTTTTTTGTTTGAGAAAATAACTCAGCCAAAATATGCAGTGTGTTAAACATGTGTGAATGAAACAAAACGCAATGCTAAAACAAAATCACGTTGTATTTAAGATTTAACGGAGACATTTGCAGTTTTTGCTCTTGACAAATTTGGTATTTGGTATCAAGCCATAGTAATGCTTTTAATATTTTCATCCATGAGGCAATGAATGGACTGACTGCAATATCCACTTTTCTATCATCAAAACTGTGTTGGATTAGCTTTTGATAGTGTTATGGTGAACAAAGCTTTCTGTATGTATTTTAAATTACTCAGTAGAAAGAAAGCATGTTTTTCTCTGTCAGAATAGATGTTTCCTCGCCCTATGCTGTTTGAGTTTTTGCACATTTTACACAAACTAAAAGCTTATGCGTGATGGACCAGAGAGAAGAGTGAAGCCTGGATCCTTTGTGGTAAAATGACAGGCATTTTTATTGCGTTAAATCCATGTTGACAGAAAGGGAAGTGTACTTGTGGAAGTGGGGCTCTTTCAGCGCTTACATTACAGCTGATGGGTCTCTGTGCAGTTTCCACAGTAACAACCTCTGCAGCCATTAATCACTGCCACCTCTATGCCCTGTTTGACTGTGGTGCTTACGTTCATATCAACACTGCAAGCGCACATACAGAAGATTCCTTTTATTTACATACGTGGAGGTACTGGCAGTGTCAGGTGCACAGTCGTATTGTGAGTGAGTTTTTGTTTGCTTACTTGTTACTCCTTTGTTAGCGCCCTTATGTCTTTATCTTTTGTCAGACTCGTGGGACCAGGGTTAGATTCAATGTCACAGACAGGAAATTCAGAGGAAGACATCACCTTCTGCCTGCCCCTCAGTTTGACAACTTAATTCCAAGGCACACTCCACGGCGCAGGAAAATTGCACCCAGCCCCACCGAAAAAGCAAAATGTTTACATTGTCAACTATGATTACCATCCATCTAAATTCAGAAAGGAACCTTTTGTGGGAAAACACTTGAAGCTTTTGAAAATATGGCAAAACAGAAATGAAAAGAGAGATGAGAATGTTTGATTAGGGGAGATAATACAAACATGATTAAACTCTGCGGGGCTGAGTGCACTGCTGTCTACCAATAGATCACCTAGAGAGATACGCCACGACGTACTCCATGGGAGATGTGTTTGGCTGGAATACTGAAGCACATCTTGGAATTAGGCTGTAAAAGAGCACGGATGGAAATTTATCCAGCAAATTGAAAAATTGTTGTGTGAGGGGGAGATGGGTACAGAGCACAAAAGTGGTCATCACAGTCTGAATATGTCAGAGCAGCGTGAGTACAAGAGAGAATCAGCTGCGGTACAGTCAGTCACTCAGTATTTCTAAAGCCCATGAATAAAGCATAAGGACGTTTCTTGTGCTCTACTGAAATTAAAAACAAATATACTTTTTTAAGCAAAATGTAGTCTATTTATCTGTGCAGAAATACAAAAGGCACAGAAGCAAATAAATAAAAATGTTCTTGTGAACCTTTGTCCTACATATTTTTTTTTTTCTCATGAAACTGCTAACCAGTTTTTCACAGATGTGTAGTAGACAAAGGATTCTAATAACTTTTTGATACTGGTTTGTGTTAGATTAAAAGACTAACTGGAAGACTAGCTTCCAGTTAGTCTTTCAGTCCCTATTACCGTATATTGAGTGATTTTTTTTTTTTTTTTTTTTTTTTTTTTTTTTAAGTGTATTGGCTATCAGCCTTCAATCTCCAGCACTGACTGAATATTTTGTTTTGGTCCATGTGCTGCCAAAAAATACACACAGCATCATTTTAACACTTTAATGTGAAGAGATAATTACACAAAACGTGACTTCTCTGGTTTCTTATAGGTTTATGGTAAAACGCGGTTCTGGGACAGTTTTAAATGACATAATTTGGGGAAAATAATTAAAATCTCCAATACATATAGGCTCAAAAATACCGGCAGAGCATATCGGCAGTTGTTTTATCTGGATTCTAAACAATACTCATCGGCCATGAAAAAAACCCATCTGTAGTCAGCTGGACTTTGATACCATTTTAAGATTCATTTAACATTCACATAATGTTTTATAGCATTAATACTGAGTTCTTATTGTTTTTCTCCAAACAGCTGAAGGACACAAAGTCAGCTGACCAGAAGACAACATTACTTCACTTCCTGGCTCAAGTGTGCGAGGAAGAATTCCCAGATGTGATTAAATTTGTAGATGACCTCGAGCATGTGGACCGCGCCAGCCGAGGTAATTTACAATAGTGTGCAAATCTACAGAAAAAGGTATTTGATTATCAGACAGCTTGTAATTAAACTGAAAATAATTGCACATAGGACATCATTAAGGTGTAATTTGAGTACATTGAACATCTTGTATTGAGCCAGACGGCCAAATTAAGTTCTGAATTGACGTGCTGCCTACTTATTGAGCTGCAAATATACAAATAAGACATGTTTTCTTTTTTTATCGACTTGTTCTCTCTCAGGATGTTGCTACTTATGATTTGCTTTCAAAACAAATTACTAAAGCTGCAAACTGCACCACAACCTATGCAGCCTCCCAATGAACTTTCACAACACAACTTTGTAGCTTTGTGTTTTTATTCATGGAAAATAAATCCATGCATGCTGCACATTGTATCACAGATTTATCATAGTATAGCATGGGGTTCAGAGACTTCCATTGGCTCTGTGGATGTTGCTCATTCATCTATGGGAATATGAGAAACTAGCATGGAGCCAATTTGGAGCTGTGGAGTGGATGGGCTAGAAATTTGGAGTGTGTTCAGCCAAAACTGTGACTTGATGCTTTGTTGTGAAGAATTCAAGTTGAGTCCAATTTCAGGATGCACTCAAAAAACTCATTTTCTCAAGCAACCAAAAACCTCCCGATACAATTTCCTAAACATGAAGAATGTTTTTAAAGGGTACCAGTTTTGTGGCGTGGATGAACTCAAAAAGCCCATAGCGAATCTCCAAGCAGCACAACACTTGCTGAAGGAAATCTTGACATTTCCTCAAAATGAATACTTCAAAAGACAACATGTTTATTCTCAATTCATTATGGCCATGCAAACTATACTTATATATATATATTTTTTTTATTTAACATGGAAATAAAAATATTGCACCGTAACTAATGAATTTACTTCTCAAATGAGATCTAAGCAATCAAAGGTAACTGGCGAACACAACCATTTCAAAGGCCCATATTAAGCATATTTTCTGATCTGTTTTAATGTTTCATCATCAAAAATGTGCCCAGAGTTGTTTCATTCACACATGTTTATGAGTTCTTCTCTCAAACAAATAACACTCTGTTCTACATTGTGATGGAGCTCCACTGAGTTTTTAAAGTTAAAAGGTGTCTGTTAACTTGAAAACTACTGCTTAATGTTGGAAGTTGGAACAGGTTTTACTCAAACATGTGAATGAAAAAAAACACAGCTCCAGGCATGTTTTTGATGAGGTAACAGCATTATAACATGGCTAAAAACTAGGAGTGTAACAGTGTATTTGTGTGGAACCTTTTCAATACGGAACATTCGGTTCGGTGCAGGACAGTGCACAAGTGAGTTTGTGCAATTTATGTGTGCTTACATTCTGCCAGTACATGTGCAGCTACACAGAAGGCTCTGCTCTTTAATATTGTACGTCCCTCCAAACCATGCGAATCCTACGCTCCTCAATTTGGCCTTTTAGTGTTAGTGCTGCACTTTACTTTTTCAGTTTTGTTTATTTTTTACACGAAATGTATTTCATTCATACATTTGTTTCTTATTTGAAAACATTTTATTTAATTTATTAGCATTACCAAGCAGCACTTTGCATTTATTTTATTATCCCGTTAGTATAATGTTGGTTTAATAAACACAAATGGTTTTGCATTTTGTTCCCATATTGTACTGAAAATGAACTGAACCGTGACGTCAAAACCGAGGTACATACCGAACCGTGATTTTTGTGTACCATTACACCCCTACTAAAAACTCCATCAGTTTTGTGTAATATAAGACCTTTAAATCTTAACAGGTCCAAATCCAATAGTATGTTTTTTTAATAAAACACCTGCTCTGCACTCTCACCTGTCACTGCTTCATTATCACAATGTTCAGCTAATGTTCTCTTAATATTTTACTGCTCATTTTGATGCCAATTTGAGCAGGTCTTTGTTTACACACTCCTTTTATATTCCTCTGTGTTTCTCTCAGGGGATTTTTCTGAGATCAGATGCTAAATGGACTTGTAAACATCTAATGTCTCTCACTGCTTTAATGTTAGTTACACTGTTGTTCTTCCTCGCTTAGTGCAACATAATAGACTCTTTTGTGAGGTCATGTTTCCTATTTAGCAGAGACAATACTCTACAAAAAGGCTGACAACCAAGGCTCATTGAAAGTCTATATGGACATACTTCCTCTTGTATAGAGTTTGGCCAAAGTGCTAAAGGTCAGATGTAGGCTGGAGATCCTTCTTTATATTGCTACAGGCACAACTCAAGAGGAGGCATTGTTTATAAAGATAGCATGGAAAGTATATCCGCATACATTGAGAGCTCAGATTTACCAAGTGCTTTCAGAATAGGCCCAAACCAGGTCCATACAAGGACTAAATTAGACTAGATTAAGCCAAGATTTAACAAACCCAGGAGTAAGACCAGAATTTAGAGGTAGGTGATAATGACAAAAATGTACATCTCAGTATTTTTTGTAATTATCTTGATAATTGTATTATGCTAATCTATCCTAAAAATGCGAAATTGTGCCTGTAAAGGTCTTGTTTAGGTCTAGTTATCACACAAATTTTTATTGGACTGTAAAATATACCACATGTGCATAAATATTGCCTGTTCTCCAAGTTTGGCGGATAACACAGATTTCTGTTCTTTTTTATGTTCAGTAACTTTGTTTTACAGCCCTTTTTAAACAGCTTTTAGTGGAGAAAATGTACTAAATGTTCAAATTTTGCATATCACAGAAAACAGTACAGTATTATTTTTTTTCACACCACTACCCATATCTAAACCAGACCACACTTAATTCTATAAAGCAGCAACAGTGACTATTTTTGGTCTTTATCCTAGACTGTATAAAGAAGTGGACTAAGGGAATGTGACGTCACCATAAGCCTTGGTTCCATAGGGCCGGCACGGGACAGAACGGAGCGGACCCTGAGTGTTTCCACTGCTTAAAGCGACCAATAGCCATGCACACATGGCAACATGTAAATAGTGAGAATCTTGTAACTGTTATTTAACAACAGTGCAGACCTGTAAAACAGAAGAGCTGAAGAAACAGCATGTAGAGTGAAACTCAGATCCACCCAAAAACACATCTAGACTCCAATGCGTGACGTTTACAGTGGCTCTAAGTCAAACTGTTGTGCATAATAATAATTCCACATCTAGTAAAAGCCTGCTGTGTCTGCGTAAAGTTAGAGCCAAACTGATAACATGGAATAAACTCTGGCAACATCCTCCTCCATCACACCATTGGGTGTGTCTTGCTAGACATGAGTTACACGCATAGCAGCCTGGGCCACGTGCATTGGAAACACTCTTCAGGTGGGGTGGGATCCTCCTAACTGTTCCCCACCAACATGGACCCAAGTGTACTCTGCCGATGGAATGAAGGTCATGAGGCTAACATGAATGGAGTAAATGAAAGGAGTGAATTCAGAGCCCAGTTCCATATTAGGAATAGCAATTTAATTACACGCACAATAGCAAACCAAAGCATCATGTAGAGTGTGTTAATATGAACATTTTAAGACCAAAATAACTAGGCTCACTGCTGCTGTTACAGAGAAAGGGGTGACCTTTTTTTTTCCAAGTCAAATGGAGCTGGATGTGCCTCAATGCTCGCTTCTTATTTGGAATGCAGCTTCTAGCAGATTAGCTATGTCTGTACAGTCT
Source organism: Boleophthalmus pectinirostris (assembly GCF_026225935.1). Classification (NCBI taxonomy): domain Eukaryota; kingdom Metazoa; phylum Chordata; class Actinopteri; order Gobiiformes; family Gobiidae; genus Boleophthalmus; species Boleophthalmus pectinirostris. The sequence goes on from NW_026571140.1 coordinate 28,745,646, forward strand.
ATGGTCTTTATCTTAACCTCTTTGACAAAATAAATCAAAAACAAACTAAAAAATTATCATTGTCTAATCAAGGAAAGAACTAAACTGAAGATGAATTCAAGAAATTAGGACAGCTAGCTAGATCTGGATTTTAAGATTTAAGATTTACAATCAACAACTGGTTTAAACAGATTTCCATAGCTTATTTGATTCCTGCAGACTACACACTGTGCAGTATGTGGGAGTAAAAGAAAAACATGACAAAACGTGGGTGATATGTGTGTCTTAATTGTTTGGACTACCTCTGGAGGGCTCCTGTGGCGTTTGTTAGAGCTTTGATAATCTGCATATAACGATGCTCCAGTGAGGTCTTTATACTCTCATATAAAAGAAAGTGTGTCCTCAAGCCCCCGGTGAAATGCACAGCTGAGATGAAACAGGATCCTTGAATTTCTCTTGAGCTATGTCCATATTTCTTCCTTCGCACTTTTGAAGAATTATAGCTTCAAGTGCATACATCTTGCCTCGTCCTTCTGTATTTTTGTCATTTAATGTTGATTGAACTGCCAGCTGCAATCTTTAGTGTCTTCCTTTTCTTGGTTTGAGAAGGCCACAGGACGCGCTCCGTGACCATGGTGCAGTTGGAGCCTCAACAGAGAGATTACATGACCATGAAAACAGCAGGATTCAAAATTGTTCTTTTAGCAGTTTCACTTTGTCCAGATCTACTTCACATGACAATTCCAATGAAATCGTACCCACTAGGGGTGGGCGATATATCGATATTTTAAATATATCGAGATAGTTTTTAAACTCGATATGAATTCTGACATATCGTATATATCGATATAATGCTTATATTCAATTCTGATTTCCCCGCTTCGCTTGTTTACCTTCTCTCTCGTCGCCCGCGCGCCTCCGCCTCCCTGATTTTGTTCGCTCGTGTCTCCTTCACTCGTCACTATCGCCGTGAACGCCAAAAGTTGGTGCCAGTGAAAAGCTTCAAGCACCACGAACCTTTTCCACCATTTACAGACAAAACCATCAGCAGCACATCCTCATATTCCACCGAGTCGCGTCCTTTAGCCCGAAAGAAGCTAAACGAGTTGAGCTGCGTAAGAAGTGCGCTGTTTATGCAAATGAGCCATGCGCTTAAGTTTCGTTTCTGTAAAATATAAACACACGTGCGCAAAACTGCATTAAACACATTATTATCGCAAACGAGCTGATGTGGCTCTAGAGTCGTTATGCTTTATATATTGTAAAGTTTAGTCATGTAAAGTTTATTTATGCAGAATATTTTTATTAATAATCTGCTTCAGTGTAACTTGTACAATAGTGTTTGGAAACGTTGGGTTTGATCTGCAGTGAATTGTGGGAAACCTCAGAGCTCCTTACTGCTGGATAATAACATGGATCTATTGAAATAAGGAACATCCTGAGCTTCTTCTGGTAAATGAGCTCATGGTTATGGGATGGTTAACAGAGTTAATGCAAAGATGAGCTTGTGTTGAGTTGTTTTATTTATGAATGAAAAGAAGGAAATATGTATTATTTCTTTTATTTTACAGTTAAATTATTATTTATGTAATTAGGGTTTTTTGTAATCTTAAATGTTCCTATATGTACTGTCGACCTCTTACACTTCAATTTAAAAAAAAAGATCTTGTGGAATTGGCAGATTTGTTTTTGCAGTTTTCAGTTTTAGGGGGTTATTTTTTCTTGAACATATATCGAGATATATATCGTATATCGAGATATAGCAAAATATATCGAGTTATATTTTTTGATCCATATCGCCCAGCCCTAGTACCCACCATAGTTGTTAAAGGGCCCATATTATGCTATTTTCTGATCTACATTATAATGTTTCATCGTCAGAAACATACCCTGATTTTTGTTTATTTATTTTAGATTTCTTTCTTCTCTCTCAATCAGTGGTAATACAGGAAGTGCTCCACTGTGTTTTTAAACTCCATACACCTTCACAAGAATCATTTGGATGATTTCAGCCTGAGAATTGCCAGTCTACTGAACTAAAGGTAAAATGTAGCTGTTACTTGAACATCACAATGTGAAACAGCATTTTGAGATTTGGAGATGTAGACAGATTAAGGATTACTCAAAACATGTGTGAATGAAACAAAACACAACTCCTGGTATGTTTTTGATGAGGGAAACATTATAATATGGCTTAAAACTTACAACAGTTACTTTTGCGTAATATATTTCTGACTCATGTTGTGTATAGCTCCCACTGACTTTTTGCATAAAAGCAGAGAACAACTTATAACGTTACTAGACATTGCACATCACTTTGGGGAATTGGGGTGCTTTGTGCCTTTTTATCATCCAAGATCTATCCTTTCTGCCACTGTGAAGGGCATGCTTAAATTTGTAGATGCATTATCCAAGGTTAAGTTGACACATGGCTTTTTGGGAGATGTTTAATATAGTGAAATAGATGCGATGTACGTGATGTAGAAGATGGCAGATTAAAAGGTGCCTTGGGACCTTGAAAGGAAGTCGTTTTATTTTGCAGCAAAGAACTGTTTTGGATTAGATTAGTTAAAGGTCCTATGTTACACAAAATAGACTCATTTAAGCTTTTGCCCATGTTATAATGTTTTTACTTCATCACACAGCCCTGGAGTTGTGTTTTCTTTCATTCAAATACGTTTGAGTAACCCTTTATTATTTGTCTGATTACAGCTCCAAAGCTCAAAATGCTCTGTTCCACCTTGTGATGTCATGTAATGGTAGTTTTCAATTAACAGCTACCTTCTACCTTTTGTTCAGTAGACAGGCCTGAAAATCTCTCACCTTTCAGTGAAATTTGCCGTTTTGAAGCCAAAATAGGTGACCTACGTGAATCATGCAGATTCAATGAGAAAACTATGATTAGAATTAGATTCTGATTAGAAGGGCAAGACGAAATGTGAAGCAAAAACTAATTAAAATGTATTGCTACACTGTCTGAACAGAGCAGGCCTACTGTGATATGTGGGCTGAAGTTTGCCTAATAAAATGCCAAATAAATCTGTGTTTGTCACGATGTGTGTTTTGGCTTGCTAAATGTACAGAGGCTGCTAAATACCACTCTAAAACCAGTAAGATAATGTAACTCCAGTTAGGAATTTGAAAAAACACGTTTAAAAATCCTACCCACTTTATTCACTTTGAAACGGTGCCAGTGGAAAGTGCCAGTGGAAGTTATCTTAAAGAAGGGGTTCTCAAACTCTGGGTGAGGCTCCAAAAAGGGGCACAGATTGCTTAAGTGCAGTGCAGTTTGTTTGGGTTATTTTATGCCTAAACGAACATTAATCGGATAGAATGGAGATATATTTATATATAAAAAAAAAACATTGATATATATGTGCAAATGAAATGTAGAAAATGACAAAGATGGTTTCGATTTGGTCTTGATGGGCTGTGATCTTGGTCTTGTCTCGGTCTCGACTGTCAGAGGTTTTGGTCTTGTCTTTTGGGACCCTGTGATTTCTCTCGGACATATTAACCTGAAATAGATGCCCCAGTGCACCCAGATGGCAAAAAAAAGCAAAAACAAAACAATTCTAAGATTGAAATTATCCAAATGATTCTAGCAAAGGTGTATGGAGTTTAAAAACACAGTGTAACACTTCCTGTATTAGCACATGACATCACACAGTGGAACTGTATTTTCAGTTTGATAGAAGAACTCAGCCTGTATATGCAGGGTAAGATTTGTGTGTTAACAGAAGTGAATGAAACAAAACAACTCCAGCCATGTTTTTGATACTGACAAGATCAGAAAATAATGTAAAATGGGCCCTTTAAAGTATTTGGCCTTGAGGAGCCGCTAATGTGAAAAGTATGATGCTAAACAACACACTATGGCAGCTTTTGTTCTATGGACTGATTAAACATTCAATAGCACCAATGACATTTCAGTGACCTTCATATTTTTTTATATAAAGCCTCCGCCGCATGTAAAATATATGTGGCCTGCTTTTTCATCTCTACTCCTAGTCCCAGCTGCTAGCCCCATCAGTCTAGTCACTCTTTTCTGTCAGGCTGTGGTCTCCGAAGGCACATCGTCTTTTTTCCCCTCGCTTAATTTCCATACATCACAGGCATGATCTATCGAGGAGCTGTGTGCGTTGCTGGGCTGGGCTGTTTGCGAGTAGAGACTATGCATACTCGCGTTCTCCGGTAAGTCTCATTTATAGCCCAGCAGGTAGGCAGAGTAATAAAGCGAAGTCAATGGGGGATTTGACCTCTGCAAATGTACCCATTATTATTCGTCGAAAATGTCTTATGTCTCTTTCCAACTGCTCTGGACCGCTGGGGCAATCCAGGTCCCACTACTCATAAAAAAAAAAAAGTCTTGCCTAAACAGACTGATAACCACGGCCAAAGAGAGCAGCTGATACAAATGTCTCTATTGTGAGATTTGTGTTAATTTATTCACCCAATTGTAAAGCAGTTTAGGGAAATCTATATTGCTGTAAGTAAGGCTGTGCAATTAATTGCATTTTGATTGCGATTTTGATTTTTGTGTCAAACGATCTCCAAACTCATTTAATCTAGTTGAAACGATAAAGCTTAACAAAGTTTTATTTAATATATTTAATTAAGATATTTTTATATATATTTTTAATATAAATATAAAAGTATATATATATATATATTTTTTTTATATACAGATTGTAAAACAGCTAGATATATAGTTTATTTTGGATACATGTATGTTTTTTATGCCTTATTTCATGTTCAAAGTGTTTTTTATTCATTTTATATATCATAAAACTGCTCTAAGGTACATATTTGTAGTCTATATTTATTTTCAGTTTGAAAGTTTTGCATAAATTATCAATAACAAAGTGTTTTGTTTTGGGGGTTTTTTTTGAGAGAGAGAGAGATAGGGAAGGAAATGCTGAATAAATGCATCGTCTAATTAAAAAATAATCATTTGAATAACCGTGATTTCAATAATGACCAAATAATCGTGCAGCCCTAACTGTAAGCATTCAGGAAAAAACAACCAAATGCATCATCATAATTATTTTTTGTATGTTATTCTATTATTTAACATAATATATATTTGGGACACATTTTTTATGCACTTCATAACAAATCTAGGTAAATCTCAAGCTGAGACTGATATTTTGTTTGGGCCAATCAGATGGCTAAAAAAATATGCATAAAGGTTAATTTGAGCACTTGTGTGAAGAGGGTATTGCACAAAATGTCACTACACTGCTCACTTATCCAGTTTGTGGTAAAACACATCTATGGATGAGTTTGAAGTAAATTAAGATTACATAATCAAAATTGCCCTATACATACTGTTAAAAAAATATTGGCTGAATGTATTGGCCATTGGTTTCTTTGGATCCTAAAAAATATATATTCACATCAGCCACGAAAATTTGCTTTTTGGACAATTTCTCGTCATATGCCTTTGCATCATGATAGGCTCATCTCAATTATTTATTTATTTTTCTTTTTTTTTGCAAACATGAAGTGTATATTTAGAAGAGAGAAAGGAAGATTAAATGAATATACAAAAGTGTGGGAAATATGGGGAGCAAGACAGAGGTTTGTAGTAAGTAAAGTAATGCCTTATTTTAAATTGTAAACTACAAAACCAAACCACTCCTCTCTTTTTGCTGTTAGTGCATCATCAGTGGAATTTAATCATTTCTATTAACAGACTGCTTGCCTGGCCCAGCTCCACTCCCACACGCTGCCCACACCTCATTCAGCAGATTGTGTCTCTTGGATATTCACACAGCTTTAAAACCAGAGTATAATGAAAATGAGGCAGAGAGAAAAGATCCCAGATTTGCAGACTGTTTGCTGATACAGTGTTTAATTAATTATTCTGTTAACTAAAGGTTTAGAAATCTCAGGAAAGGAGAGTGCAGAGGCTGAATGCGTAACCCTGGAATTAGGTTTGTTTGTTTTTCTGTCGGTGTACACTTGGGAAATGGTAAATGGTCAAATTTTATACAGAACTTTTCCTTTACCTTCAAGGCACTCAAAGCACTTTATATCAAGGAACCACTCACCCATTCACGATTGTAAGAGTCGAGAGCGGGATTCGAACCGCCAACTTTCTGGTCAGTGGAGAAAAACTCTTACCAAATAGGCTACTGTCACTCCGGTTGTAGTTTCAGTTTTTATATGCTCAGGTTCTCTGTCTATTTTCAATTTACTACAGGCATAATAATTGTAAAGCTTTTTGTGAGTCTAGGCTAAAGATGTTAAAACCAAATTTCACATCACCATTTTATCGTTACTGAAACAAAACAACTGTGAAATCCTTTACTCACTTTCATTCAAACTGTCTGAAGATTATCATTGTGCCAACATGTGAACAGCTTTCTGAAATCAAAATTTATGAATTATAAAAAGAGTTGTGACAAACAAACAAAAATAAACAGCCGGTGAGGGCCATCTTTTTTTAAAGTATACAGTATAATGGAATGAATTCATTTTTTTTCTTTCTTATTTTTTATTATCAATAATTATGATCAAAGTACATGACAAAATAATTATCGTCAAATGTAAGTAGTGGTAATTCCAATAATACTGTATACTTATTTTTGATTATTTCTTTATGTCATTATTGATTAACCAAATAATCTTTGTCTGTAATTGGCTAGAGCAAGAATTGCAAGACAAAAACAATTGACTACACAGGTACAATATAATTGTTGTTTACGTTAAAAAGCAATTCAGGATGGTAGCATACTGAAATAACAATCCAATTTAAACAAAATAAAGTTTGTTTTTAGAGAAATGTAGCAAACAATCCACTAAACTTAAAGATTTATTCAGTCATTATGAGTTAAGCTTTGAGGTGCTAGAAACAACAGACATTAGGTATAAAGAAGGAAAATGTGTGTTTATAAAGTGTTGAATTAAATCACCTGTGTTTTAAATCATTCTGTTAACACTTCATTAGACATACATTGGGAAGAGAAGTTACTCAGTTTTGACGTTAATATTAGCGATAATATATAAGTCCTCAAGTGTTGAAGTTTGTTCCTTTAATATCTTTAGCATGCTTAGCGGCATTGAAGTCTTTGCTTTCTTCCTCTTAAAATGGATCATGGTGGATCAAGGGAAGTTTTGAAACTACTTAAAATAAGCTGCTTATGCCTCTTTGTCATGCACAGTATAATCAGGGTAATTTCAGCTATATGTTATATTCAGTGGCTTGCTCAATGTGTCAGCACAGACTAAATTGCACCAATATGGGCTTTAAATTTTCACCTCTATGGGATACAAAAAGTGCACTGTGAGTTTTTAAATTGTAAACATAGCTCAAAAAAGGGACATGATTTCTTTGTCAGCAGGAGCACTGTTATTGCATTATTGTAATTACTGCCCCAGCTACAAGCATAAAAGGCAAAGTACAATGATAAACGCTTTGGATATGTTTTGTATTGATGTTTTTGTCTCCTGCCGACATTTATTTGTGAATACATATAATAAGCATGCGTAAGTGTGTCGCGTTCTGCTATAATTTTTGCTCCTTGTTGTCAAAATGTTTTCTCCACAGCAGCCTCAAAATAACAATGCATTTGATTGAGTGTGCAATTGAGTTGTACTTTGTGTATTTCTTTGCTCACATTTTTCATGACTTCTCTGAATATGTCTTGTGTGTCAGTGTGCGGAGAATCTCGAGAAGAGCCTGAGGCAGATGGAGCGACAGCTGCTACAACTGGAGAGAGACCTGGAGACTTTCACCTCCCCTGATGACCCCACTGATATGTTCTTCACCAAGATGACAATATCCTTTACACACACCCACTTATTATGTTGACTATCCCTAGAAATATAGACAGAAACACTCAAAATTAGGTGCAAAGCTGGTTGCAATTTGTTTTAGTTTGATCATTTTAAAACTAAACTAGTGTAGAAAAAGGTAGGGCAAAACCACTGTTAAATCACACCATCTTTTCAGTGTTTATTTTTATTTTTTTCTCCCCGGTTTCAAGCCCTTGTTTCATGTAATTGATGGAGTCAAACCAATTCAATTTATCTTGAATTCTGGTTCGCCGTCATAGGCTGTTTAAAGAATTGGGCTAAGGGAGTGTGGGGTCACCCATAGCGTTTGGCTTCAGTCAAATGAAGCTCAAGAGGCTAGCAGTTATGGGGCAAATTTGGAGCAAAGTTCTATATTAGGAATAGGAATTTATTTACATACAACATAGAGAAATAAAAACACTAAGATGATGTAGAGCAGGTTAATACAGACATCTAAAGACCAAAATGACGAGGCTGACTAGCAGTTACAAAGAGTGGGGTGACAATTTTTCAATGTAAAGTCAATTGGAAACGATCGATGGAGCCTGAAGTGCCCCCATGGTCACTTTCTATTTGGACTGAGGCAGCTAACGGGTTAGATATATCCATTTATCTATACAGCCTATGTTCACAATACACAATTTGTTTGACATGGAAGATCAGATCAGTTTAAACTAATTCCATTATATACATGTGAATTTATAACATGACAAAATCGTAAATGTTTTGCTATGGTGATCTTTGAAAGTGAACAGCTGATGAGGAGGGGAGAGGTTGGTTGTATAAGCACAGAATATTTTATCTGGGTAATGTTCTATTAATGACTTGAGCATGATATTACAAGAGGACACTGCGTAAACATGACGTCAGCAAATCCTTAGAAGAGAGCCCATAGAGACCTATATGTTATTTGTGTAACTACCTGTTAAAACTGAATTATACCTTCCTGAAAATATAAAACAAAAAACTTTTACACTTTTTCAAGTTGCTATGTTTTTCACAAACAACATTAAGATGACTAATGAAAAACAGATGGTTCCACAGATTGGGTTGTGGCTTTTGAAAAGGCATTGTAGTTTATTATGTTCATCTACACCTGTTCATATCGCCATGCACAAGTTTGAATTCTTAGGACATTCTGTTTAAAAGACCATGGCATTATAAAGTGGCGCACAAGTAAAACAGAAAATGTAGAATCATTTATGAAATGCTTAAATTCAGTATGTGTTTATTTACCTAAAGCTGTAAATTAATTGGTATATTAGCATTTATAGTATCAATCCAGTTTATATACGATAGGAAAATTCTGGCAATTGCTTTAAAGAGGCACAATGTAACTTTTTTGGTGGAGATTCTGCGAAGATTTTATTGCTTTGCCTGCAGAATGTTTCAGAAAATTACATAAAAATAACTAGAAAAGCACTCAGAGAGCGCAGACCTCCGCCAAGGACTACCCCCATTTTTTATATAAATTGCAATAAAATCAGTCTTCTGGATCAGATCCGGATCAGTCTTTGGAATATGAAAGAGGATCCCATTGTCCATCCCTGAGTCAAATTTCATGGGGTTTGGTCAATAATTAACCGAGATATTGAGAAACAAAATTTTTGGCCCCATTTACCACAATGTTAACTAAAATTTCAAACTGATCCAGAATCCAGGATTTCTTCCGGATCACCCCCAAAATGAAATCAGTTCTTCCTTTTCACATTTCCAACAAATCCTGAAAATTTCATCAAAATCGGTCCATAACTTTTTGAGTTATGTTGCTAACAGACAAACAAACACACAAACAGACAAACGCCGGCAAAAACATAACCTCCTTGGCGGAGGTAAAAATGTTGTAATCAAGTATTATTCAGTGCAATACTGTGGAACATCCAAGGCAAGCAGACAAGCAGGTGACAGACCGTTTACCCGAAAAGATACATAATTCACCTTTTAACTTTTGGCTCATCAAATTTATTGTACTTATTATACTTTTTTTTTTTTATATCTTTAACTTAACAGTTTCTCCCTCCCACACAGCACACTCATTAAATACTTGACTGAGCACACATCAGTTTTATCACTAAACTAATGTGAATGTTAATTACACAACAGCACTCACATTTCACTGACACCTGTCCACTTTGATTGGCATTGCATCATTCTTGTATCATCTTGATTTTCTCTTTCACTCTGACAGCGGAGTTTTAGTCCAAGTAAAGTTTGTGTTCAATAATACAGCGTGTGCCCACAGCCCCTTGGCCCTGCCTTCATGTAGTTTTGATCAATTGCCTTGGGGCTGGGCTGCTCAAGTCTAGGCTGTTGTAGTTAGCCGAAAACTTGCAACAGAGAAACGTTCACTGAGAATTGATTTGACAGCTGTCTTGCAATTTTTCACTGCAGCCGGTTCTTCATCAGAAAGTTTTAATTATAACTTTAAGCAGACATTTTAGAAAACTATGACACAGAAAACAATAAGAGAAAACAATGACCCGGGTGTCTTGTTGAACAAAAGTCTAAATCAAAGCCTTACACTTTTAAACTTCATCAATTAGCTTTCTAAACACACAAGGATCCAGTTGCTCTTCAGTATTTCTTTTCTCTTCTATTCATAATACCTTGTCTAATTACTGCATAAAGTTCTTGTTTCCTTTTGTATTTTGGTTTGCTAGTTGTCCTCTCGCTGTGTTTTGTGTAATGGTCAGAACTGCTATTAGTCTAGATGACCTTCTTAGTAACCCTCTTCAATTATAAAGATGAGTAATATGTCTAAAAACACTGTAAATGGTATTCACTTGGCATTCTGACAAAAATAGTATTACAGTGTGAGACAAAATAGATGTAGAGGGCACTAGACTGAGCAAGTGAAAAGGAGAGATTTTGTCCACTATGATAATTATCAGCTTTGTTCTCTTTGCCGGTCACACAAAAATCAAATTTCATCAAGTAACTTTCTAAACACACAAGAAACCATTTGCTCTTCAACATATCTTTTCTATTCAATGTTTCTTAACACCTTGCCTAATTATTGCGCACTACAAGTTCTTATTTCCTTTTGTAGTTTGATGTCAAACTTGAAAGATGTCCTCTTGCTGTGCTTTGTATAATGGTCAGGACTGCTATTAAGCCAGATGGCCTTCTTAGCAACCCTCCTCATTAATATTTCAGTAATATTTCTAGAAACACTGTAAATGGTATTCACTTGGCATTCTGTCAAAAAATAGTATTAACATTTGAGACAAAAAGAGAGACAGTAAGATGTAGAGGGCACTAGACTGAGCAAGTAAAAAGGAGAGATTTTGTCCACTATGATACTTATCAGCCTCGCTCTCTTTGGGGTCCCTCAGCCTTGACTTGTGCCTCTTTCCTCTGTTGCAACTGTGGCTGCTGTGGCATGGACAGACTGACAAGTTAATCTGGAACTCAGTCTATTGAACTGCATTCAGTTTGTTGTGAAGAGATATTTGTATTCTCTGCCACATACAACTCAGACCTCAAATTGGCCAATCAATTGAGCCATAATCAAGGTGGACAATTGACCTGAAGTGAGGCTGTTTATGTGCTTGTTTTTATCTGCAAAAGAAGAAATCCTTAGTCATTAACAGCAAAAGTTAGAAACATGTTTTGACTTAACTTTTCTGATACTTTCACAGTTGCTTTTGTTGCAAATTATCTGCCTGCCTTCAGTGGTAAACTTTGACAAGCCTCTGTACAAAACTGAAAACGCAAATCTACAAGTAATTAAGGTCATTATAAGAATCACTGTATCAGCTACTACTACTGTTTTTGAGACACTTGCAATAATTAGTATGGCTATAAAAGTAACAATGGTTTAACTTTGACTTTTTTACTTACATATTTATTTTTGTACACGACACATATACTATTACTTTTGTGAGTTTTAAGCCATGATAGAATGGTGTTAACACCTCAAAATCATAAGTAGAGTTGTGTTTTCTTTCATTCACACATATTTGAGAAATCCTTTATTATTAATCTGTCTGCATCTCCAAAACTCAAAATGCTCCATTCCACCTTGTGATGTCATGAAGCGGTAGTTTAAAAACAGTGGAGCACTTCCTGTATTACCACATGACATCACAAGGTGGAACACAGTGTTTTCTGTTTGAGAGAAGAATTCAAACACCCTATATATGCAGAGCGTGCGTGTTAAACGTGTGAATGAAACAAAACACAATTCCGGGTGACAGTCCAAGATTTTGATGAGGAAACATTCTAACATAGATCAGAAAATAGTGTAATATGGGTCCTTTAAACTCCATTTTCCAGGGGCCAGATGTGCCTCACAGATGTTGTAGGCTGCAGGGGGTTATGGCAGCTAACACAGTGTAGCAACAAACCCCACTTATATTACCAGGTCTCCCAATGCTAACATTACAGTACACCGCTGACAAGAGGTTTCTCAAGTTTCACCTCTGCCAGGCAGCAAGTAGGATTTACCATAATGCGCAAAAATACAGTGAAGTCAGATATTACATGATGGATTTTGCCCTTGACACTGACTTCACAGCTTCAGCACGGTTGCGCGGGAGCAGTATGCCAAGCTGGTGATCATGCACGGCAACATGGAGTCGCTCTATCAAAATCTCTTGGAGTTCTTCGCTGTCGACCCCAAGAAGACCTCTGTGGAGGAGCTGTTCACCGATTTGAGCAACTTCCGCGCCATGTTTTCTGTGAGTATACAAGAGTGAGAGAAAGTTTGAAGGTGTACATACTGTACGATGCCATAAGTACAAAAGAACAGAGAGAGATAGAGAGATAATTGTATCTTGATTCAATATTATTATGTGATCGATACAGCAGCTAAAATGTCTCGGTTCGTTTGGCTTAATTATTACTATTTATATTGTGTTCCTAGGACTGGGCAATGAATCGATAGTAATAATTTATTTTGTCTTGAAAAGACTAAATAAAATGTAATCGAAAATCGAGATGGATTAATACAACAAACTACTGGAACTATTTGTTCCTATACCGAATATGCCAGCAGAGTGTCCCGCAGCAGTTTCTGGGGTAAAATTCAAATCAGTACAATACCAGTTGGAGATTTCTGCTGTGGAGACCAACTGTGTTTAATCAGTGGGATTAGTGGCACAGGCCACTGGGCGATACAGATAATAGCAGCTAATTAGCCCTCTGAAGTTTCTACCCTGCCCCCCATTTAACATTTACCACACTCACACAAATGGATTTCATGGCATTTTTTCCCTCCATAGTCATTATTTTTGCTTTAGATTTCTTTGTGTTTTAAAGTGCTGGCTGTACATTGTTTGAGTCTAAATGGACTGGGTTGCTTCGTAGTTATCAGTGGATTTTTGGTGTTGTTATTGGCATTGAGAATATGCTTCCTATTCCAATGTGAAAATGTTTATTCATTTTATCATTTTTACCCTATCCCTTTGCATTGAACTTGCAGAAACTATAGCTATATAGTCTTTCCTGACAGGCAAGTAAACACGCAGTCAACCATGAGCATCCCACTCCACCTGCCTTCAGGCTGCTCAAGAGGCAGGCCATGTTCATTTTGTGGTTTAATATTTCTGAGACTTATTCGAGTCTTCGATTTCTCTGAGGTTCTATCCTTGGGGTTAATAGCAAGTCTAACCAGCTCACCTCCAGACTAGACTTGCACGCATATGTCTGCAGTAAATGATTTCATACACTTCCCAAGAGTGTTTTTAAAATATAATTTAAGGTCTCCTAAGAAAAGCAGTGTATATACTCTACAAGTTATGTTCAAACCAATGTGTATAGAAGCATTTCCTTGCACCAACAACAGTTAATGACTGTGCCAGTGAAAGGTGGAGAGGCCAAGTGTTTAAAAGACTAGCATTATATGGTCAAAACTCCCTTGGTAGCTATTTACTCCCCTGTGGTAGGTCAAGGTGTAAGCTGCTTCACCTCAGCAATTCGTCCAAATGGGCTCGGCGTACAGTACAGACATATCCAGCAGAAGCCAAGGCTGGGTCAGTCAACATAGGCACACAGTAAATCTCCACCGCACAACCTCTGGGTCAAATCTGCGTCAGCATTTACCCTGCTGTGCCAAGGCCCATGCTAATAGCGGTGTGCTGTCTCAAGGAGTGAATATAGTCATGCGTCCATTGTGTGTAACCTGTGCTTGTTTGCTTGTGTGTCTATGTGATTTGATGTTGACAGTTTTTATAAGGGAGAGACGTTTACCCGTTCCATGCACAAGGACCCACACCAGCACACATACACACACACGGAGCGTGCTCAGTCACCCGTAGAAAGGAGACCCAGGGCGAGGCCGCGCATCTGACAGGAATCCAATTGAGCGTGTCTAATGGCGGACATCCAGGAGAGGAGGAGGGGGAAGCAGACCTGCAGTGATGAAGGAGAGCGCAGGGCAATTTCCTCTGAGACTAGGCAACACCACACCCCACCTCCTCCCCTCACACACACAAGGCCTCCACTCACCGCTGTAGCCTTATATTACGCTCTAAATGGATGCTTCGTCACAACATGAAATCACATGACACTTCATATTTCTGTGACCCAGTTTTCTGCTACTTTTTCGCTACACCTCAGCAGTTTGATTTGAATAAACTACCTGCTCTTAACTACAGTTCTGGGAAATTGTAGGTGGGGAAGTTTCAGAAAGGTTAGACCATATTTTAGAAATCAATAATTGTGTTTACGTGAAATTTATTTTTAAAAATCGAACTCTCAGAGACTAGAGTGAACAACAAGCATGCTAATGTGCACTTCCTATTTATTGGACAATAAAAGGCTTTTTAATAAGAAGCATACAGAACGGAACAGACTTATTTTGACCCCAAGAACTGCTTATACATTATATCTGTACAGGATAAAATTTGTTCTAATAGATGGGAAGAATCTTGTACTGAGCCTTTAACGTGGCTACATAATTGGTTAATTATATGAGACAATGTGTTATATGAGACACCATTCTATTAAAATATGTTATCATCAATATAGTACACTTGAAAATGTGATGATACGTTTTGTCATAAAAGCAAATGGAGCAAAAGAGCCTTATACTGACTAATTGAGTATGATAACCCGAAGAGAGCTGTGTGCAGCTTAACGTCAATGTTTATTTTAACAAGCATGTATATGGCCTTTTCCGCTCTAATTCTTTGTACCTTCTTGCTTAAATGGCTGCACTTGTACTATTGACCGGTTATTGACTTATCATTGTTTTTCCTGGGAACCTGCCAGCAGTTAAGAGCCTAGTTTTAAATAAGATGTCATTTTGTCCCTGAAGACTTCTCCTGTGCTGTGTAAAGCCATACATCTGAAACCACCTGCTACATGGTTTTGAGCCAAACAAGACCACGCTTGAAATGACTCAGACAGGTGGGCTATCATAGCGAGTTTGCCTATTTCTAGAAAAAAATAAAAATGTTAATTCCATTCAGATTGGATTATTAGAGTAGTTGTCCCCTTAGGAAATACCAGCGTTGTTTCTTTTTTATTTTTTCTTTGTGTGACAATAATTCCATAAAATCAGTTTGTTTCTAATCTGTTTCCGTTGGCATTTCACGTTAGCAGCGTGCATTATGTGGGACAAATGAAGTTTTATCTTGACTTTAGACATCAATAGACTATTTATGGTAGTGGGTGCTGCCAATCATTTTGCCAAGTGATATGCACTCAAAATACTGATTTCAAATAATGTAAAAATAACCATAGGGTTCAAAATCTACTTGTTTATAGATGATACTATGTGCAAATTATAATGCACTATAACTTCCTTAAGTGATACTAGTAGTTACTTTTTAATCTTAATCCAGTAAAATGAAGTCTGACTCTGGACTTCCAGAGCTCAATACCTTTGCCACTTATTTTGTTCATTACATAACATTATTCCACCTGAAATGAGTCTTGCCTATACTTAATGCTCATTATTTGTTTCATAAATGCCACAAGGTCTTTACATTTTGTGAGCTACATGGAAGAAAATGACTGTAATTGCCTCGTCTACCAGAGTAGTTTAGATGATAAGAAGGAGGGGTCGTTAGTTTGATGGATGCGCTTCATCCTGTGTGTGCATATTGATCTCGATGTCAGTCACGTAAACACTCTATTAAATCACATGCAGTCTGTCTGGCTGCTGTTATTGAGCAGTTGACACTATTGTATGAGTTTAACAGCACTTTGGCACTGAGATTATAGAGCAGCTCTTGCACTGGGTGACATACAGTAGATACATATCACTCTGCCCACACAGCAAGCCTCCATGAAAAACAATACTCTACATACAATGATGAATGATTGCAAATTTGATTGAAGCTGACCGCCAGCTTTTTAATATAAGCATTGGCTGCTTTGTCTCTATCGTTCGTGCCAAATATATTTTACTACAGTGTAGACGAATGGAAATCTGTCGCCGCCCATTTGTGAGCTGTTGTAAATCTAGTAACATGGTAATATGAAAAACGCAAACTTGCGTCAGCACAAAATCCAAGCTGTAAACGTGTATGCCAATGGAGTTTTTTACATGAATAAGAAAATTCTGTTGCCTATTAAATATTTACAGCATTTCCAGAGTTTGATGTTAACCCATTATTGGCAATTGTGTTAAGGTGTTGTACAAAAATATTATTAATATCTTTGGATTGTGCCCTGTGTGGCAGTTAAATGTCTTGGAAGTGGATGAAAACACTTTGTGATAATATGATGGCAAGGACCTAAATACAACTAAAAAGGCATGCCAGACATCATTGCTAGTGGAGATAAACTATGCCAAATAGATGTACAATTGAAAAAACAACATTATTTCATGCCAAGTTAATTCCCCAGACATGCAAAAGTTAAACAAGATACTAATTTGAGAATAAAACTAATATTTAAACTCAATTGAACTGGTACCAACACTGCAACAAAAACAAGTTGGACCTTCTTTGAATAGTTTTAGATCTTGATTTTTACTAATAAAACTATTTCAAGAGGATGAGGTAGTATTAAAGATGGATGTAACTTTCCGAGTGGAGGGTCTGCCACCTGCTTGTCACTGTGATGATAATTTTGCCTTGTCTGGAATATTCTACAGACATATCCATCTCACATTAATTCATTAAAAATGTTTATAGCTCAAAAATACTGAGAGTACTGTGCATGGTGTCACCTCTCCATAGATCTGGCCTGTAATGCTGTAACTGGTGCCGTTGCATGCTTGTTTTTATGGAAATGGACAAGTCTAACACCATATTGTGGCACATTCCAGGCAAAGCAATACATCCCCATGTAGACAAGAAGGGAACAGACCCCAGAAAAGTTAAATAGTCACCTTTAAAGAATCCACAATTGTTTTGTATTGACAATTACCAAAAATATCTAAATGAAGTTTTTCATTTTGACTAGTTGACACTAATTTGCAGGCAAAGTGCAAACAGTGTGATTAATAGCTGTGTATAATGATATCAACTCATTTTCAAACCAAACAAATTTCCCCCAACTTCCAAAACACCAGATGCAGACATCTATAGAGTCTGACAATTGCCAATGACATTGACAGACTCGTGCAATTAACCTCCATTAGCAATGTGTCATGTTTTCTCTTTCTTCTGTGCGTGTCTTTGCCTCACTATCTGTTCTATTGCCCCCAACGCAGCAAGCCCTGAAAGAGAACTTGAAACAGAGGGAGTTCGAGGAAAAGCAGAAGAAGGCACAAGCTGCAAAGGAGAAAGCTGAACGCGAGAAACAAGAGAGACAACAAAAGAAGAGGAGGCTACTGGAAGTCAATGCAGGTAAAGGCCATGTATTGTTTTTCTAGCCTTACTCTGTCCAGTTTATGAGACAAGAGAGTTTATCAATCTTTAAATAGTCACTGAAAGGAGAAATGTGACAAATCGTAATATATTGCAAATTCCACTTTTGACTAAGTTAGGCAAGTTCATACTTCACCATGTAATTCATTATTTATTGTTTATTGTTGCTAAATGTAACACAGAAGCCATGATCTTAAGATTGCTGGCAGATATTCAATTCAGAAACACTGACCAAAGTTCTGTATATTTCAAAAGATAAAACATAATTAATGGATTAAAAAACATATTACAATATCAAAAAATTACTGTTGCCATTATATTTATGAAAATCTATTCTCATTGTGGTTGTAAAATAGTATTTTGAAGCTCATCTCAATATTACCTTTGCCCTCCAGCCTGAGCTGTGCTGCAGGGATACTGACACTGTATGGGAGGCTGCTTTAATGACCTTAATGACCTCCATCATTAAGTAGAAGATCTGCCCATCCTCAGATTGGGTCAAATTAATGTAACTAATATTACGAGCTCTGTTATACTTAGGTAATACATTCATTTAGTTTCTGTTTGCAGTTGCAGCATTTTACAATGGTTGAAGTTTAAACATTGACATGGAAAGGTCCAATACTCTGGTTGTCAGTGATAAGAATTTATTTACCGTCACCTGTTCAGACAATGTTGACCTGTACCTTATGCCAGTGTGCCTGGATACAAAACCTTTCCTTTCAGTAGTTGTTTTGTTTGTCTTTTGTTTCTTTCTTTTTACCGTAGCTGCTGCCAGAAACTTGTTCAACAGTGCTGCCTCCAGGCCAGTGTCTATTGCCAAGGCCAAGGCTGGCAGAGTGGTTGGTCCTGGCTGTCCCAGTCATGCACCAACATCAGGCTAACAGCTCCATGCCAACCTCTGTAGCACCAGTGTGCACAGTCAAGTGCATTTAGAGCAACCAACTATATTCAGGCCAGAGCACTGCTGTGGTCCGGCCATCTGCTCCAACTAACTCACGGTTGTCTTGGGAGTGCTAAGTGCTGCTGTTTAAGATAGCTTCGAAAAGGGGCCCAGATATTTGAAAACAAGCTATAGTGAAAAAGACAGTGATTTGTTTTGGCGTTGTACATTACACACATGCATTTGAATATACATTTGCATTCACAGAGATTATTGGGATGAAAAGAATATGTGATCGAGATTTTGCCAAGTGCTGCCAACTCAAGATAGGATTTAGTCCTTCTCTCTTCCTCTCTGTGTCTGTTGCACAGTCTATTTATTAACTAAAGAGCTTTTTCTTTGTTTGTTATGGAGGATTGTCCTCGATGGAGATTTCCTATGTAAGCATCTGATTATCCATCAATTCCATAAAAAGCCCCAGAGAGCCCACATATCCCCATTATGCTGAAGGACACAGCAATAAGAGACAAGAAGTCAAGGGGAGGGTTTCCTCAAATGATCAAAATGGATTTTTGCTTCCTTACTTTTTACAGGTATCTGCACTTAGTTTGGGTTTAGATGTTGCCTAATTGTGTATTCTAGGATTGTAAGAGCAGCCTTGTTTTCGTCTCATTTGCCTGCCTTTTGCCTGCTTCATTGTGGGCCTCTCCTTCCACAACACAAGCACAGTGTGCTGTTTGCTCTGGCAGGGGGAGAGAGAGAAGGCATCAGCTTGCATGCATTTGCATAGAGCCCTATGAGATTGAAATTCAGATTGAATAGGTGTTTTTTCCTCCTCCTCGAGCTGTGCCTGGATTGTGTATGACAAATCTGTTGCATTAACTCCCAGGGTAGGCCGAGAGTGTGAATGTTTGTGGAGCGACAAATTACACATCAGAGCTTTATTTAACATTCCCTACATGGCTACAAGCGATGAACTATTAAGACGTCAAATAAAAGAACCGCCAGATCTGCAGCGCCACATGCACAAATGTAAAACCACAGATGGGTCATCTGAGGGAGACAAATGAAACCTATACTTTACTGTTCTCAATGAGATATTTTTTGAAAAATGTATTTTTTGCTCAGAATAATTTTTGAGTCGACAAGTAATGTTTTTTGTGAATGCATTTGTTGTGGTTGAAGTTCAGCTATATTCTTTCATTTCAGTGTACACATTTCTCGGTTATTTCAATGTGCATGCCAGAGAAATACAAATCTCCATCTGGCCTTTACTAAAAACTACAGAAATGTATCTAAAGTAATTCCAGCAACACTACATGAAGCCATAAGTAATTGGAGACATGTTAAGAGTCCTGATCCTGTGGAGTAATTTATAAAACTACATTGTCTTCAATATTAAACATCACCAAGAGCTACAGATTCATTTACTTGCTTAGTTAAGTTCTTTACTATCCATTACATGCTAAAATACAGCAGTAAATCTCCATTTGATATGTTCCACATGTTATCCAATTAGAAGCAATTGCAGACTTTTTCTGAGGTGTTCATTAAGCCATTAAATGTGCCAATTATCAGATTTTTATGCTAGCCGTGTAGCAGTGTGGGCTGATCATTGCTGACATACAAGATTGTTTATTAGCAAGCCTCACAACTACTCGTCAGCAGCTGTACGTCTTTATTTTCCCTCCTGTGAATTGCCTGTCCACTTGCTGCTGCAATTGCCACAAGAACAGAGGCTATTCAATAGAGAAAGGACTCTGACTCGGCCTCATTGCACCATTTGCTTTCTAAGTGACCAGGGGAACACAGTGGTCATCCGGGCCTGCATTGTGTCCAGGCATGTAATTTAGTCTCCTTGGCTTTTTCATCCTGGCCCAATTGACCCTGTTTCTTGCATTGCACTGGCACAATCCTGCTGCTTCACACTCCTACAACTGCCCGGGTCATTGTCCTGATGATAAGTGCCACATCCTGTTGAGTGAAGAGGCTGGGGACATTAGGCTGGCTCTGAATAGAAGGGGAGACATTGACTCAGAGACAACCTACGTGGCCAGACAATGGAAAATGCCAGTTTGAACAAGCTTTGATTAAATAGATGGTGATTGAAGTCTCGCTGCAGACAGGGGATAACTATAGTTGTTTCCCTCGAGGTGGCTTCTCAGTGCGCCTTCTTGATTCAACTCCTTAAACTGATTCTTTGGTGTCTCAGAGCAAACAGATATCTGCTTACTGCCTTTGTTTTTCCCATGCTGATCTTAAGTGCCTTTCTGTTGCTAATCGTTTTGGAAAAGTTAAATATTAGTTGGCACCAAATCCATTTCCTCCATTATTGTTATATATTATTAGTATCTGTTTTCTTAGTAACAGAGCATTAATTTGTTGCATTGTATTTTTAAGCTAATCATTCAGTTGATATTTTCAGAACCATGGACAGCAACAATTTCAGCATTCACTCCAGGCTTCAAAGCATCTACTTATTTTCAGAAGTGAATCTTATCAGATGGGTACAGTCACACTATTATTATTTTACAATCCTCAGATCCTTGAAAATTACTAATTTTTTATTGCTTTCTCTAACAAACCTTAATCTGATTTGGATTTGAGTTGTGATAATTGTAGCAGTGTTCAGCCAGCCCTTGTAAATCTACCCGGTATCCAATCCTAAGGAGGATTGTTCTTTGTTATAATAATATATACCACCAGTGGGGCTCATACCAAAAATTGATGACAAATATCCCATGATTATTTGATACACAGGAGCCAGTCACTTAACATACATCTGCCATCTGGTAAAATCAAACATCTCCAAAATGTGTTGTCTTTTATCTTTTGCTTACATTGTCATAATGTGGTCTGTTTCACATCCTTTTAGCAAAATAATAATTTAAATCCCATATTTAACTATTTTCTGATCTATGTTATAATATTGTTTCTTCATTTAAAACATACCTGGAGTTGTGCTTTGTTTCATTTGCACATGTTTAATACACAAATCCTGTATATTTAGGCTGAATTCTTCCTTCAGAAAACGCTCTGTTCCATCTTGTGATGTTATGTGGTAATACAGGAAGTGCCCCACTGTCTTTTTAATCTCTCTGCACCTTCACTAGAATAATTCAGATGATTTCAGCCCTAGAATTGCAAATTTCTAATAAGCAAAAGGTAAAAGGTAGCTGTTAACTTGAAAACTACCGCTTCATGACATCACATGGTAGAACAGAGCATTTTGAGCTTTGGAAATGTAGACAGACTAATAAACCAGGATTACCAAAACATGTGTGAATGAAACAAAACACAACTCCAGATATGTATTTGATGAGGTAACCGCATTATAACATGGCTAAAAGCTCATAAGAATCCATTGTGTGTAATATAGAACCTTTAAATAGCCTTTGTTCTTATGTTCTTTCTTCTTTCTCTTGTTGCCCATTGTCTCTTTCTTACACAGAAAAAGCCAGGGATATAAATATGAATTCACATACTTCCACATTCTTGAAATAGACATGGGGCTTGCTTTGTGAGTTTTGTTTTTTGGGCAGAATAACATAGCTTTGCAACTGCACACCTGTCACAAGAGCTCTGGTCCCAGCTCAGTGGAAATGGCAGGCGAATTGTGCACATCAAAGCACCAATCAGTACCTTTCTAGTGCCAGCGCTGGTCCCCCACTCCTCACTGTCCTATTCCTTTTTACCAGCCTTTTTTGTTCACACGCCACATCCTCTTCTGCACAACCTTAACGTGAGCTGAATGACTGCCTTAAAACCATTTCACAGTTAGTAGCTTGACTAATACTACTCCGCCATGTGTTCTGCCTCCATTACCATCTATGTGACATGTCTGTGATCTCCCTATAAGTTGTCGGAGTGATTTTTTTGTGTTGGCCTGTTGCAAACGTGCCTACAAAATGTACAAAGATTCTTTCATTTGTGTCCTGTCTTTATCACTTGTGACTGATGTGTACAACTGGACTGTTTGGATGCACATATAGGGAAAAAGATCTAGGGAGGGAAGCCAAAACATACTCCTAGAATATAATGTTTTAATATAAAAGGGTGTCAAACTGAGCACTATATTTGAAGGCAGACATGACTTTTAATGATTTGATCTATGTTATAATGTTGTTTCCTTATGTGTGTTTCCCAAAAACATACCTGGATTAGTTTTTTGTTTCATTGACACATGTTTAAAATCATGAATATTTAGTTCTTCTCTCAAACAGAAAACACTCTACTGAACTAAAGGAGAAAGGTAGCTGTTAACTTGAAAACTACCTCTACATGACATAACAAGATAGACAGACTAATAATAAAGGATTACGCGAACATATGAATGAAAAAAAAAACACAGCTCCAGCTCTATTTTTGAGGAGGTAATAACTTTATAACATATCTAAAAGCTCATAAGTCTTTTTTTTTTCATCATATGGGAACTTTAAGCAGTCCCCTTATTTACTTCAGAAATCAGAAATAAAAACGTCAGTTGCAAAGTTGTATCTTTTGGCATTACACAGGACAATTAGTATGGCATTATGTCAGATTTACATTATCTGTGAAATATTGGTGTATATGTTTATGAAATTTGCATTCTAGTAGGGAGGCACCTTGTCTATGTAGCTTGTGACTGATGTGCAAATTTCTACTGTTTTGGCTCACATACATTCCTGAGGTGGTTTGAAATGTTGGGGGTGTTTTGTTTTTGTTTTTTTTTCCATGCTTTCTCAAAGTTCTTGTTGGTTTCCGTCAAACACAATAGCATGTGTGAAGGCATACACACAGATTGATCTCTATTCTGGGCACTATCTGTATTTTTGTATGTGTGTGTTGTTTGAGGGAGTGTAAAGCCCTCCATTCTGTGATGAATTGCCATGGCGCTGATGACAAATTTGGACGTCAGGAATCGCTGGTTTGCCTCAGAAATTTGTGCTGCCTTTCCGCTCGGCGTAATGATGAAGAACTAGGCACATATCAGCCAGAGGAGAGGATTGCAGCTGTTGAGAATGAGAATCATAGCCAAAGCACACGACAGAGCATCATGGCGAGAACAGGAAGTGGGCCATGGTATATACCCACTCTTTGTAGTAGTCGCATGTTGGCTTGAGGTGTTGGAGCAACCATTCCCTTCTACACAAGGGATCCAGTGGCCCCAATATAGCAGCTTCAGTGGGGTAAGAGGGGGTGGAAGCAAAGACCACAAACTGTACTAGAACAAGTTACAAATCAGGAAAAGCTTGCTGAACAAACTTTCCAAGTAGATATCCTAATAATGACTGGAAATAGATTTGAGAGACAAGTTATCTGTCTCCAAATTCAGTACCATATGATGAAACTAATATGCAGCGCTCTCATTTTCAGCACATAATATTTTCACTATGGATTTTAGTCTTTCCCATAGACTTTGTTAAGATTATGGTGTCACAAATTATTTTTATTTGAATTATTCATTTAATCTCAATTCAGTTTCCGGAGTATGAATGTCACTGCCTATCTCTATCTCTATATTTAAGTGATTTTTGACCAATGGTGTCTCTTTTATAAGTTTATGATGAACAAAGTCAAAAAAATGCATGCCAGTATACAGTGGCGAACAACTTTAGATTATGGGGGCCACCATAGTCTCTGAAACACTGATTTTACGTCCGACAAAGACGAAAATCTCATAGCATCAATACCTGCTCAAAACAATTCTCTTGTTTAGGTAATTGTTTTAGTATCAACAGCCCTACTCTATATTGATTACATGCAAACTTAACATTGATTTTTACATCAAATACACTTGTTGAAATAAAAATAAAAAAGCTTTTAACAGGCAAAATGCATAAGTTTGTTACACTGTATGGCATAGCAAATAAACTCAAATAATAAATGATTGATGTTAGTTGAGGGTTTAAAGTTTAAGAATGTTGTCAAATATAACATTAGCTCCCTTGAATGCCTACAAATAATTATTGCTTTGTGTAAGAGGACATGGGAAAAAAAATAAGATTGCAAGATTTAAATTACATTCTTTTTTTAACCCATTTCAGTAAAAATAAATAATTTGTCAAACTTGATCAGAACTAAACACATTACCAAACATCTCAATTATTTTTAAACCCTGGAGCATACAGCTTTATGGTATACAGTACAACTGTGTTTTTTGGTATACTTGACATCACAACACAATGCATATACACAAACAAAATTGAATTTCAATCATAAAGAAATGAAATACCAGATGTAACCTCTGTGTTAGATGACACCTCCATTACGTTGGCACCACAATAGCTGCATTGTAAGAAAGCGCTGCTCACTTTTGCATGAGAAATACACAGAGCCAAACTTTTTTATTGACAAAGCGCCTTGTCAGGGAGCATTCTTTTATACCTGCTATCTATTTTGCTGCACATGCACTGGAGGCTGTTTTCACTGAGAATTACCAGCCCAGTCCATCACTCTGCCTCAGGTGTCGAGCTTGAGTTTTCCACTGTACCAACACAGGCCATGATTTACATGTCATATCTGCAAAGCGCTCCCCCTCCACAGCTCTATTACATTGGTCTCCTACAGCAAACCAAGCAAACCATATTTTTGTCAGAAGGTGTCCACGTTAAACACATTGAAAACTCCAGGATATCAGCGAACTTCTGTTTACGTGACCTGACAATATAAAAATTCTTCAAAGTTAGCATTAGGGCTGCACGATACAAGAAACAATTTGATAGTTTCGAAATATATTGACTTTAAAGTAACAGTGTTAGTGTTTTGCCTAGAAAAGGGGGCAAATAACATAAGATTACTCTTCTTTTTGCTCCTTTTCATTCATTTCTTGTTTTATTAGCGTTATGACACTATATATATATATATATATTTAATGAAATAAATAATAAATAAAAATGCCATAAATGTTTAGTATAGTGATAAAAAATATTGCTTTTTGCTATGTTGGTATATTTTTGACGTATTTTGTGCAGCTTTACTCAACATAGTGAATTAACACAGCATTGTCATTGACTTCATTGTGTTATTTAAGAGCTGACTCAAAGTGCATTTCTCCACTGAAATCAATATAGTTCCATCTTATCTGAGCTTGTCATATGATCTATTGCAAGTACAGAGACAGTACAGAGGAGTTTTTCCAGTTGATATTAGTGCCTGTAATGGACCTTTGAGCTTTTATACTGTATATTGTTGCTTGATATATATGTTTTCTGCAACTGTGATAGTAGAAGAAGCTATGTTTAGGAAAACAGGCATTACTAATATCTCAAGGCCAATGGCTCATGATATTTTTAATACAGTGGAATGATGAAACCCTGGATATGACAAGTCCTCCATCTTAGACAATACTAGGGATGCACTGATAAGATACTGGCATCTGATATCGGTGCCAATACAGAACATTTTGCTGGCTTGGATATTGACTTTCAAAGAACAGTTCAGTCGATATTAAGTTGATGTAATAACTTACTGGTCATAAGTCAGGTAGTTAAAGAATTGTTACTTAAAGAATAACAGCAACATTTGCTCAGTTTTGTCTTAGCTTATTTTAGTACAATGCTCAGTTGGTAGAGCATTCACCCACTGATCTGAAGGTCGGCGGTTCGAATCCAGCTCTCAACATAAACATCACAGGTTTAGCAGTCAGATCCACTGACCCACAGGTTGGCTGGTGTGATTCCAGCTCCCACAGATGAATGCTGCCGTTGTGTCCTTGGGCAAGACACTTAACCCACCTTGCCCCTAGTGTCTGCGTACACTGGTGTGTGAATGGGTGGTTCCTTGTTGTAACGCGCTTTGAGTGCCTTGAAGGTGGAAAGGCGCTATAGAAAAATGTGACCATTTACCATTTTACCATTTAGTTTAAAGTAAATAAAAGCTGTTTTCAGATTTTGCATTGGTGTCGGGTGATATCGGGTATCGGTAGATGTTTAAAGCTATAGTTTTTGAATCGGCATTGAACTTAGAAAGTTGGATTGGTGCATCGCTAGACAGTACCCATTTATTTGTTAATTTCCCATCACACAAACACTTCTGCAATTCAAATCATAGTCTGGAAAGGAAAGAGATGATGATAATTTAAGTCTATAATGTGTAACTACAAAATTACATATAAGCTTCAAGGCAACCTGTGAAGTCTGTGTTATTGTAGCAGACTGAAATGATATCGTGGCTTTAAACACATTTTCTTTCACAGTACCCCCACTGAGTTATTGTTATCCAAAGTTATGCCTTCAGGTTTTATATCATTGCAGGTGTTTCTGGGGTTTTCACTTGTTGCGATGCCTTACCTGCACCATCTTATCTGATTTTCTGTTTTACTCTTCTCCTTTTTTGTTCTAACCCTCTCATTATTTTTCTCACTGGGTTTTGCAGAGAACGATGAGACAGGAGTGATGGATAGTTTGCTGGAAGCCCTACAGTCTGGAGCTGCATTCAGAGACCGCAGGAAGCGAGCGCCGCGACCCAGAGGTGAAGCTCACGTCTTCTACCTACTTTCAAACACAACTCTGTAAAGGTTATACACACACACAATCCATTTTAGGGCTGGTTGGTCAGAAGAAAGACTCAGATATCCATTATTTAAAAAAGAAAATATGCCTTATAACAAATGTTTCACGTTTTAATGAAGATTTTGATGTAAGGCATTACAAGGCCATTGACAATAAACACATGGTATTCATCAAGGCAAGGCCTAGATGAATGATTTCTGTAGCACAATTTGTACGCAATGTAATTCAAGGTGCTTTACAGAATGAGAAAGACATTAAAGTCACAATACAAACAAATGAAAACATAAATAATCATTATAAAATTAACAAGTGAAGAGAAATTAGAAAGAGAAATTAAAAGAGAAGAGTATCGAATAAAAACCTTTATCTCTATACTTGGTAGCAGCCATTTTTTTGCTCCTAGTTTTATGTTAGAATAGAAGTATGAATTATGTTAAAGAAGTGGAGCTAGTTTGGTAAGTATCAATATTGCTATCCTCCCCAGTACTGCATCCCGTTTGGAACCTTCTTACAGCTATTTATATTGTGCCTGTTCATTTCTAATACTGCCAGTGTCAATTTTAAAGATGCAACGTGTAACCCGCAAACTTCTCTTCAGAAAAGTTACACAGAGCACCTTTAAATATTTGTATTTAAAACAAAATCAATGTCATTTTTAAATACAACACTGTCAGCTTGAGGTTGCCTTAGAGGGGCAAGCACAGTATGTACTTTACCAACACTTGAGCCTGCACCTTCTCTGGATTTCTGTTATGTTTCCATTACTCTAGTCGTAAATGGGAATTGTTTCTCTGCAGAAAACCAGCAGATGACCATCAGTCCTGGCTCTTTCAGGCAGGTCCTCAGACCTGTTATCTACGGTAAAGACAACCATTTAAAAGCACATAAAGCGTGCGCGCATGTTGGCCTCTCTTGTCTTTCTCTTCTACTGAAACTTGTCTTAATAGTTCTGTAGTGTAATGCATATACCATGTGGCATTTCATAGCTTTTCTTTGTGCTCCTTTTTGTTCTCTATGTCCTTGTTTGTACTCTTTCAAAGTGCAAAAGGCTGCAGCTAAAGCAGTTTGAGGTGCAGACCTTGAAAAGTCTTTTTTTTTTTTTTTTTTTTCCCAAAAGTGTAGGTTCCATATTTATTGTGGCTTCTTTTAAGCACCTTTTATAAAACATTAACTGAAATGATATCGATCGTTTTAAAGTATGGTAAATTATTTGCATGTTTCCATGGCTTTAATGTTGTTTAATGTTTTTAAAAGGGTTAATAAGGAACACATGAACCAGTGTCATTCCTACATATTGTGAACTCCAAGCTATAAACAGTGTGAGTAGTACGTTTACTGCATATTCCCTTGTGCTATTCATTATTATAAGCATATGTTGTTAACAAATTGTTTAACAGTAGTTTGATAAACAGCCATTTCTTGCCTTGTCAAATGTTTTCTTCAATCACCACTGAGGGACTTAAAAAATTACACTGTAACCCTATTACCTCTTATTACTTGTAATTGCAATCCCAGTGGGCCGGGTGCAGGCACACAAGAATAAAATTATTCACGCTCAATCCACCCACATCATTGATGGCAATGATAAAGGGCCTTGCTCTGTTGTTCTGCTACAACTTATCTGAAATTAGATTGAAAAAGGGCGAGGGGGAGGGAGATATACAGGGTGGGAGGAAAGAGACTGATCGAGGTGGCTGTAACATCAGAAATGGAAAGAAATGATGTGAGGAAGAAAGATCGCTTGAGCTGCAGACAGTGAGACTCTGATAATCTGAGAGCTGAAGGCCTGTGACGCTGTGAGCAACCATTACTGTGTTATGATGAACCTACCTTTGGGTGCGAAACACAAAAACACTTTGTGATGAATGATGGGAGATAAATTAGGATGGAAGTGAACTAAACCTGCAGAGAGGAAACGGCAAGAAAATGTTCAAATCAGTGGCATTATACTCAGAAATATACTGGTACCTGATACTGGTATCCACAAGTGAGCATCGCTTCAGGCTGTTGGTTAAGAATTAGGCCAATCATCAAGTGGCACTAAAAAGATT
Organism: Boleophthalmus pectinirostris; assembly: GCF_026225935.1. Classification (NCBI taxonomy): domain Eukaryota; kingdom Metazoa; phylum Chordata; class Actinopteri; order Gobiiformes; family Gobiidae; genus Boleophthalmus; species Boleophthalmus pectinirostris. The sequence goes on from NW_026571140.1 coordinate 28,774,621, forward strand.
ACGTAGTGGACCCTGTGCAGTTAATTTCAGTTTATTTTAGGGCGTGTGGAGGGTCCGCCGCCACTTGTGTCCATGGAGATGTTATTTCTTTGTCTGAAATGTTCCGTGATATGACATTAAGCATAGCTATCTAGCATGTATTCATTACACAAGTTTCTTTTGCTCAAGAATCATTCTTTCTATAGGGGTGTAGGGGTTACTCTCCATAGATCTAAACTGCTATGTACTGCAGTGCTATGACCTGCTTGTCTACTTTGTGGTAGGTAGACTTAATCTATACTGTCAAACATTCTAGACAAAGCAAGACCTCAGGCGGCAGACCCTCCACCAGAAATGTTACACAATGCACGTTTTCAAGTCCTCAAACTTGTCATGCACTGCAGCATAGAAGTTGAAGCCAGATGGTGCAACTCAAAAACTGTGATTTGCATATTGACTAAACTTAAATAGTCTATAGGCTTGGGACTGACACTTTTGCTAGTGAAGGCTTGTGACTTGAGTAGGAAAATGTCTAGTTTTCATTTGCTATAAGTTTTGTTAACTGTATAGAACTTTTGCCATTTTAATTTTGCACCAATGGCAGTGACTGTATGGTGTATTTTAAAAGCCCTCAGTTTGGCTTTGAGTTATGTATACATTCATATAACACAAGGGATATATTTTCAAAAGTAAAAGAGGAATAATTTCATTTTCTCTAGCTCATCCTTGCTGGGGATATGCACCTCTCAGCTTTGCCTTGGAGAGCACCCAGACCTGTATTGTTTAAACAGGGGATTAAAGTAAAATGAAAACGCGGTTAAGGAGCAGCTTCTTTCTGTTGTCTCAAACAGCCCTCGCAGTGTGGTACATGAAAAAGGTGCTTGGAGCTCTCTGGCACCGCCGCCCCCTGCTGGCAGCTTTAAACGTGGCCTTGTTGATGAACGCGGCTCGCGGCTTTACCCTGTCACTGCCAGCCTCCCAGTGCAAACACAGCTAATTACTTTTCTCTGCCCAGCACCAGCTCAGCCCGCTCGGCGCCCATTCATCTTAATTTCCCCCTCTCTGCCATCTGCCTCCTAAATAACACTCCTCCTCATTTCCCTACCAGCCCATATCTCCGCTGTCTCCCTCTATACTCTTATGGCTTGACAATGGCCCTCCCCAAACATAATTGCTTGTTATTGGTGTGGAGTTTCTCTCCACTTCTTCTGGCTCACCCTTTTTTCGCCCATTTCCCTTCTCCCCTTCCGCCTCACTGGAGACTCGAGCCTAAATTGCTCACTGCTTAAGTGAGAAACGTGGAAATTTATAAATTTAAAGTTCATTTACGCCATAAATGAAGTGATGCTGCTCAATTTTGCTGTATTTGTTTACCAAAGATGAACGGAAACTTTTAATTAAGACACAAAGACCTCTTTCATTTCAGTCCAACTGTTCAGTCGCCTCAGCAACTCTTGTCCTTTCTCAAATCCTTTAGGCGTGAAACAAGAAATGCTCAATGATTTCTGTGCTTTGGGTAATTAAAAAGTCATATCAAAAGTCCATGTACGCTTTCTGGTCATCGTAAACCTGAATGGACCATGTTTCATCAGCAAGTGCACTCATTTGATTTAATTCAAGAGAACACATTACAAAGATGCCATTAAAGGTTTCTTTTCTGGTGGAGGCTCTGTCAGATGCTTTTCTCCCTGGAGATGTTATTACTTTGTCTGGAATGTTTCACAGTATGGCATTAAATGGTTCTACCTTCAGGGAGCCCAAACCAGACCAGGTTACAGGTCAGATCTGTGGAGAGGCAACCCAACTCAGATTCAGAATGCCTGTTTTTTGAGCTATAATACCACCTATAATTGAATAAATGTAAGGTAGAGCTGTTTAATGTCATACTGTGGAACATTCCATGGAAAGTAGTTATGTGTTTCATAGTGCTTCAAAGTGCACCTTTAAAATACAAATAATATCCTAAGTAAAATTATTAATTAATAATTCATTGTATTCATTCATTTTGCTTTCTTGACACTAAAGAACACCTTACAATATACCAGATATGTATTACATAAAAAGAACATGATGACAGTGAATACACACATTTGAAATTTGGGGGTTTGGGGCAGAGGGACTAAGAGTGCATAGCTCATACCTCTGTGTAATGAGATCACTGCAGCTATGCTTCACTTCACCATTTGTGTTGTAACACTGTGTTAACATCACCCAAAGTGTCCGGAATTTGGCTACAGTTCGTGTGTTGTCTTTAGGCTCACTCACATCAGGGGCACTTAAACAGCTGTTTTTACTTCCACACCAGCTGACTATCTTTCCCTTTCCTACTGTTTTAAATACTCTTCAATAATTGATCTCAGGGGTGTTGCTTTGCTCCAGCCGTGCAGCAAAAAGAACTACTACTCAACAGCTGCTCCACGAGACATTGTAATTAGTGGCAAAAGGGAGATTTGAATGGTCAGTCACAACTTTGCGTGGTGCTGTCATTAAGCTCTTGCGCTGGGGGAAGCTGGAGTGGTTGTGTCATTGTTGTCAGCGGAGAGAAAGAGATGGCCAATAGCTGGTGCTCCCCCTGGTAGGCTTTGATATGACTGGAGTACTGTGATTACTGCTGCAGAGCTTCATAGACTTGATGAGTATGATTATCGTGCTGTGAGAAATGGAATTAAAAGTGTCTTGTGGTCGGCGGCGTGCAAAGAGATCCACGATTCCCCCTTCCTGATATTTTTTTTTTCAAACTTTTCTTTTTCTACTAAAGTTAGTCCCCATGCTGCTGCTACTCTCGAACATTGTTGGCAACTTTGACTGATAGGGCCACATTGTAATATTTTTTTACACAGCGGGTACTTGAGGTTTTTATTATTTTAACCAAATGGATTACAATAGCTCTCCAACTTAATAATTTTCTAAGTTAGTGGACTGGCTGCATTTCCATCTCAAAAAGACAGAAAAATCAAATATACGTATGTCCTTAATTCACCTTTTTTTAAATTTATTTACCATTGGCTCGATTAGCACAACTGTCGGTCTGACTTTTGACCTGTGTCAGAACCTTAATGGTCCAGAGATTTCTGTCACTGTACAAAAATACAGAAGAATTATGGATGAAAACAAATTATTAATAATAATGAAGTGTATGTATATAGAGCTTTTTAAAACAAACACTGCATAAAGAATACAATTAAAAAGAGTACATTAAAAAGGTAATTGCACAAAATCTATTAAACTCTTAAAACTATTTTGAAATTAGACAATTACTTAGACTTACCTAGACACAGGCTTTGATTCACAAGGGAAATTATCTGAACACATCACAGTATATTATAATAAAAAAGCAATAATATAAAACGGTATAAAGATAATGTGTTATTATTAGTTTTAAATTGATGTAAAACGCTGCCAATGCATACCAAAACGAACTGGATACAACATGTACAGCATATTACAGGCATCATGCTCCTGCCTTGTTCCTCTCGTTCCATTTTTCCTCCAGCTTCCCCAAATTGGCGCGGCACACTTTAACATGGGCCAGCAGGTACGGTGTTTAGCTAGGTTTGCCATTTCCCAGAGCACATCCACTGCCAGTACATAGTCTCACCCTCAGACTCAAGAGGATGGAGGTATAAGCGGGCTTTGTGGCGCCTGTCGCCCAGGTTTGGATAAGGCTGTAGGGCTCTGTGGCTCCTCAACACTTTAAATTGGATTGGGCTGCACAGAATGATGGATCGATGGTGGTTAGCCACACAGGTGTAAGAGACTTATTGAATCTATAAAGCGGCCATCGCTTTTTAACTGTGTGCTTCTGGAAACATCTCTCCAAGGCACTGTCTGGTCATTTCACCAGACTTTATTTGTTGGTATATGTTGTATTACTGGAATGCTATAAAAAGGAGGTTAGGGCTATATATGTCTTGCAAGTCGACACAAACTACTTTGCAGTGTTTTCTTTTGTCAGCTATCATTTTTACTCGTCTAATCTATCTATTGGTAGCATTTCTGGTTTATTCAACTCTTGACAACGCATGCTTGAAACTCAAATGCAGTTCAAGTTAACTGCTGTTCAGAGGCCCATACTTAATTCACTAATCGGTTAAATTAGCCTGTGCAGATTGGTTAATGGGTCAAAACCAGACTAATAAGGCTGTAGACCTTAAACATGCAGTACTTTGTGAGACTAACCACAGCTAAACCCCATCAAATATTAATACTGTGCTTATATTGCCTTATTGTAAATCCTAATGGACAATATATTTTCTCATTGTTCACCATAAAAAAATTTTTTGTGTTGTTTTATGATCAATTGTCATAAAATTGTCCTGCTCTGTTTCCGGTCTGCAGCTAGCTCCCTGACCGGTAGCAACAGTCTGTAAATGTATATTGCTGAGTGTCCATGTGGGCTGTAATGTGCTTGTCCTGAAACCACCCATTAAGAGAATCACCTATGATCTATGAGGAAGTGGATGCCTCTGTCTTTAGAAGCTATTACCGCCAAAGTCTTTAGTGACACTCAACCTTACAATTATCATGTGTGGGTTACAGCTCTGAACTAGCACTTAGACACTGATATGAAGGTCACTGCACAAAGTCAATGAGCCTCATACCGAATAAAAATGGGGTGCGTTTTCCCCTCACTTGCACTCAAAAGCATTAAGGATTTTAACCCTAACGCATAAATCTGGTTATTGAAGTTTTTGCTATCTGTAAGCCTGTCACAATAATTATCGTTCAAAATATGAAAGCTCAAGCGATATTTTTGGGGGGGTCAGTATTTATTATTTTTACTTTTTCTTTGCAATAATGTGAAATTTTGGGTTATTTTTTGGCTATAGGATAAGATTTAAGCCGTGCATATTCAAATTTATAACTTATTCTGCTATTTATGTATTGCAGCTCCTATTTGAACAAATATGTACATTTAGAATAGTTGTAGTTTAAGCTTATTGTGTCAGCGGCATTAGTTTGTTTAAATATTATCATTTATCGCCTATATTTTCATCAGCAATATATTGAACTTCAACATTTATTAGGCCTAGCTATCCATCTACCAATACAACTTTTTAAAAAATGCTACAGGTTAACTTTTGGTGAATTTATGTTGCGGCACCAGATATCTGCTTGGTTGCAAAGGTGCAAAGAGGGCAGTTGATTGAGAACTCTACTGTATATGCCTCAGGTTTAAGTGCAAATGCTAGTGGAGGGATGACTTACTGGCATAATCCAAGCTAACCTGTAACATTTTTCAAACTTGGCGTTTCAGAAAATCATTAAGACGAAACTGGTGAGCGTGTCAAGTTGAACTGAAAGTCAAAAAGTTGCTTCTTTCATCGACTTCATGTGAGAGATTTATGAAGAAAAAAAAAAAACACTATGTAGCTTGGAGTCACTCACTGTGGCATCTTGAGGCAGAGATACTCCAGTGGTGCTGTTAGCTGCTTGGCTTTTTGATTGGCCCTCTTATAGGCTGTGATATGTGGATTCCACTGCAGGCTACCACATCCTAGAGATTGCCTTTGCAGCCCATGTTGTATTCCTCAACACATTTCTGTCTCTCAGTATCAACATCAATTCTGGCAGAAAGCACTCTATAAACCACTCGACCAAAGTTCTTTCCGAGTATACTCCTTTACTTGTTTTTTTTTTTTTTTTTTTGCTTTGTTTGTGTGCGCTTTATCTATGCGGCTTCACCCCTAGACATGACATAAGCAGAAAAGAGAGGGGTTATTAAATCATTTTCGCTGTGCACAATACCAAATGAAATAGTCTCCCCTCTCCTCTCCAGATTCGGTAGGATTGATGCGTTACTTCCTTGTTTCAAAACAGTGGAAGTTGCTGATTTATCTGTGGTTAGTCATAATATATCATCCACACGTCATGCAGGGCCCTTGCGCTTTTCATTAAAGTGACAGATTTGAACAAAGAGCTTCTGTTCCTCAACACTGACTGCCTGCTCGCTCCCTCTCCAACCATACACACTCGTGCATACATGCATAGAAATTGTCCACTTAAAACTTGTCTCGGAATAGCACATACATACAAGAGCTGTAAGCCACTCTCATGTTGGCAGCTCAAAGGCCAATGACGACAGATGTACTGCACTCGGTATTCATGTACACAATCACAGGGACACTTGGAATCCGCTGTCTCTCTTTCTTGTTGCGACATTTGATTGGAGGTTTAGATGTAGACAAAAGCCTGTCCAGATGGAAAAGTGTGCGTTGACCTGCCTGTCTGTCTGAAGTGCTGTAAAAAGGTGTGTATGCCTGGGCCATGTCTGAGCTATTGCACGCTTCACTGGAACAGATGGAGTAAGAGGGCACCTTAACAAAGTGGAAAACATAATTAGGTCCGGTTTGTGTGGACTGAATGATAATGGGACAAGGAAACAATGGTGAATAGGGCTATACAATTTAAAGCAAAAATGTTGATATTGCACTATTGGCTGACACAATAATGCATATTGCAAGGAAATAAATGTTCCAACAACATGAGTTCAATGTAAGTTGATTATATTCATGATTTTTCTCATTTGACTTTGGTTGATCTTAGTTAAAGCACTATTTGATATCCTTTCTTTTTTTAAATACCAACAATACAAAACTTAATTATCAAATATCATATTGTTATATACAGTGAGCAATAATCAAATACAGTTACTGCCAAGAACCACTATATTCCAATATTCAGCATGCATTTTCAGTAGAATAGTAGTATTAAGTATTGTTTTTGCTGTTGTATAACTTGAAGCCCTATTCCAAACTACTGCACTGCAACAGGAAAGGTTAGCCAGTGTGTCAAAGCTTTTCTGTGTAAAGCCATGTGCCTCGAGGGTGCACACAAAAGTGGAAAATCCTATAGATGGAGCCACTGGTGATTTTACAAGTGAAATAAACATGTTTACAGCCACCCTTGGTCTCTGGTGTGAAGTGACAACTTTACGGAGGGTGAATGTCTTTTTACGCTATATTAAGCTCCTCAGTTGTGGATGCTGTAATGTTGATTGACAGGCATTTGCATGTTTACATTCACTTGCTATTTAGGTTTTTATAGTAAGATAGGACTTTGTTTTGCCATAAATACACTTACAGTGGAATCTGCATGCCTTCTATATAACTGTGAATTCTCAGTGAGTGCACCGGTTCCTCTCACCATACAAAAACATTCATGAGTGACAAAATTGCTAGCAAAATATGTGAGTTCTGGGGCCCATGGCATGTCAGCATTTATAGAGTTTTGGAAATGCAAATAGCTGGCATATTGGACAATGTCATTAGTGATTTATTTGAATAATAATCTTCATGAATTTATGCAATATAAATATCACTTTCTGTCTATATTTAATCTCAGTCATGTTTGACCAGTATGATCTCTTTTATAAGTTTATGATGAAAGAATGTACAACAAATTCTAATTTTGTTATGCCAATATATAGTCCAAATTATTTTAGACTAAAATTTAAGCCACCATAGTCTTCTGTATGAATGGGAGACACTGTGTAATTTATAGTAACTTTTAAGATCACAAAAAAGAAGATAGTTAATCATTTACTAACTGTTAATATGAATGTGTCTACCAATATCAGCCATACTGCAAAATTATTTCTAAGTGAGTAGATTTCTAAATTTCTCAGTCAATTGTCCAATGTCCACTTGTGTCTATCCTATCTACAATTTCAAGAGAAAAATATGGTCACAATAATGAAAAGATCCTAATTTGTATTGTGGCAGTCATAAATATACTGGAGGACACTTAATCCAACCTTGTGTGTCAACATGAATGGCCTCTCAAAACCCCTTCTAAACGTATTTTGTCCTCTAAAACCATGCACAAGTCCTCAAAGGCATTGTTATAGCTACATACTGAATATTCTGTGGCCTTTATCAGAAGCACATGTTGAATATTGATGCCCAGACAGAGTTGTGTTAAAACTTAAATTGACTGTATTAGGCTTGGATGCGAGAACATGCACCTCAAGCCAATACGCCCCTATTAATAATGTTATAATCTTTGTAATCCTTGCCTAGCGGAAAATGAGAATTGGTGATATGTACTCACTTAAGTGGTCTGAGAGGCTTGAGTGGAAGTCAGACGTATTACTACTAAATAGAAAACCAATGTAGATAATAAAGATTTCACTCTATGTCGAAAGTCTGTACATTTGACATTTTTAGCTCTAGTGGTAAGCCGATCACGCCCCTCTGAGATCCCTCTTAGCTGGAGTATTAAGATGCTGGTCCGTGGGTCGTGAAATAGAAAGTGGTTTTCAGCAAGTCGAGCCGAGGACCCTAATCAGCCCATTCACACTGGTCCAAGCTCCAAACGGCAGGTGTAGGAGCTAATGGAGGGATTGGTATTCAACCGCCTTCTGAGATTCATCACCATACAGTTTCCTCTTACATTTTAAGGGGACTTTTTTTGAATTCTTTTTTTTTTTCTTGGGGTTTGGAGTTGATGGACTTAGAGAGTGATTTCTATGAGAACAAAACCCAATTGTGACCATATAGCTTGGATTAGGTCAGGGTAAATGTAAAGGTGAACATGCTAATATATAGGGCTGAACCATTTGGGGGAAAAAATCTATATACTGTATTTTACGATTATAAGTCAAACTTTTTTCATGGTTTGGGTGATCCTGTGACTAATATGTCGGTCCAACTTATATATTAAAGTTTTCACACTGACAACCTCGAGAGGGTGCTCTAGGCTTCTGTGTCAGTATCTGCTACTCCTATTACTCCTGTACCAATGTCACTTGGTGCCCCACTGTGCATGTCTCATGCATGTGTCCTGCTGCAAGTAGTGAAATATGCAGCCGAAAACAGTATTCGTGCAGGAGAAAGAAAGTTTGGAGTGAGCGAGAAACTTGTGAAGGACTGGCGGAAAGAGGGAATGGAGAACACAGCTTCATGGTAACTGGGAGGGTGCGCCATGCAATTTTCCTGGAAGTCATTAGGTTGTCACTGAAGTCCATGCTCTCTCGATCCATCCAAACTGTCCTTAACCCATCCTGTTGGGATTCAGAATGGTCAGAATAATTCTAACTGGAACGGATTCTGAGTCTGACGACAGATACACGGAAGAGGAAGCAGTGCTCTGTTTACCTCCGGAGGTCTTGGAATTGCTCAGAAGTGACACCGAGGATGAAGAATTCAATGGATTTATTGATTTGGAGTGGAATGGGGAGTTTGGTAAACTTGTTCTGTTCTGTTGTTCATGCTAGTTTATAGTTATCTGAATAACTGTTCATATGTTACATTAACAGCCTGTTACTATTATTTATATATATATATATATATATATATATATATATATATATATATATATATATATATATATATATATATATATATATATATATATCCATTCTTTTCTAAAAGGACATTTAAAAAAAAATGGCTTTCAAAGTTGATCTCATACCTCACACCTCGATTAAGAAAACCCAAGCGTATTATTGACAGTTATAGTTGACAATTAAAAATTCAGTCGTTGTAAAGCTCCACTTGTATAGCTGTGTATTGTCATCTTTTTTTTTCATTTCTGTGTATTGCTTTATATTTTTACAAATGTGGCAAGCATCCTTCAAATTTTGTTTTCCATATGGTTTTACTTTTTGCTTCGGCCTATAATGAACTCTTCTCCACCATGGCTTTGTGCTAATTATATTTCACAGCAGTCTTATCTCCAAACACCAGGGGCCACATCACCGCCGTCAAGGAAAGAAAAAAACACAGAGATCATTATAGGACATCTTTTACTATAATGGAGAGGAAATGAGTGTTATCTACCCTGTATACTGATGCCTCTCTCAAAATGGACAGCAGGAGGCTTGTATTTCTTGCAGTTGTGTCCGTTGGTTTTGGACTTGCAATATATCTCTCTAGATCAGGGGATAAGATATCGCAAACCCTTTAGTTCATCCCCTGCCTCTAAAATCTATCCATGGGTTATAGTGGTATAAAGGGGTCTGTCTTAGACTGTCTTAGTCTGTCTTAGAACAGCAAATTTTGGAATAACTTAATTCTATCTGTCAGATCTCCTCCCAGTGGTCTCCATAAAAGGAAAATATAAAATGACTAAAAATCATGAGTCAGGTAGTTGTAGCAGAATGGTACTGTGGGTTTCAGAATACCATTATATAAAAAAAATGAAACAAACAAAGGAAATATTCTAGTGAAGTGAAATTCAAGTTGCACACCAAGAGCAGGCGCTAGAGGTGACTGCTCTGTGCCTTTTAGGAAAAGTGCTTTTGGACAGCTCTCTTTTGCTTATCAAGCAGGTCAAACATGGAATACAGTACCTGATAATATATGAGAACTTTCAACTCTGGCAGCATTTTCTAAAGCTTTAAAACAGTGGTTGATCATTGGCCAAATATGTCACCACATTTAACCAAATATTTATTTTTTTTTATATTGAGGGGTTGTTGTTTTAACTCTTTAACTCTTTACTTTGAACATCAAATGAACTGTTTAAAATGAACTGTATGTATATTGTGTGTACAGTGAGTGTTTTGTTTGTATAGTGAGTGTGCTGGTTTTACTTACTTTAGTGTGATTGTTGCTGTAATTTTCCCTGTCCTGTAGATTATTTCACATCAACCTACCGAGGGATTAATGATGGAACTTAGCCACGCTGACTATAATCTTTACATATTTACTTTTTAAATGTTCATTAATATGTGCTGTCCCTTTACAAATAAATAAGACACATGAGAAGGGAATATAACTTTATCGTTGTGTCTGGCAGATAGCCTACTCAAGAATTGATACACTACTGAAAATCTGAACTCTGTAGCTCACTCGACTACCACAATTAGAGCAATAAAATACCCAATACTTTATCAACACTCTGTCTAATGCATGATATTTCACTGCCACTCAAACTGCTTTGTGGTTGACGCAGAAGCTGAGAGCAACAGGAGTTTCCATGCCGACCGCGCGTTAGGCCAGCCCTCAGGCAGCAGGAGTCTGTGATGCTAGATCCCCCTCTGAGAGCAGTCTTTTTACTTTTCTGATTTGCCGTTCAGCCTGTATGCACATAGACATCACTGCTGTGGATGCCATATAAGGCCCTTATGATTGCACTTGGCATTTGATCCACTTCACATCTCCTTACAGACATTAAGCCTTAAGACATAAAGGCACATACATACCGGCCCCTGGGCTAAAGAGCTTCATTAGTCTAGCTCTAGCTTTTGATTAGCATTCTCCTGAGGGCAAATTAGCAAACAGACTCAAGTAATCAAGGAAGGCGCACTGCAGGACCCAGGATCAGATATGAGCACTTCACTTGTCACTGGCTTTTAATGGCACTTTTACCTGCTTTATGGCGGTGCATTTTTTCCTTGTATAGAATAATGAAAAAAACTGCATCTTTCAAGTGAACTGCTTTATTGAGTAGTATTAGTGTAGGAGGGGGTCCCTGTGGGATCTTTCAGTGTTTAAAGTATTCACTCAGAACAAAAATGTCTATTTGAAATGATAAAGTAACAGGGAGTTTATTGTTTTCATATCTGTTTGCAGTTAGCTCTTTTATTTAGCAGATATTTATCTCACATGTCTGTCTTCACCCTCTTTTTATCTGGACTTTGTACTGACTCAAGTAGTACACTGGTCACTCATTGTTGCTTGATAATTTAAATGCAAAAATTGCACGTAATTAACTGTTTATTGTAAATGTATGGATATAGATAATCTGCTAGTCGCTACGTTCCAAATAAGAAGTGAGCAGTGAAGTAGGGGCACTTCTGACTTCATCAGCTCTTTAAATTGTAATTGACTTTACATTGAAAAATCATCACCCCTCTCTTTTACCTACTCTACATAATCCTGGTGTTTTTATTTGTCTGTTTTGTCTGTAAATAAATACTTATTCCTAGTATGGAACTTGACTCAAAATCCGCTCCTATAGCTGCTAGCCTCGTGATCTTCATTTGACTGGAGCCGAACACTATGGGTGACGTTACACTTCCTTAGTTCACTTCTTTATACAGTCTTTGGGTCTCACAGTTTAGTGGACTTTATTTAATCTTTATTTTAACAGGTTAACTGTCCCACAAGACAAATTCCTTACTTAAAAGAAGATCTGGCCAATTTTTCTTTTTTCCTCTGAGCTCTTAAATGTAACTTTAAGTAAACAACCAAGGCTCAAATTGGCCATCCAGTATTGTCCACCAGCCTAGTGTACCCTTTTGAGTGCTTTTAGAAACGTATTTCTGTATGTTTGTCTGTATTGAACCACATGTGTCACACCAGTTAGCCATTACAGGGGGTGTGAATGGGTTTGTACATTGCCTCCGTGTGGGCGCTAATGTGTAGCGATGTAGCTTGTGCCTGCGCATTGTCTGAGACGGTTTTTTCATTTAGGTGGAAATTCTCAGACCTGCTGCAAGCTCCGTAATAACCATACTTGACATTTCGCTCTCCTACAGCCTGTGGAGACTAGCACATGCTTTCTATTCCAGTTGAACCCATTAAGGACTTCTCTTCTGTACTGCAACCACTGGTCTGTCCTTTTGGCCGGGAGGCTCTGAATGTCAAAACTCACTATTTAGCATCACAATAAAACCAAATACAGAGCAGACGAGTAAAAAAGAGAGGGGATGGTTGTTCTCTGGCAAAGGGCATGGGCAAAAAGATTATTTTAAAAAGGCGACCATCGCTGCTCTCACTGCTGGGGATGTTTTCGTAGTGGCATTCTGGAGATTTTGTTTCTCAAAAGTTGTGTTTACAGTTCGTAGTTAAACTGTCAGAGGGGAAAGCAATACAGAATCTACTTTTGGGTTTGTTCAGTGTAAAGTTGCAGTATTTACATCAAGGGATTTTGCTGGTGAAATTGTTTTGCATGGCTCTGCTTTCTACATAAGTCATGAGGCCTCCTATAGTTAAGGAAACGTCAAGGCAAAATGAGTAATTCGTTTTAGGTATGTATGTTATTTTTTGCACCTTCAATTCAAGTGAATGCTGTGTCAGGCCATAAAATAAAATGGTCAAAATGTATCTAACTCAAGGTTGTTGCTCTGATTGTTACTTGCAGGTGAATGTCCTCATAGTTGTTTTTTTGTGATTATTTTTCCAATTAGTGTTTTCAGTTTTTATGCAAAGGTTATCTGCTTTTCATTTGTTAACTGTCACAAAATGTCAAGATCACAACAGTTCCAGCCAAGTCAAGATAAATATGCACAACATTTTGTAACAAATCAAAACTGCTTCCGAGCTCAGTTGGAAAAGGTCCACCCAGAAACACATTCTATTCAATAATCTTTCTTAAAGGGCCCGTGTTGCGCTATTTTTGGATCTGTTGTAGTAAAGTAATGCAGTTTCCTCATCAAGAACATACCTGGAGTTGTGTTTAGTTTCATTCACACACACATCCTGCATATTTAGTATGCATTCTTCTCTCAAGCTGAAAACACTCCACCCACCTCATGATGTCATGTGGTAACACAAGAAGTGCTCCACTGTGTTTTAAACTCCGTACACCTGCGCTAGAATCATTTGGATCAGCTGCTAACTTGCTGCTAAAACAAAACCGCTTCATGACATCACAAGATGGAAAAGAGCATTTTGAGCTTTGGAGATGTACACAGACGAATAATAAAGGATTACTCAAACATGTGTGACTGAAATAAAAACATTCTAACATGGCTAAAAGTCCACAAGAGACAATTCAGTATAATTTAGAACCTTTAAACTAAATTATAAACATTATTAATTACTTTGTATAACATTTGTATATGAATGTAAACAAAAAAAAAAAGCATGATTATTTATGCGCTATGTTTCATGGTTTCCAGACCACAGAGAATTGGCAACTTTTGATTTGTGTGCCAACCTGATTATAAACAGCACTGTAATTAGCGCTGGTACTATGAATGGTAATTACAATGTCAGAGGAAGACGAGAGGCTGCTGTCTAAATGTATTTCTGAGATAGCAGCGCTTTGTCCGCAGAGCCACTTTCCACACTTGCTCATAATAGAAAGTGCATGCAATCTTTATAATGGAAAACACCTCTGGGCACTTGTTTTGTAACATGATACAATGAACCTTACTTTAACAAATCATAAACAAATATATTTCTTCAAAAGGATATCTATTTTGATGATGTTACTGTTGTCTTAGGTCTGATGTTGGAGGTAGTTATTCAAACGGCTGACATCTACAGTTTGTTGTGTTGCATAAATTCTGACTAATATTTAAAAGCTGATTTGTTTGTACAGACAAATTGCTCACATGATTTATCGGTTTCATTTGTGCATTGCTGCTAGCGGTGTGTGGCGATTAGCACTGTCACACTCACAGCACGAAGGCAGCGGATGTAAAGCCCAGAGCCTGCGGGGCCTTCCTGCGCGACTTCTGCTGTTATCCCCGCGGGTTACAGCCAGATCTGACTGCTTCTGACACTCTTTTGATTCACCGGATTAACAAGTGTTTTTAGCGCTATCACACATGCCCAGCTTTAGTTGTTCCTTTGACACTTGACATGTTTTGCATTTACTTTCCAGTCACTGTCACTTTAGCAGTTTGTTCTGTGGTAAAACTGTGCAAGTATCAGTGTTTGCCTTAGATTTGGTTCAGACTACGGTGGCACAAATACATTCTATATTCATGATTTTCTTTTATACAATGTGGGGAGTTTAAATGTTACTTAGGGATGTACCAATCTAGTTTTTTAGTTCCAGTTTTAATATTATAATCTTAAATAACTACCAGCAGCTAGCGGGTTAGTTATGCCCATTTATATATACAATGTATGGTTTCAATACAAATTTTAGTATGAAATAGTATCTGATTTTTGGTACTTGACAACCCTACATCAGGTTAATAAATATCTGAAATGGGCACTGCCAATCTTTAGTCCAATGGTCTATGGAACACTTGAAAATCAATGTACTTATATCGCTTCTATGTCAACTTTTCTCTCATTTTCGATTTCCCAATTTCCCAAATTCCCTCTTAGTATACTCTTATTTTTGCATTGCTTTAAAATACTTTCCCAAATTGAATCACTTTCCTAATGCAACCTTTTATATTTACCCGTTCTGGGAACTGGCTACAGTTGTGCTGGCATGTGAACTCATATAGCTCAAATCTTTGTGCAATCTCACTAATGTTAATAAGAACCGCTGTGGTTCAAGGTAGTTACAGTAATGTTTCTTTAGTATTTTGTTATCATTCAGAGAAACATTGTTTATGTTGTATGATGCCCAAGTTTTCTTTTGGGGATTTGTACATGGGAATGTATACACAACAAAACAATACCTCGAGACTTGAATTACATAGTATCTTTCTTTTTTTTTTTTTTTGCATGAATGAGTAATTTCCTGCACATCATATTGACATCATAACATACATTTGTATCAAGGAGACTGTGATTACTTTAGAGAAACATCGCTCACTTTGTATGTAGTTACTGTTGATAACTACAGCAGGTCTTGTGGGCATTTGTTCATGGAAATAAATATGTACACAGCAAAACAGCACAACAGAACCATACCTCTGTTTTACTTGATTATCTAGTCTTTATTTTTTTCTCCAAGAATCAGTCATTTCTTCATCTTGACATACATTTGTATCAAGGAGACTGTAATGGCTTTAAAGAATCAGGCCTCTTCACATGTGGGCTTCCTATCCATCAGTTCCTCCAGTGATCCAGGCTGGAGCTGACAATGGAAGATGTTTGGGCTCCAGCAAAAGGGACATGATTTATCAGAGATGTGAGCGATTATGCGGAACCTCTGAACAAGAGCGCGACCGGCAGGACTAAAAGATGATCACACGTAGTTTCATGAAACATGCAACGAATAGGCACCAGAGCCCTGAAAAATGAGCACAGGGAGACACCAGGGATGAATGGACTAGAAATTTAGAATATTTTGGGATGAAGTTGAACTCTTTTTATAATAAATTGTCTTCGCTTTTGGCTTATTTTTGATTTTACATTTAAATTCTGTACTATTTAATTTTTTTATCCAAATACATCTGAAAGTTAGGACATGTACTAAAAGATGATGAGTTGTTTTTCTGTACTTGTGCATAGGCCTATCACGATAAATACTATTCTGACTTATTGTTTAATACATGGCAAATGGATTTATGGAGGTCAGTATTTATCATAAGAACTTTTCTTTTTGCTAGTGGGGATCATTTGTTATTTTTTCTGTTATTCAGTGGGATTTGAGTTGTGTTGGGTTAAATAAAGAACTTCTCTGACTCATTATATACAAGCTAACTACTAAAGATTTTAATTTGGTTATGTATTTATTGCAGTTTGTGCTTTTTAACCAAATTTTACAGTCATGACTTTACTGACCTTGCCTACTCCAGTTTACTTTACTTTTACTAGTCAGTAGCTGCTTGTAACAGGAATGGTATCTTGCATAGAAACCATAAAATCTAATGACTTCTATTTTCTGGTACTGTACATTTTAACTTTTGATCGTCTCCACTACTTTGTGCAGCAATGCTTACTCAATATGAGCAAATTGTAAACACAATAGTTTGCGTTTTGCTCATAATAACCCATAATGAGACGTCCCATGATTGGTACCGAAATAGATCAAGTCACTTTCATTTTCTTCCACAGCTGAAAGAAATAAAAGAAAAAAAACATCAAACAAGATTTAAAGTTAAACCATTAGGCGTTTCATGTGCAAATTTTCACTTCACTCAATGACAGTTCACACAGGCTTCTCTCTAGATGACTGGGTTGTCATCTCTTTTTCTTATTTGGTCCAAGTTATTATCTTTTGTTTTGTGGCAGTCACTGTACAAATTTGAAGGCTCTGTACTGGGATCAGAGGGGATAGAGTAGATGACATCCACTTTGGTAGGCTTAAATCATCCACTTTGAAGATCCAAACATAGATAAATAAATATCAACAAACAGTAACTACAGCAGCAGTCACCTCTGTGTGGCTTTGTCAAGATTTGAGAGGCTTGATATGCTCAGCAGAGAGAAGTGCTGTGGTGGGAGGGAGGGAGGCAGTCTGCGCAGTTTCTTTTTCTGGTATTAAATGGAACATGAGTGATGCTGCTCATTTTAAGTGTTTGATATGAAGTACACTCAATGTAACTGATATGCTTTTAATTTTAGAATAAGAACACATTTGTTATATTTAGCTAGATATATTGTATTTGGTTTTGTGAAATCTTAATTTTTTCTTTTGAAGTTATATTGTATGTAGACCATCGTCTGTATAAATGGAGAAAGCTAACGCACTAGTGAACGTGTTCCAAATAGGAAGTGTTCACAGGGGTGTTTTCGGCTCCATCGAATCTGTTTCCAATTGACCTTACACTGAAAAATTGTAACCCCTCTCTCTGTAACTGCTGCAGTGAGCCTTGTAGTTTTGATCTTAAAATGTCCGTTTTAACACACTCTACATCATCCTGGTGTTTTTATTTTGCTATTTTGTCCGTAAATCAATTCCTTTTCCTAATATGGACTCCAAATTCGCCCCTATAACTTCCAACCTCAGTGAGCTTTATTTGACTGGAGCCAAACGCTACTGTATAGGTGACATTACACTTCCTTCGTCCACTTCTTATTTGCAGTCTATGATGTAGATATTTTGACACAATGTATTCTGTCTGCTGTTGATGTGATGAATACTAATGCCGTTATCACTTTTCAGATTCTGTCAGAAGGTCATCTATGTGTTGGACTCAAGCTCAAGTAACTCAGAGACTTTTTATTTTTTATTTTTTGAAATAGTTCAAACTATTTTTTTTTTAAATAATAGTAGTAGTTTTTGACTCTTCAGTGTTGTCATATTTACTATGTTTTGTGGCTCACAGAACAGAGACATATTAATTTACTTACAATTTACTTAAATCAAGACATTCTCAAGACATCCAGCTCTAATGAGCATCTGTTTTGTAAGTTATTCCACATGGCTATCTATCTGTACATAGAAACAACTTTCACTAAAAACACTCATGCATAGCTCCATTCTATAGCCTTTGTTCTTAATGTGCCAATTACGGCTTTGTAATATGTGTGTCTTATGGCGCTGCTTTGAAATACTTGTATATCATGCAGCCCCTTTTTATATTTGAGCTGCTGCAAATTCAATATTTACTTCAGGGGAGAGAAGCTAAAGTTCAAGATATAGAAGATATGTACAGTAAAGGTCTTAGGAACAGACTCCAAGGTGTCTGATCCGCTCTTCTCCCTCCGTCTGTCTGTCTCTCTCCATCTCTCTCTCCCTCCCTCTCTCTTCCTTTCTGTTTCTTCTTCTCTCTCTCTCTCTCTCTCTCTCTCTCTCTCTCTCTCTCTCTCTCTCTCTCTCTCTCTCTCTCTCTCTCTCTCTCTCTCTCTCTCTCTCTCTCTCTCTCTCTCTCTCTCTCTCTCTCTCTCTCTCTCTCTCTCTCTCTCTCTCTCTCTCTCTCTCTCTCTCTCTCTCTCTCTCTCTCTCTCTCTCTCTCTCTGTCCCTCTGCTTGGATGTTTCAGTTCCTCTCTCACAACTGATGAAATTGCCGATGATTTATAACAAATGTCAGAGGCAGACGTGGCAGACTGCTGTTTTGTCCCCGTCAAAGCCAAGTAGAGCCCGAGGTAGTCAGCTTTACTTATCAATCAATGCCTTTCCGCCGTTTTTCCTCACTATTGTCAACAGTTACCGCCAGTCTGCCAGCTCCACATATCCAGAGGTGGTACCATATGGTCACATTGGGCTGAAGCTAAGAGGAAGAGACAGTGAACCTGCGCTTGTAAAGGTGACAGAGGTGTGGTGGATTTTCTAATTGGCAGATCTCCTGATTTACTAAAGCACAATTCACTATCACATCGCCCCTGTACTGTAGTGTTAGTGTTATTATAACAAGTGCCAAGGCGTTAGTAGAATGTGGTATCATTTAGAAGACTCTTTACAGACACTATATCTCTTGCATATAAAAGATTTAAGAACTATTTTTGTGTTTAATTAAAGGTGCACTGCGTAACATTTCCAGTGGAGGGGCCATCACCTGAGGTCTCCATGGAAATATTATTGCTTTGTCTAAAATGTTCCACACTGATACTACACCACCTAAAAAGGGAAACAAGCATCGTATAGCACCACGATACATTATAATTCCGATCTGTTGAAAGTCGCCCCTATTCACAAAGAGAATTAATGAATTTTTGAGACGCCCCTAATGAATAAAATGCTAGATGGAACTATTTAAAGTCATAGTATGGAACATTCCAGGCAAAGCAATATCATCTCCATGGAGTCAAGCTGGTAGCAGAACCTCTACCAGAAAGGCTGTGCAGTATAGCTTTAAGTATTATCTAAGTCAGTAATAAGCACATGATTTAACAGCTCCCTTATCCACAAATTGAATATAATAAATGTAATGAATTGTAATATAAACAAAAAATAGAGTGTAGCTGAAGTTGAATATTTTATATATTTGTTATTGTTAATAATATGATGATGATGCTGCATTGATTGTACTTTTAAATCGCATGCCACAATACAATCCCTTATATAAAATACGACCTGTGTATTAACGCTGTGCTAGTTGAATGCCTAATTGAAAAAGATTATGTTAAAATGGAAAAAACAGGAATCCTTATGTATGTTTCATTGTTGGCAGTACTGAAAGTGTCTATACTGAAACAACTGGTTCTATTAAGTTCAATGAAATTACTACGAAGACAAATTCATCATTAATGACGAACTGAATCAAAAGTCTACCCCTGAAAATGTTAACAAAACGGAAGCATCATTTCTAAAGTAATCTTCATAAATGTTATGCATTTCCGAAGACTTCTCTATAAGGCCATTAATACACAGTAATTGAACTGTTAATTAACCCCGGATTTACTCAAAAGAGCCCCTCTCCATTATCTCTCATTTACACACCCTTGACATAGCATTTACAGTCAACATTTTCTTCTTCTGCCCCTTTTATTCGCACCCCATTGTCAGTGATGATGAGGTCTCTCCGGCATAATTACACATTTATCTGAAAGGTCTGTACCTTGCTCTCGCTAATTTGCCCGGCTGTTTTGTCACATAGAGGACAGTTGGGAAAGGTTGGCATGGCCGGCTCTGATCCACCAAAGTAAAGTTGGCACAAGAAAATGGCAGCCAGTGACCTAAACCGGGAAAGTCACTGAACCTTAAAGAGCTGTCAATTAGCACAAATAGAAACCTTTCATTCTGGTCTGCTACATTCTGCTTGTTGCTGCAGTTACAGATTTGACCAATAGATGGCAGAGTTTCACCTACAGCAGAGCCCCACTTAGGTCTGAGCTGCTGCTGCTGCTACCACTGAGCCTGCATGTCCCTGTTTATGTTGAATAATTTAAGTGTAAAACTCACCACCAGATCTGAATTTTGATAAGGTGTAACAAAGAATGGTAAGCCCGAGAAATACTAGACACCACACACATTGGAAGTAATGTATAACTTTCTGAGTCTATACTTTTTTTTCACCTACAGGAGACGTGTGGACCTAGCTGCATAGTAACCATACAGTGTCTCTTTGCTGTCTGTTTGTTTAGTCGTGGCAAGAACTCACTCGTCACTTTTGACATCAGAATTTGCATTTTCTATTTATAAAGAAGTTGGAAAATCTTGTCAGAACACATTAATTGGGCTTGCGAACTCGACCTTGGCATATGTTTTAATTTGCAGTCTGTTGTGTCACTTATTTGAACTTGTATATATATTAAGCTCTTGCATTTCAAATCAGTTGCAAAGAATATTTTTTAAATATTTTGAATGATAACTTGACTCATTGTCTCATAGTTAGTCACAAAAGCTTTCAGAGAATAGTCAACTGGACTGTTTTGAATAGTAGTTATTTCACTTCTCGACTAAGTGGTGAGAAGCCAGCATGAGCCGAAGCATCTGTCATGAGGTGTTCCTGGTATGTTCATTTTGTTTTGCACTGAACTGAACAGCTTTAATGGTTAGTATATGTTTTACAATCTTACCAGAATACACATCAGGGCTGGGAAACACAGGGTCTCTCACAATTCTATACGATACATGGCTCACTGGCAATACGATATTATCACGATATGGCTATATATCCGATAATCTATCTGTTACATATAATACTGTTTTTTACATTTTTGTTAAACCAGTACCTACGTTAATATGAAACACATATATTTTAATCACCAAAACAGTGTCAATGTCAAGTGTATTGCATAAAGTTTCCTTCCACTTAAAAAACAGCCAATTTTTTGTGTAATCACAAATTGCTAAAAGATACATGTATAAAAAAAATAATAATACAAATTTAGTATCACGGTATTTGATATTTTTGCACACTGCTAATATAGACGGTCATATGCGTAATTGTATTGAAATGCGTCTTTTGTAATTCTGAAACTTTTTTTTTTTTTACATCTTGTCTTTGTGCCCACATCTCATATGGTTTGAATAGCAACTTTCTGAGATGGGCCTGGTGACAATAGCCTCATGAGGGCTCATTAAATGGAAAAAGACAGAGTGTCAGAGGAAAATATCTCACACACTACAGTATAGCATCTATCATACATGAAAGAGGAGCAGCGCTTTCATATGCCACAAAGACAATTGTGGCTCAAATACCAGAACTGTATGCCAATCACAAATGGCTTTAGTGGGAAAATCCTAGAAATGTCCTTACAGTTTTTTTTATTCTGTTTTTCTCTTCATTTGATCTGTCGAAGTTGTTTTCCTATGCACCTTTCCCCTTTCTGTCAGAGATAATCAGGTGAGGATATGCTTTTGAGCCGGATGCTCTTCCGATGGTAACCTCCTACAACCCAAAATGGTGATACTTCCCACCTCTATACAAGAAACCCATTGCCACAACAAGAAGTACTCACTGTAAATGTACAATGTTTTATGTAATTTAGCAAGTTTTAGTTTTGCCCCAGAATAAGCAGCTCTTGGAGTCAAAATATGTCCTCTGCTTGCTGTCTGCATCTAATTATAAATATTTTTATTGTCTGATAACCAGTTGGGATGTAACAATATCCGTATCTTTCCGTAACATACTTTGACTGTATTGATTTCATGACACAATATTTATTAAGAATTTCTTTTAAAACACCTTCTGTCTTAATTATTATAATAGTTATTCCAGCAATGGTCATGTTCTATGTAGTTCCCCTTTCTATTATAGTATTGCTGCACCACAACAATTAATTTAATCAACAAGACATGTAATTTGATATATTTTAATAGTCCATGATATTATTATGAGTCTTTCAATATGATATCACAATATTTGAGTTATTGTGATACCCCTAATAACCAGGAAATAACTGCATTTACTTTTTAACTTATTTCTACACTTCTGATACTTTGGTGTTTTCTTACAATATAAATGTACACAGCATTTCACTCTGCAGTTTTGGTTTTCTTGAATATTTTGTGATAATATATATACATATATATATATATAACAGTCCAAAATGCTTACCGGCATACAACTCAGATTTGAAAAAAGTATAGTCTTCACTTAATGTTTTTTTATTGTTAACTTGCTCAAAGTAATTGTATTTACTTTGTAACTTCACGTCAATACTTTGGTGTTATCTTACAATATGAAGGTGCACAGAAACACACCCTGCTGTTTTGGTTTCTTAGCCTGGAGTCTTTCACTACTGAGTCTTTTCACACGGACCAGAGTTGTTTCAGCTTTTTGTTAACTATGATTTTCCACCAGCATCTTAGCCGTGGCATAGCAGGGAAGCTTTGCACAGTTTTAAATAAATAAGTCACAGTCAAGCACGAGTATAAATCAAGAGCAAGTCAGCGAGTATACATTCACGATATTTTGCAGCATATTTCATCATTTACCTATCTGGATATGTAACACAACCACTGAGCTGTTTGTTCTTCTTTTTTTTTTTTTTTGAAACAGGGGTGAAATCATTCAGCCGGCACAAAATGATTAGGGCACACTGTCAAAATTCATATTATGTATGAATCAAAGTGTCTCCAATAGACCGCAGTGATGCATGATGGGAAAGGACACGGAATAAATTAAAAATAGCTACGGATTGGGTTCACACTGTGCAGGTTAACATCTCATCTAAATTTCTCTCACAAGTCAGGCTATTTGTTTTCTATCTATTGTAAAATGATGCAATGTCAAGCAGATTCTTCACGCTGTGTGAACTAAGGAATAGTTCCTTAGAACACCAGGAAGTTATTTTTGTCATGTTATATAGTTTAATTCACACTTTGAATTTCCTACAAAGTGATTGCAGCATTAAACGTTATAGTGGACATACACAAAATAATAATAAAACTATATAGTATAGTATAGTGCTTTTTAATATACCTGAAGATAACTTACATAAGGGGAAAAAATTATTACATAAACATAAAAATGAAAAACATGTAGGCTAACCCTCCAGCTAGGTATTTTTGGCTGTGATCCTGGTTTAAGATATTTTTTATGAGCTTTTTCACTTCATAATATTTCAATAAATGTCAGACTGACTGGCATTTGGACTGACTGTCTCTTCTGAATCATTCAGGATAAAGTATTGCCACTTGAATTGCAATTCTGTGTTTCATTATATTGAAATCACAGATCAATTTGTATGAATCCTTTTGTATTGTGATTGGTATTGTATAGTATATAGTAGATACACATTGCCCCAGCTCTAGCACTGAGTTTGATTTGGCATCTATCTTTATGGCAGATTGAAAGCCTCTTTATACCATTGCTTAGAACTTTAACCTAGGGATGCACTGATCCAGCTTTTTCTGCTCTGATACAGAAGTTTAAGTATCTGCCAATACCCAATATCAGCCAATACCAGTGCAGAGACTGAAAATAGTGTTTATTTTATTTAAACACAAACAGCATAAGGAAAGACATTATCCAGATATTTTTTGTAAATATAGAAGCTTTGTAAAAATACAAGTTTAATATTATGAGATGGTTTGGGCCAACACTGACCAGTACATCATCTCATTAGACTAATTAATCAGCTGATCAATATCTTGGAAGCTGATACCCAATCCACCAAAATTTTCAATACTGGTGCCAGTATCAGATACCAGTATCATATCGGTGCATCACAACTTGAATTCTCTAAAAGTGGCATATGATTATTGTAAACACTGTTTGCGTCTCTTTGAGTTTTCACAATTGACTTTATTTATATAACCTTCCCAAACAGTGGCACAAGCAGGACCTGCCATCCTGAGGCATATGCAAATTATTCAGAAAGCATTGCTCCGTCCAGTTTAGTCAAATAAACTTGCCCACATCAATAAAACAAATTGATAAGCTCACAGGCTCACGATTCAACGGATCGGGCAATTTGGAATCTGTATCCAACTTGGACCAGCTCCTCAGCACTCATCCCCAGGCATTAGCAATCGCTCTGCATAAACTGGAGACACACTGTAGTTTCAATACAGCCATCGATTCATAGCGGGTGTGTGTGCAGAGCAAGTCTATCCCCGCGGGTTATGGCTAATCGTCAAACAGTGGTGTGGGCCAGAGTTTGCTCATGATACTCTGCCAGCCGATGTTCATTAAACATTTGGCACTACGCAGCTTGTCTGGACACCGGACCAGCCTGCCTCACCAGCGTGTGTGCCTGTGTATGTGCGCTTCTATGGGAAGTAAAAAGTGAGATGATTGCACTAAAGCTGCGGACAAGTGCCCAAAATGCAGAAGCCATTACGATAACTAGACACAATAAAGTATACACTAAAGAGGCGATGACCAGGCCGATTTTCCAGAGTGGTGTAAAAAAAGAGAGAAAAGAGCTGCAGAAGAAATCGTTGACCCATTATGTTGGAACGGGGGCGGATGAGTGGTTGGCTCAGAGCAAGGTGACAGAAAAGAATGTGGAGATGGAGCAGACAGCCAAGTGACAGTGATGGACTCATTTGGTGATGTGTTTCTTTGTCATAGTTCATCATATGGAAAACCTCCAAATGCTAATGAGTGACTAGCACTGCATGGTGACATTACACATTGCCAGTGCAAGTGTTAGCTAAGCCTGTTGCGATAATTACTATATCAGCTTTTCGTTCAATATAGATTTAGATGAACGGGACAATATTTATCGTGGGTGCTTTTTCTTAGTTTTACTGGGGAAAAAAACGTGTTATTTTTCTTTAGTACAATTAGATTTTGAGATGTAGAAGGTTAAATTATGAACTTATGAACGATATTATAGATGCAAACTAACAACTTAAGTGTTTCATGCTCATTTATTTATTTATTACAATTTTGTACATTTAGAATACTTTTTGGATTGATGATTCCGCTTCATTGTTTGGTTTCCATATTATTGTTTATCTTATCTTATATATCGCACTTGTACTTCAAAATTAGTTTTCATGACAGGCCTAGTGTTAGCTTACTTTTTTTACACCAAACTTTAAAGTACTTTTATTCTTTTACATTTGTGTCAAGGCTACGTGCTGATTTTGGCTGATAGGTTTGATATTAAAATATATTTTAGCAGATATAAGGTGTAAATGAATTGGCTCATAATTAGAACTCTCTGTTCCTAAATCTAAGCTCTGTGAATTAAATATGCCAGCCAGTATTTTCACTTAAGTAGTTATTATGCAACCCACATAGCATACATTTACACCTTAAAAATCTCCATTTTAATTATTAGAGAAATCTTGGCTTAATTTATTTTTATTTTATTTTTTATTATTATCATTGTATAATGATTATTAATGTTAGATGTTAGTGACTAAATATTCAGATTCACCATTCAACAGTCTAAAATGCTCACAACCATACAACTCAGATTTGAAAAAAGTTTAGTATGAATTTAATATTTTTATGGTTAATTTGAGAACAAATAATGAATACTTAGCTATATCAGGTATTCAAAAAAAAGAAATTAATGGACCTCGTAATTTCTTATGCAAATTTGCACATACCTCATCTTACAATTACTCCTTTCTTTCAGAATACATTTGCAGTAACAGCACTGTGCTGTACAGTAGTAACACTCACCATGTGTTTGAAAAGGAACTATTTGCATTTATAAAAACAATCCATGTAATACAATAAGGGATGCACTGATCCAGATTTTTCTGTTCCAATGTCGCTACTTTGCCTTAAAGTATCTGTCAATGCCTGATATCAACTGATACCAGAGACTGAAGATATGGTAAGATATATACAAACAGCATAGTAAAAATATCTGAATGTGTTTTGTAACTGTTATTTATCATTTAATGTAACTACTTAAGTATGTTTCAGGCCAGCATTGTCCAATAAATTGTCTTATCACAAGTTTAGACTAAAATTGGAAATGGACTGGACTGACATCTGATCCATTTACATTTTCAATATTGGCACCAATATTCAATAACAGTGTCATATCATGCTTCCCTAAATACAACTGTATACCAACATTGCCGTTAATACTGGCTATCACACAGTATCTACTTTTGACAGTCTGTCTTAACTTCCTTCCCTTAGTCCGTTAGGCCGGCAGAGGCAACTTCATAACACATCTGCAGCATGCCCGGCAGCACACGTCTCAAAATAAACAATCGTCTCCACTCTAAAATGCTTCCATGGTACTCTATTGCCCATCTAAATTGTATCGCAGTCTTGTTATCTCATCCGCTGATACATTTCACAGCCTTTTCCTTCTCTTGATGTTTCTGAGGCAGGGCGCGGACACAAACGGCACGCTGTTAACCCATGGACAATCTTTCTTTTCCTCTCTTTTTGTGTCCTTTTCTTCCATGCTATAGCCCCTACTCCCCTCATGCTGCTTCTCCTCTGTGCTTCTATGTTCCCCTCTTCTCTATTCCCCATGTTGATAGAGATGACAGTTGAAACCACTCCCTAACTGGTTGGCCGCCAAGCACCATTTTGCCCCGTCATTCAGATGTCTTCACCTGATTCAGTCTGTGTCAGGCCTGCTTAGATCATTACTGCAGGGTCACATCTCCTCCCCTTCAAATGTACAGTGTGTCTTTTCACTCTGCAGACATGGGCGTTTCAGTAGAATGAGGTTATAGAAGAAGCTGATGTATTTAATGGCATTTATGATGTCATGCATGACGAGGACTGTGGGATGACTTGCACTGAAATTACAATTGTGTAACTGTTCTGGGGGAGGCTCCGTCACCTGCTTTTCGCCATGGAGATGTTATTGCTTTGGCTGGAATGTTTCACAGTATAACATTAATCATACGAAGTTAGATTGGTTAAATGCCATACTATGGAACATTCCAAGCAGAGCAGTGACATTTTCATTGAAACAAGAAAGTGACGGATTGCCTACCAAAAAGTTACATAGTGTACTTTTAAATGATTAGAAACTCTGATTGTAAGAGCTTGAGTAACATTGTCTGCCGTGATAGAAATAACATCACACCTCATGCGGTCTTATGTAAACACCTTTGACCTCTACATGCATTTTCTGAAATTCATGTTCTTGTAGCAGTTGAGAAGTTCATCTTTCAGTCAAACATCTTTAACAACATTATTAGTGTTATTAATGTGGCTCTGTGAAATGTGCACATAAAACATGCACGAATACATAAATGTGATTAGGTTCTTTTTTCAGACCAAGAGTTTTTACAGTTTCGAGGGCTCACTAGCGGTCTTCCTCAGAGTGGTCACGTGATGTTGCTGTGATATGTCCAGTCAGCTGATTTATACAGGTTTTGGCGCTGTCTTCCTACCGGTGAAGGTAGGATGGCAGCTGTCATCCTACGTCCACCAAATGAACCTCACTGGACTGCAAATTCATAAAAAAAATAATATATTACTATTACTATTCCCCAAAATGGTTTGCCCATATCTTACAGCCAGTGCCCTAAATTGGCTTGCACACACAAGCAAGCATCAGGATTAATTTACACTTTTTGGTTTTAATGGAAAAACAGCATTAAATTAATAATACAGTTTTACAAAATGTGCTCTATACTGTATATCCACATGCTTCAGTTGAACTTTTTCAATGAATTCCTAAGTGAATGAAAAACTGGATTTTTCACACATTCTATGATTTATAATAATAAAAAAGGTCACGTAAAGTATGTGAAAAGTTTGCTTTTTATTGTAAAAGTAACCAAATCTATTGAATTTATAGTGTGATTTGGAATTTAAAAGGTATTTCCAATATAGTTTGACCATAGTCTCTTAAATGTTCAGCATTACTTTCTACTCATTTTGATTTCCATGTCAATTTGGACTAAGTTTAAAGCCAGATGCCCTGCCTTTTGTAACTCTCTTTATTCAGATTCAGGGCCAGCACACAGAGCCTTTGAATTTAGTCTTAGCACTTGCAAAGATCACACATTTTTGGCATCACCAGTTCTATTCTTATTCTGGTACCCATTTTCATAAATTATATAGCCGAAGAGAGCTCCTTCCATTTTCATTTCTGTCAAACACTTGGAGTTGACTTTCATTGATAAAAAGGCCAGGTGATTCTTGTGGAGATGTTGCTTTTCACTTTTCAACCATCTCAAAAATATCTCGAAAGCACTGCTTAAGTAATGGAAAATCCAGTTTGTACATTAGAACAGCATGTTTCTCAGTAGTTGCTTACATTGGTTGGCCTGCCCTTCAATATAAAAGTAGAGGAAAGTGAATGAGTGAGAGCTGGGGAGATAAATAAGAGATGACAGGAAGTGTGCAGAAGGGAGGGGGGGTGGTAATGGTACAGGCCAATCACGCCCCAGTGCTCTTACTAATCATGCAAACAAGGTCACTGTCCGACAAAGCCAAACTGGCAGCCTCTTTACATGGCCCCTATATGTAGTCTCTCTCAACATGCTGCTTCTCTATAGCGCATATGTAACATCTTTCTTAGTATGTGTACAGATTTCACAACAGTCTGTTACATGTTTTGCAAAAGGAAAAACAGTAAAGGTGCAACTTTTCTGGTGGAGGGTCCGCTACCTACATGTCTCCAGGGAGATATTATTGCTTTGCTTGGAATGTTCCATCGTATGACTTTAAGCATATCTACTTAGCATTTATTCGTTACATGTGTTTCTATTGCTCAAAAATACAATAATTATTTCTGTGAATTGGGGTGACTCTCCACAGATCTGAACTGTTATGTAGTGTAGAGCTATAACCTGCTTGTCTCTCTCGTGATAGATAAAATAGAATCTAGCAATAACATTTCTATGGAGACAAGCAGTTGGTGGACTCTACATTAGAAATGTTTTGTAGTGCACCTTTAATCACACAAACTAGTCTGTAAAATATGTAAAACTGTTACATCTGTTACAATCCTACATACTACGATCACATTTGGAACCAGATTTGGACCTTGTAGCTCGTGGCATCCTAATATTAGACATAATTTAATTATTTCATCCCCCAACTTTTTTTTTTTTTTTTTTAAATAGCACTAGTTAAAGCAAATGAAAATCAATGTATGGATGGACAGACATTATATACACTTAAATTATAATTATTACTTTCAATCTGTTAACAGTAAACCTTTCTTGTGCATATAAATTGCCATTTTAATACTATCTGACTTGGATTAATTTAGATTTTCAGATAAAATGCATAATACTTGTACCTTAAGGGTCCTATATTATACAAAATAGATTCTTGTGAGCTTTAAGCCATGTTATAATGTGGTTACCTCCTCAAAAACATACCTGGAGTTTTGTTTTGTTTCAGTCACACATATTTGAGTAATCCTGCATTATTTGCCCTAATGTTTTGTATTTTTCTTTGTAGTTTATCTAAAGGGTCAGTGATAAAAGCCTTTTGGCCACCTGCAACACAACTTGTCTCATCTGTCCTAAAGCCCATCACTGTCTCCTGATGGTGTCACTCTTTAGTTGTTTAGTTTTCAGTTGCTCTGATGAATGTGAGACTCGGACAGAGAGAGTTAAATCTCTCCTGACAGTCAGTCTCCTGTTTCTCTGCAGTCTTTAATTGGCCACATGGTGAAGAGTAGGACACGATCAACTCCTCTGCTGCGGATCAGAAAGTTGTGGTTGACTACACGAAAAGATTATAACTCCTGTTTTGTGTTGTTCTGTTATTAGGGCTGGGTGGTACTGCATCATTCTCAATTTTCAATTTTATTTAGTTTTATTTTTAGTAAAGTAAAAATGGCTTTGGGTATTATGTTCATAGACATACAGAAAACAAATGGCGATGGTTGTTTCTGAACAATGTAGAGAGCTCATGAGAATAATGGTACTTCTGTTTTTTGTTTTCCCTCTATACTAATGTCTTACGTCTAGTGAATATATTTTTCTCTGGCAAATGAACTTCAGTGCAATATATAGCTGAAAGTGTTGTCACAATATACACATTTCAAACATTTTTGACAACCCTACTGCATTTTACACACCAATAAAGGTCCTATATTATGCTAAATTGACCCTTGTAAGCTTTAGGCTGTGTTTACATGATGACGGTCTGAACAGAAGACGCAAAAGTGATGTTGCGTCTTCACTTTTTATTCTGTGTTTAGACAAGCATTTTCAGGAGGAAATCTGCGTGCATACGGTGACGCAAAAGTGTGTGGAATTCGATTATGTATGCTTGTACTTAAAGCAACAAGGGCATCTTTGGACATACGGAAGTTTTCACGCCACGCATTTTCATCAGCTTCTTCTTCCACAAAGTTGTCCCACCATCGACTTGTTCTACCAGGTCTCTTCCATAACTGTCTGGCTCGCCTGCGACAAACTGGTGCATCCAGAAATTACCCAACATGTTTGTTTCTGTGTACTGTATGCATGTGATGTAAACGCGTATGCGATGTGAGCAGATCTGACCAGAGTTTTGCGTCTTGGGCAGTTTAGACGGAAACGCCGATGTGTTCAACTTTTCCACTCTGGAGGGTGGTTTCAGATTTTTGCATTTTTAAGCCCCAAAAACGCCATCACCGTCTAAATGAAAGGCACTTCCGATAAAATATTTTTTACCTGCAAGCGCTATCTTGTAAACAGGCCCTTAATCCCTGTTATAGTGCTGTTACATCCTCAAGAACATGCCCGGAGTTGTGTTTTGTTTCATCCACACATGTTTGAGTAACCCATTATTTGTCTGTCTACATCTCCAAAGCTCAAAATGCTTTGTTCCACCTTGACGTTGTGATAGTTTTCAGGTTAGCAGCTACCTTTTACCCTGTGTTTCTTTCCTGTATTACCACATGCCATCACAAAGTGGAACAGTGTTTTCTGTTCTAAAAGAGGAACTCTCTATGCAGGATCTGTGTGTTAAACATGTGTGAATGAAACAAATCACAACTCCATATTTTGATGAGGAAACAACATAATAACATAGATTAGAAAATAGCATAATATGGGCCCTTTAAGCAGGAATGCTAACCATAGAGTCACCTTCCTTACTATATTGATTGAATCCAAGCTATTCCTTTTGAAGTGTTCTTGAGTTGCCTTTTTATTTTTGGAAAAGCCCATGAACTGCATCTTCTGCCTCAGACGTTGTGTGTCATGTTTACTGGTGGCCCAAACTTTGTGATTTCTCAAGGAGGATTAGATTCAGCTGAGATCCTGACACAGTCTCCACCTCGATGACAAACTACTCAGATATATAAAAACGCATCCATCATATCGGGGCATGCACAGACCAATATTGTCCAAAAAGCCCAGAAGGCAGCGGCTTTGTATGTGTTTAGGGCCTTAAGTGCTGTCGACAGGCGCAAATAAATCCCACTCTCCTCTTCTCCTTGCTCTGATAGCCACTCCTTTCCCTTCCCATCTTCTGTTATTACTCATATAATACTATTTTGTGTGTTCATTTTGTATTTATATTTTGATCACTATTGCATCATCAGACTAATAATGGTTGTACTGCTGGTTAGACTTGTCACGATAATTACTATATCGACTTATCATACATACATACATATATACATAATAGATTTTAATAATTTTTTGGGGGGTTAGTATTTGTCGTGGGGAATTTTTGTGAGTACTTTTAGTTATTTTTCCTGTTCTGTGATTAGATTTGAGCTGTAGAGTTTTAAGTAACTTCCGTGACTCATTATAGATACAAACTAAGTGTTTCTTTCTGCCATTTATTTATTGCAGTTTGTTTTTCTAACCAGAGTAACTATATTTAGAATATTTTGGGATGGCATAATTCTAATTCTTATTTTACTTCTGCTATTTCATTGATACTGTTTATTGTTTTAATTTCTTCAGCAATATATCATACCTCAAAATATGTTATGCAGTTAAAGGTACAGTATGTAGCTTTTTTGCTTTTAAAAAAATATATATATATTTTTTTTTATAGAATTTGTTTGTTTTGGAATGTTCCACAGTATGGCATTGAATTTGTTCATCTTGCAATACAAGAACAACAGCTGACCAGAAAAATTTGAACAGCACATTTTTTACTTTTGGTATCACTTTTTTGGTCCGATTTGTCTTATTCAAGTTCGTGTTTAGTCCTCATTCAGGCCTGGATTTGCTCTGATAGATTTCTAATAAATGTGGTATCCTACATGGAAAAAAAATATTTTCCGTGATAGTGTGAAAAGTGAGAATAGCTTGTCTCCCTCCTCCCGACATCTGTGCTGTACCGCCTTTTATATTTTTATTACAAGCTTCCTCTTTCTCCCTGAGTAATGAATTAAATAACATTTTCTGAAAAATCAAGTGCCCACCTAAAATCTTGCGCCTTTTAAGCCTACGCAGCATTGTAAATCATTTAGTTTATGAGCCTGCAGATTGCATTCTTTGCCGTTCTCAAATTGAACCGGTGAAATTGCTCTAATAAAAACAATTGTACAGCCACAACAAGCTGCTTTTTTTCACTTTTCTCTTTCCCCATACCAGCAAGCACGTGAAGACTTAATATCCTGCCTCTCAGTATATCCTAAGTCCCTGCCACTAAGGTGTTTTGTCTATTTGCCAGTGAACCACCTTGTGCTTGACAGAAGAGGGAGTAGGGGGGTGGAAAAGGGAGGAAGAAGAGATGGCGGGGGAGATGTTGTCAGGATTCGTCACAGGGCTCTTGTATTAAATGCCATGAGTATTTCGAAGTATACGAGCCGCACAGGAAGCATTAGTGTGATACGTGTCCGATATGTGTGCTTCAAATGTGTCGCTAGGGCCTCTGAACCAATGTTTTTTGAGGTCATCTAATCAGGTTACTATGACAAGTGGGTAGTTGCTTATTAATCATTCAGGAGGTGGATGAGTGGTGGATGTCTTGTCTCAGTTTCTGTGGTAAAGGTAAACTGGCATATTATGGAGAAATATGTATGAACTGAAAGCTATTGAAAAATTATACAGTTTCCAGGGGGTATTCGTTGATATTGCTGTTACTAACTTTTTCAGTCTACCTTGAGATTGCATGTGGACATACAGTAAATTGCATATAGAGCAGGAAATAAATGCATATGTATAATGTTTTTGTTTTGTTTTTATTTGCATGTAAAAAGTTTGTACGATGTGTATATAAGCAAAAAAATAATAATTACTAAACTGGGACAATGCCTGGAAGACTGAATGACCAAAGTTTAGATCAAAAGTGAACTTACCTAAAGGCCCAAAGTTGCTTCATACTCCAACATCATTAACACAAACAAGCCTGCATTTTTTATGTCTAAAATTACTCACTTATTTGTCATAGATTCACATAGCATAGGTTAACATAGATTTAAGGTGTTATTATTTGTCTTAATAATGTTTTAAATGGTTCGCAGTGGTCCAAAGTTATTCCTCTTTTACCTTTTGCATTACAAGCATCCAAATTATTAACCACGATAGGTTTATATTCATAACAACGTTCAGAGGCCAGAGCTAAGTCTTGCTGTCACTATATTGCTAACAACTAGCATGCTAACCACACATTTCCTGATGACTGGACAATAAAACACTTTATAATAAGGAAGTGACCATGGGGGCATTTCCGGCTCTATAGACTCTGTTTCCAGTTGACTTTAGATTGAAAAACTGTCACTCATCTCTGTAAGTGCTGCAGTGGGCCTCATCATTTTGGTCTTAACGTATTAACACACTCTACATAATGTTTTTGTTTTTAATTAAATAAATTCCTAGTCTTACTATGGAACTGCTAGCACATGAGCTTCATTTGACTGGAGCTAAACGCTACGCCTGAAGACACATTCACTTAGTCCAATACAGTCTATGGTACAGGCCCTTTAATACTCATCTTGTCTAGTATAGTATGTGTTGTGTTTATGATGACATTGAACTTGCTAAACAGAAAGCATACAACACAACGTCAGTCTCTCCTCTGTATCGCCCACCTTTGGCATTGCACCATTAGCAGAAACCCTGTAACACTGAACTGCTTTCCTCTGTTCAGTGACTCACTACTGCGATACAGCCTGTTTGTGGAACTACAATAGCTCTTACCTGCTTTTAGCGCCTTGCTACAGAATACATAGAAGCTGAAGGTGTTTAATTAGACACACATTTATCCCACATTGTTCCCTTTTCCAAATAATGTTTCATTCCTTGCCTGTATGATGCACAATATATCCTATTTTTAGTGTATCTGTGAAGTACTATTAATGCTTTATAATGATCCATTAACCAATAGAAGATGGATGGGAAAGAGTGTATGTGGATAAGTACTTTAGGAAATAGTTCTGGTATTGATTGCACTAATTGGTCTGATGTATTCTTAGAGGCGTGAAGGAAGTAAATGTTATTTTTAAGACACAATTGCATTTGAAAGCTATTAAACAGTATTGTATTTTCAAGACACATTCCTTTAAAATGAAATACTACTAACAAACTTTCAAATGACACCAAATACCAAACAACTGGTATTTATGTATATTTACACACGAAAAAGTGCACAAACTTTTTTTTTTTTTTTTTCCCTGCTAAATTTTAACAAGGTTACATTTAAAACAGGGTTGTAAAATACCTGATTACAGATATCATGCTTTTTCTATTCTCTGACCATTTTATAGCATCAAATGATTGATGTTGTTGTTACCTATTTCATACACCATAACAAGAAATACAGGGTTAATAGTGCCCTTCCTAGTGGGCTCTAAAAGCTTGTCACTAACCTTAAATGCTTCAAAGTGCTTTGATTTCTAAGTGGGACAAGATGGTTTCATGTAAGTTTGGGAATTGACGTATCACAATCTTGTAAAAACAAAAAAATAGGACAAAAACAATAGGGGTAATAATGCTGAAAAACCAAGAGAGAGAGAGAAGATAAGAAGAGAGATACAATTATCACTTCTTTCACCTGCAATAAGTGATATTTTAATCAGCACTTCACCTCTGCATATATTAACTCAAGTCTATTTTTTTAAATAACAATATCCACATTTTATTGTGTCATGTAATTTGTTTACAGTTAAAATACATAGACCAAAAGGTGGTTGACTCAATGGGAGTTTGGGGGAAATCACATCAAGGTCTTGGTTTCCCCTTTCAAAGATGGCGAGTCTTCTATGTTGCTCATCTGCCATGTATCAGATTATAATTAATTCTGACCAGAGCAGAGCTGTAGGTTGTATCCAGGATAATGCCCATGGATCTCGCGGATATGTGAGCACTTTCTTCTGTTATCTTCCTTCTGGCTTTGAGACGTCTCATTATGTCCACACTTAAGCCATTCCAGCTACAATGTAAACCTGGACCCTGTGCCAAGTGCCTTGGCAGATATCAAATCAGTGCAAACACAATCTGATTTGTGCAGGCTCCGTGCTGCAGCCGAGCGTCGCTCCACTGGCTACTGTAATCGCACTGTTTTACACGCCAGGTCACCGCATGAATGAATTTGCATGTGTAAGAAGAAAAGCTGCAGGAGATAATTTTGTAGCAGCTTTAGCAGACACTCTTTCTTTAAAAGATGTCCGAACACAAGATAAGGAAGTTGAACGACTTTATAAAAACATTGCTGCTGATGCCCTGATATTCTTGCAGTTTAACAAAAAAAAAAGCCTACTTTTGCTTTTTAGACTTCTTGTAAGACTACACAATGTATAACATATTTATTCTTTAGCAAACTATTATCCTTATCAGATCACATGTTAAAAACACAATCCTGACTATATTAAGTATTTTGTTCATGCATTTACTTGTTTTTCTTGTACAGATAGATAAATTCTGTATTAATCCTGAAGGAAATTCAATTTTCAGCAGCAACAATGAAACAAACATAATAATATTATCCAATTAGCTAATCACTAAAACTCTTAAAAATGTGACAGTTAGAGAAAAAGTGCAGTCATTTCTAATCTGATATGTTGAACCACTTTAAAAAAAAAAATCATAAGATTGTTTTAACCTTCAACATTTACAGTTCTAACAAAGTTAAAACATTTCTTGCTATTTCATTAGTTTATTCATGGGAAACCTTCTCTTTTGATCAAATTAACTTTACTGCAAATTTGTTCAGCATTTAGATACTGCATTGCTTGTTAGCAGAGTGTGCTTAGTGTTTTTGTTTTCTAAAAGGAGCAGCCTTAGCGGGTACATTTTCTCTGCATTTTTGTGTGTGTAATAGCTTTTGCTTGACTCTGTTTTTCATTTTATTAAACTGATGACATGTTGTTTCAGCCAGACAAACTCTGTCCCAGCTGCTGTTTGGGTAATAAATGCACTGCCCGGTACACCCCCGTGCACCATTTCCACCGGTCATTATAGTCTCTCTGTTATGCGAAAGGACTTCCCTACGCTACAAAACACATGCATTTTTTATGAAGCTTTTTTTTTTCTTTTGCTCTATGATCCATACCAGTTATAATACTTGTTGCTTTCCTTATTGGAATACAGTGTAATTGGTGCAATGTGATTTAAACTGCTGGACTGAACTGTTTTATGTTCATTCAATCAGAATGAAACAGCTGTGTCCAACAACACTGTCCACATATGCTCAGATTAGCCACACATTGTTGTCATTAGTAGTGTCAAACTGTGTTGTTCCTCACATGTTTGAGTAGTCCTGCATTATTAGTTTGTCTACATATCCCAAGCTCAAAATGCTCATTTCCACTTTGTGATGTCAGAAAGTAGTTTGCAAGTTAACAGCTAGTGTTTACCTGTAGTTCAGAAGAGATTTTCAATTCCAGTGCTAAAATCATACAAATGTTTCTCGTGAAGTTGTATGGAGTTCCTGTATTATCACATCACAAGGTGGAATAGAGTATTTTCTGTCTGAGAGAAGAACTCAGGTTACATGTGTAGGGTTTGTGTGTTAAACATTTGTGAATGGAAGAAAGCACAGGTCCACGTTTGTTCTTTGATGAGGAAACAACATTACAAGAGATCAGAAAATAGAAAAATATGGGCCCTTGTAAGGATACGTTGTTACAGCGCTTCTAGTCTAGTGTCAAAATCCTGCATTTAGCCTCCAGTTCTCATATGATCAGTTTAAACCTACACTCACAGCACCAAAGCATACAGTTTTTCCCTACACAGAGGTTGATACATGCTGTCACCGTGCATTGTCTGTGTTTTTTCTTCTTTCTTTTTTCCTTCTCGATTTGGTCTTTGTTCCCATGTTTGTCTGGTGTGTCTTTGCTGATTGGTGTTGTGATAATTACGGCTGGGATGTTGCCGTGGGCGCTCCTGTACGTTTTGATGTCTCACACTGAGCTATTGTTCTGTTCATTGGCTGATTAAAGAAAACAAACACACTGGGCCATTGCCTTTTTCAACATCTGACCGGTTTGAATAAATGCCAGCTCTGTGTGAGTTACAGATGTATGGATAATGAATGTCATTAAAGTATGCTGAGAATACGTCATCATTTATTTATTTATTTATTTATTTTTTATGTGAGGTCAATTTTGAAGTATATTTGTATAGCACAGTCCATACACAATGTAATTTAAAGTGCTTTACAAAATTAAAAATACATTAACATTAAAATAGGAGATAAAAAAGAGTGCAGATTGAAAGGATGTTTATTTGTGGTTCATATTGTAAGTTTGTAAGTCTCCACTACTTGTTAGTCAGTTTCTTTCACAGCATTTGGGGGAAGGTGGTTTGTAAAGAACAAAATACACAGTGTAACCACTGATAGCTTGTTAAAATTGCAAGATTGTGATTTTTATTTATTTTTTGTCATTAGTAGAACTGAACAATCGGAAATGGAAGTGTTTGTAATGGCTAAACTCAAGACTTGTAACAATACAAAAACTCAATTTCGATACCAAAAATTAGACTCGATATTCATCGCAGATTTTGGAGCCCAAATGATCATTTTAAAAGCTGTATTTTTGACAATATTGTTATGTGATTTTTTTTTTCTTTTGAGTATCAATAATTGCTTAAATGAGTTTCAATACTAGTTTTAGCATCATTTCGTATGCGATTCCTACACTTCAGACAATCATACTAAACTCTCAAACTATACCCTTCTGCGACTGCTACACTAATATGGTCTTTTTTTTACCCTCTGTGTTGGTTGGTCTCTGCTTTGAAAAAAATCATTACTGCTTTTATTACTGCTCACTCCTTTTCTTTTGTCTGGCATTTCATCAGTTCAACGCAGCAGCCCCAAACAGGTGGCGTGCTGGGCGTCAGTGCACAAAGTTGTTTTTCTTTTGTTCAACCCCACACTCGCTGTCTCGCTTTTTTGCTTTTGGGAGAGTGAGATGGTCAGTGCATGATCTGAATCTTCACTAAGCTGACAAGACTGGCAGATACAAGGAAGGAAGGCACAGAGGGTAAAAGATGTCATAAGCGTCTTGAAAAAATACACGCCTGTCATATCGGCTCGTTTTTGATGCCGTATTGATTTAGTAGCGATTCCCCTTGCAGCTTTGCCCTGAATCAAGCAGTTTGAATCGATGTCTCTGTATCTTAGACATTAAGCTCGCCGCATTGATTTCAGTTGGTAAATTGTGGCACTCTGTATGTCGGCTTGAAAATGTGTGTCTTTGCTTTGAGTCCTTTCAAGGTTTTTCTTTGCAGCCAGAAGACCAAACACAAAGAAGATTTATATGATCTGTTTTTTGCACCACAGTGGTCTCCAGGTCAGGGTTAGTAAACTTAAAGCATGTTTGCTGCAAATTCCCCTTTAAAAGTATAGAGGGCTTTCTGCAGTGTTCAGCATATTAATGGCGTTTATCCAGTTACAATATTAACCCCTGCTATTGGCCAGCCCACTTGTGCTCTGTGGACAAATAGCCCACATGTGAAGGGTAGATTTCTATTGCCCCTGTGGGACCACTAGCAGGGAATGAGATGGATGACACACTCACAATAAAGCGCTGGATTCTCCCTTTGGCCATATCTGTTGGAGATGGTTTTGCATTAAACTATCAATATATATGAGATATAAGAAATGGAATAGGATTTTTGTAAACATTCAAGCTGAATAATCATTACTGTACCCATATACAAAGGTCACAGTTTCTACTCAGGGTTGTGGCTCTCATGCTATCCCCCTGGGTGTTTGCTAACAACCATCTACAAATCCGAGCCGTGCACAATTCACATGTGCTTCCTCATGTGGCGAGGTCTCACACCTCTTTTCAGTCGACTATTGATTGAAATCAATAGGGTCCAATCTCATCAACACTGCCCTTGGCCCGGCACTGTCTGTCCTGTGGCGGAGCAGTGTGTGATGAGCGAGCGCTTCCTATGGGTGGATCCATGCTTCCTATGGGCGGATCCATACCTTTTGAGGTGATTGGGTTAATATGTTCCCGTGAGTCACGATGTGGGAAGCCTGCTGTTTTGCAGCATCATTTGTCTGTTGCATCGATTAGAGGTTCATTGGAGGGAACAAAGCTTTAAACTCTCCTCACACCATCCTGATGGACTGTGTGTCTGTGTGGCACTGCACTGATGTATGTATTCTTAATTTGACAGGCCCCCCACTGGCTAACTTTAGGCCAGTTTTCTAGTCACTTAATTTTCTGTCTTTCTGAAAAGAAATGATAAAAATGTAATAGGTCATTTAAGTGTTACTACGAAGATCTAAGAAGAATTAGAATTTTGATCAAATGTGTATACGTGGTCTTCTTTTCCAGCCAGTGGCAATTAGGTCACTGCCCAAATATGGGTTGATGACTTACAGATAGAAATGCATTGACATGTGAATTCTTAGAACTATGAGAGTCAAACAGTATTTATTTCACTACAACTTACAACTAATTACAGCTATTACACCACTATTACACAACCAAGTTTTATGCACTTTACTTCGCGTATAGACAACACAATGCACCCCAGTATAATCATCTCTGCTCTCAGTCAAGTTTACTTGACAAAGCAGTTCTTCAAAGGCGGTAAGAAGTGTCCTCACACTCCCTATTGGTTGTGTGCTTGCATTTGAGCGTGGCTTGTGTGTAAAAGCATATTATGTCCTCCTCTGCTCTTCTGAGAATAGACCAGCCCATTGATGCATGTATTTTTAATTGCTGGACTTGTCCGAGAATGAGAGCTTCTAAAAAAGCCCCTGGACAGTGGCTAAACTTAAGTCATGCTGTCCTGTCATCTAATTTGTTTGGGGTATTTCACTCTATCTCTCCCACTCTCTGTACCTCTCTTATGTGGTAACTGACCTTCTCTGGGACATACAACCGCCAGTCTAATTGCTCTGATAAGTCACCAGACAGCAGTGATAGCAGGAAAGCATAACAAAATTAACCCAAATCAGTGCGCTGGTGCCTTGGTAATGCTGCTTTCTCCTTGGTGGTGACTCACAGCTGCCATTAAGAAAGAAGCGGACAAACAATCAGGACATACATCAGATACTCCCCAAATTAGGCTGTTTCTTTTAATGGTGAGAAATGAACGCATGTACACCATTACAAATGTGGTTCTAACTTTTTACAAGTCTTACATCTTACAAATAAGTAAATGAACTGCACACAAGACCTCTCCCCTGTATATTCTTTCTGCTTGATGAACAAACTGCATATCTTTTCCCAGGAAATCATAGCATATGCAAAGGCTGCATCTTTCATGTACTATACCAGATAAATGTAGGCATCTGTGTATGTAAAGTTTTGCTAATTTGTACCATCTGTTGCACTGAAGACTCATAAAACATATGTAGTAAGTTGCCTTGGCAAGTTAGTGAAGCAAATATTATTGATCCTTTCAGTCCCTTTAGCTGGGGTCAGTGTCAGTGGCAGGGGAAATGAACGCATGTCCAAAACTTCCAGGACTCCATGGAATTTGTTCAGACAATGACCCATTGCAAGGGCATCAAGCCAATATATTGGATGAAAGCTTAAACTCTAAAATATCTGCTCTTTTAAAGTATTTATTTCATGTTTTATTTGTTGGTGCCAAATTCCTAAATGTTGCATTAACTTTAATAAAGGCACACTTTTTGAGCTTTCCATGCTATTACATTCCCTCATCAAAAAATATGCTTGAAGAGGCTTTAGATATCATCCATGCATGTTTGAATATTTTGGCGACATCTCCTGGGCTCTATTTGAACCAAATATTATGTAACTAAAGTTGGCTATGGGTAATTTTACTATTTTTTATGAAGTATTTTCAGTTGCTACACAAGTTTGTTGGATATTACCTACTTCTTGCAGCCTGGTGCAGTGAGAATGAGGAAGCATGCAGCATTTGTACTCGAGATGTGGCAAGAGATAATAAATAATAATATATTTTACTTACATAGCACTTTTCAGGACACAAAGACACTTTACAGAACAAATATTAAAACTGTCGAAAGGGCAGTAAACTATAGGAAAAATAAAAACAGTGAATCATATAGAGAAAAAAGTAAATAGAGATTTTTCTTGAAGGTGGGGAGGTCTGTGTAGTCAGAGTTGTTGAGGTTGTAGAGGGTGGGAGTGGCAATGGAGAAGCCTTTATCCCCTCAGGTTTCAGGAGGTCTTGTACATTATTATATTTTACACTATATATCCTCTATTATAATCATAAATTAAAAAAAGACTAATTTCTTGCATTTTCCATTTTATTTCCTGAAAATCAGCACTACTTCCTTGTGGTATTTTGTGGCATTTTCTTATTTTAATCATGTATTCTTTTTTTCTGCCATCCAGTGTCACCCTGACAGCAACAGTGACCACAGGAACAGTACATCCTGCACCTATTCCATCCCACTTTGTCTTAATGCATAATCCACCCACACCTGCCCCTTACCTCTCCACACGTCCCCCTTTTCTGTTTTATGTAAATGTCACTGTTACTCTGTTGCTCCGCTTAGTGTCACCCTGGCATTAGCGTGTTGGTCGTCAGCTTCCTCCTGTCTCATACTTTTAATTCTAATGGGGGCTGATTTGATCTCATTTTGTCCTGCCAACTGGTGGGTGGGTGGGAGTATTGCGGCGCCCCTACCCACGGGCTCCATTGCGTGTGTGTGTGTGTGTGTGTGTGTGTATGCCGGTGTCATGTTTATTCATCAAAGATTAGATCTGAAATCAAGTGAAAGCGTAAAATTAGCATATTGTTGGATTGAGCTGCTATGAAATATGAAGCTCTTTTTTTGCTTCTTGCTCCGGGAGATGTGGCTTAAGCACAGCTGCTTGTAATTGTTATGAGGGTATTTACAATAGTGGCGGGTTTGCAATTCATTATGTATTTAGAAGCTCTCCAAAGTAAAGATATTCAAATGAACCCTGCCAAGACTGCAGTGATGGCAATTTGAGGGATTTGGGTCTGCTTTGAAGCTGCTATACTTCTTTTAATATGACACAGGGTTGAAATTAACTTAAAATTAACCTGACTGCAAACAAGCTTCAAAGCCTTCTTTAAAGCATCACAGAGAACATATTGGGTGAATATTATTTCTGACTCCCAAGTGATTTGAGCTGTACTTTTCTTCTAGCATCTTGATCTAGTTGCCGCATTCACAACTGTCAGTGATAACCTTGATAACATTGTTTGTTTTGGGCAGTCTTTCAATCTGTGAGCAAAATTAGTCTAAGTCTATATTAAAATCATAAAGGTTAAGTGGGGTGACAGTAGCTCAGTTCATTTTTGTCCATTCATCTGAAGGTTGGTAGTTTGAATCCAGCTCTCGACATAAACATCACTGGTTGAACTGTCAGATTCACGAACCCACAGGTGAGCGGTGCGATTCCAGCTTCAGCAGATGAATGCTTTTGTTGTTTCTTTGGGCAAGACACTTAACTCACCTCACCCCTAGTATCTGCGTGAATGAAAATGTGTGTGACTGGGTGTGTGGGTCCTTGATGTAAAAGTGCCTTGAAGCTAGAAAAGCGCTATAAAAATGTGACCACGAATTCTTTAGAAAGGGTCAGTAACAAGTTTTAGTGTTGACCTAAATATATCTTTTCCAGACTCTCAAAAGTCTCTTTACAATTTTGTGCGTTATTCAATCACTCCATACTCAGCGATGGCTACCACAATCACTCACACACCACATTCACACGAGTTAAGTTAGGTTAAGTGACTTGCCTAAGGACACACTGAAAGTGCATTAGAGCCTCTGCAGCCCCAGTATGACAGCTGATCTCCTCAGCGGTCTCCCATCACACCTCTAACCAGACTCAACCCTGCTTATGTTCCAAGATGAGACAAGCTCAGACATTTGTAAGATAGTTGTCTCAAGCACGTTGTCAAAATGTGCTTATTATGATTAATATGATTATTATTAATAACATCATCCAGCCATTTCTGCTTTGATTCTTCAATAAAAAATACCTTTCAGCTATCTTCAAAGTAGTTTTAAAGCTTAGGTATTTGTCTATATTTGTCTTTTGTCATTATCATTAGCACCACCCATACAGTTACCGTAAGCACAGGTCAATATAGTGTTTGCATATCACACATTTCTCTCTCCCTCTTCTCACACGTTCAGACTGGCTGCTTCTTTATAATTAGTTGCTTTGATGTGACTCAGAAGACTGGGCTGCATTCTGTCTGCGCCATCTCATTCCTTCTCACTCTTTCCCAATAACAATGTAGTTTCTTTCCTCCTATAGGCGCAAATAGAAGAGCTATTTCTTGTGGCTGCTTCTTGGTGGTCTGTGTGTTCCCCTCAGAAGAGATGAGGTGGGGATAGCTCAGGGCAGAGAGTTATAGTACCAATAAAGAAGAAAGGGGAGAAAGGTGGGCCTCGGAGCAGCGAATAAGAATAAGAGGGCTGAGAGAAGAGTCTTGCAGTTTGAAGGAAAGTGCAAAACCTGCCTTGATGGAGACAGGCTTGTTACCAGATGGGCTTTGTCAGAGGGAGAGGGGAACACAGAGAGGGAAATGGTTAAGAGATGGAGGCTGATGTGGCTGTCTGTAATGCGATATGGCAGATGCGATTTTATTTTTAGGACACAAGGCCCCAGAACGATAGGTTTTATAGGGTTTTGAGTGGGTTGATCTTTTTAAATATTCAACTTCAATGAAATATGGAGCATGACTCGAGGCTGTTTGGAATTCATAAGTCTGTTTGGCA
This sequence comes from Boleophthalmus pectinirostris, assembly GCF_026225935.1. Taxonomy (NCBI): domain Eukaryota; kingdom Metazoa; phylum Chordata; class Actinopteri; order Gobiiformes; family Gobiidae; genus Boleophthalmus; species Boleophthalmus pectinirostris. The sequence continues at coordinate 28,818,870 of NW_026571140.1, forward strand.
GGACTGGCCCCGCATTTCGAGAGCTGTCAGAGTCGGCCTGTGGTGTTAAACATGGTCTCATCTGGCATCTGCAGGGTCCAGAGATGTCGTTTAGAAGGAGAAATGTTTAATCACCTCTTAATGTCAGGACAATGGCTGATTGTGTCCTGTGTCACATTATGGTGTGAGTGATCGCCGCAGCAACAATAGAGCGCCGCCGCTAAATGATCCAGACATACAGACATTATTCATCGCTATTTCTGGAAGTATATTAATATGTGGGTTACTTTCTACCATTACAGTTCAAAATATTTTTTAAAAAAGCACTAAAATGATAATGCTGAAATAATTTAGTTCTTTGTCTAAATGAGGCAAAGAACATTTTATGAAAATTTTATGAAAATTATTCTTACAACTGTATCGTTGTATAAGATATGAATGGGTTTTGCCCGTACATGTATAAAAGATGGTGTGTTGTTTTTCTGTTTAAGGTGAAAAAACAAGAGCACTTGATTTTGCTCATGGTGACCTTTTGTGATTGTGTAGGTTGCACAGATTGTGTTTACTCAACTCTTACTACGGTACACTGTACGCGGGCCAATATTTTTAGTGTTGCCAGCCCTAATAATATTTTACCTGGGAAAAATATAATTTCACTCCTCAGGGGTCAGTAATGAATTTCATGTGCCCTTCTAGATTCAATCTTGGCACAGATAGTTGAAAATCAGTGCACAATATAGACCGTAACAATAACTGAATTTTTAGTGCATTCATATTATATGGTTTGCTCTGCATTCTTAAAATCGGCCTTGGCAGTGAAAACCCTTATTGGTCATAGTAAACAGGTATTCTGCTTGAATATTTTATCACGTCAGGTGTTTCTAACTATAAATTGTGTACAGCATCATACTCATTTTGATCCTTGTTACTAACTAAATGCAGATGACAGTGAATCACATTCTGTACCGATTTCCTGGGATGGTCCCTTGAAATGGATACAAATGGCTGTCTTGTGCATGTGTTTACAGCCGAGCGGAGAAAGTCTATGCACAACTACGCTGCTCATTCATCATTTAGGCTTCTCCTCAGTCAACCAGTTCATTAATCCGACTTACTCCGATGACAAGCTAAAGCTGAATTTGCTATGCTGTCTGTTTGTCTGTCTGCCAGTGTGATTGGCGGAGACGTGTCTGGAAGCAGGCATGAGAAAGATCAATATTTCCCCTCACGCGGTGTGACAGGCGCACACTGCTGAAGAAGGCGGTAGGTAGGCCGTAGTTAGTGTGAAACTGACTGAGGGGGAAATGCATATGCAATGAGAAACTATGACTGCTGGGGATATTTACCAGCTCTAACCTCACAAACAACAACAGGTAGCACCACCTGAAAAACCAAGGCATGTTTAATTCATGCTCAAGGCTGCACCACACACAGCCTCAACACTTGTTTCTGTAAAATAGTCTTATTAGAAAAGTGCACTACGGTTTGTTGTTTGTTTTCTATGCACTAAATGTCTGTCTATCTGAAGTTATATGTGTATGAAAGACAGCAGTAGAGAAATACCAGGAAGTGATGGTGCCCCTCTATGCCGAAACATTCGCAGTCCATTACCCTGCTTGTAGATATAATTAGACTAAAGCAGGAGTAAAAGCCCAGGCGGCTGTAGCCATCTGCCAGTAGATCTCCTCTTTGTAATACAGGACCTTGTTTTTGTGTGGTTTGTGAACATATTTTCGTGTTTCTTGCCCACTTAAATGTGACCGTTAATTGTTACTGACCAGAGCAAAGACATGCTGGAAAACTATGGGGAGAAACTTACAGAGAAATTAAAGTCTTCCCAGGTGTTTTCACATCAATTTTGTTTTTATTTGTATAGCACGCGCTAATGAGGCTTAGGGGAAGATGTTTCTTTTCAAACAGAAAGACTCTTTAAGGACTCTAAACTCTTTGATGTCAATGAATATGAGAGTGTATATTATCCTTGCTTGTTGTTACTGGGCCTGATATTGAAGTGCGATATATTTCTAAAGTAAATATAAATGATAATGATAATACTGCAAAAGTAAACAGCAGAATCAAACACTTTAGAACTTAGTTTGCATATATAATGAGTCATAGAAGTTATTATGGCTTAAATCTTTTCGTATAGTCAAAACATAAAAAAAATTTCCCAGTAGTGCAAAGAAAAGCAAAGTACTCACAATAATACTGACCCCAAAAATATATTGTTCCAGTTTTCATATATTGAACAATAAGTCCATATAGTAATTATTGTAACAGGCCTTTTGTTATACTATCAAGGGTTTATAGACACAATAAACAAACAATAAATAAAATAGAAATCCAAGCATATTTTCAAAACTACGAACCCAAAACTTCTTTAAAAGTACATTCACAAATGTTTAACGTGATAATTTCTATTAGCAAGTTGACCCATTAACTGTTTTGCAACAACAGCAGTAGTTAAAGAGAGGTGGGTGACAGTTTCTCAGTACAAAGTGATGTGGTGAGTCGCTGGAGCCAAAAGTGTGCACATGCTCACTTCCTATTTGGAACGCAGCGGCTTGTGGGTTAACTATGTCTGTTTACACTCTAAGAATACAACAAAGCATTCCTTTTACATTGGGGGTATGCTCTCACTCATGTATATTTATTTTCTAAATTAAATTCACCTTTGAATCCAAGTAATTGAATACATTTTCTTAATATGTCACTTTGAACTTGGGATGCAGAGAAGGACTATTGGGAGAAAACCAGTTGTTCTTTTGAAGCATTGTTCAGGGTGCTAAGGCGTGTTAACGTAATGTCACGCTCGACTGCAGCTCACTGTGGCCTTGGTTCACAGACTTTAGACACTAGCTCAGTTCCTCTATCTACCATATCACTGTAGACATCATTGATTTTAAGGGCCAACCTAAACTGTGACTCACGGGCTGTGTCAGAATCACCTTATTAACATTTCAGAATAATTTTACACGCTGCAATTACCATATGTCTCGATATCATGTCTGGAGCCTGGTTTGTGCTTCATCATGTCCAGTTCGAGAAAATTTACAAGTACTTGTTGTGAGTCAGAGCGCGTGACCTATAAATGTCAAAGTACTGGCCCCTTTCTTCCTTTAACTAAGCTGTTATCGCGGCCTTCAAAAAACAAATTAGTCACAGATTGATCTGGTGGTGCCATGCTGAGGTGTAGTTAAATGTGTTGTTAATCTGGCGTTTATAGTTGTTGTTTTGTTTTTTGTTTTTTTACTTGGGAGGAGATTTCTCTCATTGTAGGTCAGTAGTAAACATTGGTGGAATATGTGACGGCTGAATATGATGTGAATATGAAAGCATTTATACAGACCACTCCTTAGTTGATGTCCATGTAGCTATTGGATGAACTATTGTGCAAAACTGACTTTTCAGAACCTTTGACCATCTCATAATTGTTTCACCTTCTCATTCACTCACTCAAAATTGTATTTAGAGTGATTTGTGCATGTTTGAGTGATCTTTATTCTGCTGCATGTAAGGTGTCATTTCTTCTCTCTCCTGTTTTCTCCTCCTGTTTTTACCATGACCAGAATACATCCACTGCACTTTACTTTGTTTCCCAATTTTATTTTCTTTATCAGTTACACTCGTAGGCACAAATGAAAAAAACTAAAACAAAAAGAGCTGATTCCTTTTTCAATATTAGGTTTAAGCTTTAAAAAATAATGTGATGAGTGGTGTCTCTCTTAGAATGAATCAAACTATTAGCTAACGGCACACTTGTCAAAATAAGATACTTGCTTTCAAGGATGCTACAGTTAATTATTTAGTCATCAATATCATTGTCTTGCTTTATTTGTTGGAGGGGTTTGTTTATTCCAGTCATGGCTGCTCCCTCTTCTCTCCTGAAAGCCTTCCACTGACTCTTTCTTTTGAGGTCGTTAAATGTGGGAGAGAAGTGGAGTCCAAATTACAGTTCAACAAAAGAAAACATTTTGTTATGCATTAGGGTAGGGCAGGCTTCACTTACTTTTAACACTAGTGGTTTGAGCATTATCCACTGCAGATAGTTATAGTGCTTTCTCAACAATCCCATCTACACACCTCTCCTATTTTCTCCTTTAGCGCCGCTACTCTTCATTTTGTGTTGTTTCAAATCGCAAATCAAATAGTTGGAAAAGTTTTACTCTCTTGTCCTGCTTTTGCCTTTCACCTCCAAGTGTTTTTAAGATACATTTTATTTAACGCAAGGGACCAATCTTTTAGAGTTTGGTGTGATGCCAGGTAATGATCTTTAATTACAGCTTTGCTAATGCGCACAAGTGTGATAACAAGCAGAACGAGTCAACATCTCACATATACTAAAAATATGATGTAGTGAAACTCTCCTGAGAATGGAATAAAAAAGGTATTTACAAGTGGGAGCCTTTTCCAGGCCTTTACTATTCATCACAGGGATTTCAGTCACATGACGCTTGTTGCTATGGATGCCATTTTGAGTTCGTACAAAGGATCATATTTAGTTTTGATGTGTGCATTATTTATTTTCTATTTTACAAATTAATCTGTGTTGCAACTTCTTGTTTATGTGCCATTTTGAAGACTTTACACTAATCAAAAGAGAAAATATTTAGCTTTGAATTATTAATCATTATGGCAACTCGGCTAATTTTTCTGAAACCCACGGCCTTTGCGTTTTAACTTGTCATGTCAGCGTTTCTGTTACTGTGCTGTATACAGCTCTAGCTCCATGCTGTACAGTAAGACTTCACTCTTTGAAATCCAACATGCCACAAGGTCTTTTTCAGATGGCTACCACCAGATGATTAATGATTTATAAACCATTTTAGACTCTGCTAAGGTGCTGAATAAATCCATACAATCTCTGCCAGAGCTGGTTGAGGTTGTTCCAGTTCAGTAGCTATCTTTGGGGGATCAAAATCTCGTTTAAAGTTTAAAAAGGGAAGTCTCTGGTGTGCAGTTAATCTTGCATTTTCACACCCCTGTCATTTCTGCTTGTAAATGCTTAAAAACTGAGGCCAAACAGTCGCTAATAGACAAAACCTTCAAGTAAACTGCCAAGCGGGGCTAGCTATGTTGTGATTTATGGCGTGTGTGGAAGTGTGCGTTTGATCTCCCTAACTTCCGACTCGTTGTGCCAGTCATTGCGCCGAAAGGGAAAAAAAAGTCACTTCACACTGCCTGTATATTTGCCTGACTGCTCTCTTCTTAAAGTGATCAAATACTGGCAACTTCATAAGAGCGAAGGAGAGAGGGGGGAGAGGGGAGTGAGAGATGAGAGGCGAATGCTCATCTGCATCTGTATTTGAAGTGGCAAATGCAAATGGACCAAATGATCTGACAAGAGGAAAATGTGAATTCCTCGGCGTAGCTATTTGCAGATTAAAAACACTTTTCCCACCCTTTTTTATATCACCACAAAATGCCATTCTATCAGACGTTTTGCAATCTACTGTGGCTCAAAGTCGTGATGATATTTTCCAACATTTCCATCTGTTTGGTATGATTTTTATTGTTTTGCAAAACCGCAGAATCAATGTCTTCACCATACTGTTACACAGTGTTTCTCCTCATTGACATACTGTACCATGTTCTGGCTTCAGGAAAGTTTGAGCTTTTTATGTCGATGCGAGTTTTAACACATTTCAAAAATTTAATTGGCTTTCTCATTCTCATTCTCTCCACCCAGTTCTTAACCAAAATCCAAAATCAGTAGAACTATACATAAGGTCTAGGGAAGACTAACTTGAACTAACTAGAGCTAAAAAGGACTAGAAAGTTTATGGCAATTCTTCACCGGAGTTAACAGGTCTAATCAATTTCGCAGGAACAGAGACTACTGTTCTGTATTATATTATTAAACTAAATTCACTAAGCTAAAATAGCTTCATTGTAATCTTATAAATAGACTTTTTAATCATGAATTATGTTTAGATTAATTTTGTTTTCCTCATAACAGAGCTGTTAGTAAAAGACACGTCATTCCCAATTTGAGTTATTTGCTGAATTTGCGTCAATCATGCTAGTCGTAATCCGGAATTTACTTTACAGCACATAACGTAGGCAGAGCTGCATACACTTCTACTTTTAAAAACTTCAGATTACACCAGATGCAGTTTAAATGTGACACCAGCCTCTGGTGTCACATTTAAACACTAAACTTTTTACATTCCTTATGTATTCATTGTTGATTGGATGAATTATGTTTTAAATCACAAAACAAACATTGACAACAAGAGAGACGATGCTTTGCAGCGATAATGAGCCGTATCTGTGGTGCTCGCATTAATTAAGATACTCACCATTTCACTTTTTTTGTCTGCATCCTTGAGAAGTTCTTCTTGTGAAGTTGCTGTTCACGTGACTCTAGTGGTTTCAGAGAACATATTTTGAAAGAGCATTGGAAGTGCCCATTTCCTGTCTTTTCACTGCTAAAAAACCTGGAGACGCTCCACCAACACTGCAAAATTTGAACTCCAACCTAATTTAAGCAGCACGTAGCAAAATGATGGCTGTTGGACGCATGTAAGACACTCCTGGTGTAAATTGTCCAACCAGTTAACATGGAAAGTGATACCTGCGTGTATGCTGTGCTGCTGTGCTTACGTGCTGTTACGCTTCGGTGTAAACTGGGGTGAGTCACATTTTATGGCAAATCTACTCATAAGATCTTGAAGAGACCACATTTTCACTCTTGCGTCTTTTACTGTTGTTTTTCTTTCCCCATCTCACCTCGTAGCCAAGTAAAGGACAGACAAATCGCAGCTGTGATGTGCAGCTAGTTTAGCCCAATGGTATTTTGTCCATCTTGACACATTTGAAATCTCTAGCTTCTTCCTACATGCTTGACTGCATCCTGCTTTTCATTTATCACTTTTTGTAGACAAGTTAATTGTCACTATGATGCTGGCAGCCCGCGATGCTTCAACAGTGAGAGGAAAAAGGAGGAGAACAAGGAGAGCTGGTGCATTGGTCCAGACTTGAGTGAGTCCCTCTATGCTGTGCGGATTCGTCCCTAGCGCGGCGTGCCTGCTAACTTCTCCAAAACTTCAATAGGAGCGAAGGCGGGCGCAGGCAGGGGATGAGTAAGAAGCTCATCAGAGTCTGTCAAAGTAGCACATTTAAATGGAGCAAACAATCCTATATGGGAAATGTGATCTTTTACTTCACAGATATTTGCACATAGAAAACCCCAGGCAGGATTTATAATGGCAGGGAGGACGAGTAGATAGTAATAGTATAACATTTATTCTTCTCCCTCCTCCTTTCTAGACTTAGACAAACTTTATTGATGCACAGGGGAAATTATCTGGGCACTGTGTTGTTTAGTTTATTTTTTTAGTTTACTTACTTGAATCGGGCAGTGTGCATTAATGATCTAATTTTCATCCGTGGTCGATTGGGGTGACATGTAGCTGAAGTCTCTGCAAATACAGGCTTTCTCTTGCCAATTTTCTCATGGAGGTCAGTTCAGTTGTCTCAACCCTTCATTCATTCACATAGAATTATTATTATTTCCTTTAACCACAATTTAAAGGTCTTATATTACATAAAATTGACTCTTGAGCTTTTATCCATGTTAGTTTAGTTAGTAGTTAGTTTTGTTACCTCCTTTGTTGCCTCTGCATTTCTAAAGCTCATTATACTCAATATATTTTCTGTTTGAGAGAAGAACTCCTAAGACAGATCATAAAATAGATTAATATGGGGCCTTTAAGCATTAAAAAGTGTCTATAATAGCGTATATAGTAACCGAATACATTAATATTAACATTAATATTGGCAGATATGTCACACAGCTCGACTTGATGCTTGGATCATGCATTGAGCGCATAGAGTTCACACAGAAAGCTTGATAATGTTTGCCACTTTTCTACCATGGAGCCTATCTTAACATTTACATTTTCTGCATATTTATTTAACTTTAATTAGTGAGTCACATCAATAGTTTTTGTTTGTTTGTTTACTTGAAAGAAAAATCTTGTGTAAAGTGAGCACTATGAGATAAAGGTGTGTTTTTTTTTTTTTTTTATTGACTAAATTAAACTCATGGGAGCTTTTAAAATGCAAAATAGTTTCCTAGCAATGCAAACATTTTATTTAAGCTATGCATTTTCAGGCTATCAAAAGAAATATAACATTATTTTTGCTCATCATCTCATTCAGCGCTGTGACCTTCATATGTGCGTTATAATAAAAATGTAACCACTTATTCTACACGCAAAAGTACTGTGAACAAATGAAAGATGCTTTGGTTCTCAGAAAACGTATTAGGCTCCTCATGATTTATAGTAGTAAAAATCACAAAAAGACAATGCAATATGTAATCGTACGATAAATAAAAGCAATGTTCAAAGAGGTCAACTTTGAGAAAACAAAATCCTACAATAACGGCGTCAACTCTCAACTTTAAGCAAAGAAACAACACAAAGGATATGAGCTTTTTTTTTTATGGCAAAAGCAATAACCGAGGCAGTAAGCTTTTATATTTTCAAGGGCATGTACTTTAAATGGAGTATTTGGAAATGCTGGATTTAGATAGATGGCAGAGAACCACAAAGCCAAGGTCAACAAAAGCTATACACATTTTTAAGGGAAATACTCTTCTCTGTATAGAACTTATAGGTGATCGTTCTTGGTGTATGTAATATTAAAAAGTCCAAAAAGTCTTATCATCTGTACATCTGATTTTTCTCTTTCTGATGTTGTACAGCAGCGGCAGGTCCTGTATTAAACAAAATTTACTCTTGTTACCATATGACAAGAGTGTGTCTTACCTCATCAAAGTCATACCTGGAGTTGTGTTTGTATCGAAATGATTTAAAAAGCCATTTTAAAACACAGTGGAGCACTTTCTGTATTACCATATGACATCACAAGGTGGAACAGAGTGTTTTCATTTTGACAGTAGAACCAGCATTATAACAGATCAGAAAATGGCGTCATAAAGGCCCTTTAAATGTTCTGCTTCCAAATGTGCAGTGAATTGCTTATCGATTGCTTGTAGGTTTTAATCTGGATGCCCTTCTTTTATCCAGATTTCAGACTGACACCAAATTGTGCCCTCTACCTCTATGCTTAGATTTGACTGAAATACATTCATTAAATCACTTTATATAAAAGCACTAGGCACAAAAATCAAGAAAAAGGTTATACAGGAGCACAACAAGAAAAAGGTCCCAGGTCATAAGTTTTGAATGAACCTAACATTTCTTACATTTATATGAATCTTCCAGCACACAGAACGTACTTGGCTCATGTTATAAAGACATCCTGGTTAAATAAAAACACCTATTGTAGATTTGCAACACAAAAAGCTGACAATTACAAACAACATTTCTCAATTTTTATTATCAACATCTACCACCTGTTTGATAATTTTGTAATTTTGATCTATACTAATTCAGAATGGGGTTGTTCTATCACAGCGAGCATCTGAGTGGAGCTTGCCAAATCAATATCCCAAAGCACCTTGAGAAAAAAATTAAATAAAATTAAATGGCCGCTTTGCAATGACTCCCTGATTAATACAGTAAAATTATTATTTTTTCCCTGTACAGATGAATTATAAACTGTTCCAAATTTGATCAAGTGGAGTCTGTTGCTTACAACAGGTGGCAGTTCAGCCTCTTCTCCCACCATCGCGTACGTGGGTCCCTCATATAATACAGACCAAGGATGTGGAATTCATTAGATTTTAAAATCTAATCTACTAATTGCAATCCTGTCATTGCAAGTAAGTAATCAGCCTTAGGTCTTTTTCATCATTCACTGTTTGGGGCGGAGTTGAGACTTGGGAGGAGCACATGATCTGCTTTGTTTAACTGGAAAGCACTATGGTCACCTCGAGTGTTGTAAAAGGTCCATAAATATAGACTGATTAATTTAGTTCATGAAATTAATATTAAAATCATTTTTAATAGGAATATTCTCCCAGCCCTAGTACATATTTAATTTTATTTCTGTGTGCTGTGAATGGGTAAAAACACTAGCAATCAACCTGTATGGGTTTTTTCATCACGACACTGTTTAGAACCCACAGAAACTGATGGCCAATAAGGTCTACCGATAAGCAGTTTTGAATTGTTTTTTACCAAAGTATATCATTTAAATTCAAACAAACTCATCTACCACCCTGTTTTACTACAAACTGGATAGGAGAGCAGTGTAGTCTCATTCCGTGCAGTGTCCTCTTCAAATGAAGTGCTCAAATGAAGCTTTATACACGTTTTTAGGCAGCTGGTCAGACCAAACAGCCTGTGCTGGAGATTCAAGGCCAATAGCTGATATGCTAAAAAGTGCAAACATCGGCCCAATATATCAGTACATGTTCCATGTGCACGTTACATTCAGGGTTTGGACATTCTGAGCTGAATTCAAAACAGAAATGTTTGGTACTGTGAAAAATGTCAATACTTAACTATTTTCAGAGCAGAGAGGAACACGGCGTGAATATATAGACTATACTTTTCTTTCAAATGTGACGAGATTATCATGTAGCCAGTTTCCTATAGTTACTCAAACAAAATATCTTTCTTCTAGCATGGCAATTTTCTGTGTATACTCCACAGTGAGATTTGTGGTTCTTGCTGCTGATTGTGCCTGGTGTAGATCGTGTGGGGGCAGATGACAGGTTTTTAGAGGAGAGGAGGAGAAGATCAGGGTGTAAGGCGGAGTATGTCTTTTTGTGGGAATAATTGTCTCTTTTTTTTTTTTTTTTTACAATTGAGGCTGCACCAAGAGAAAAGAGAAAGCCGGGTGGGGTGGGATAATGAGAGGAGACTTTGAGCCGTGGTAAATGATCAGTCAGAAGCAGCACGGAGACACAGTGTACTCATTTCATCCCCCAATCCTTTAGTTTGCCTAACAAGTGCTGCTCTGTGTGATATGCCTTTTTCTCTCCCTAAATGTATGGTCTTCTGATAGGCCATACTGTAAAGAGCTGTTTCTAACTTTGTGATGGTGGCCCTATGCAACATATTGTCCAAAAGTACTACAATTGAAAGTTTTTTTTTTAAATCTTTGTCTTGCATTTTTCTATATTACATTTTTGGATTGTTTTAATACAATTCTAATCTGCTATTATATATACTGGGTGACAGTAGCTCCGTTAGTAAATTGTTTGTCGACTTATCTGAAGGTTGGCAGTTTGAATCCCACTGTCAACATAAACGTCATTGGTTGAGCGATCAGATCTACTGGGCAAGACACTTAACTCACCTTGCCCCCAGTGCCTGCGTACACTGGTATATGAATGTTTGTGTGAATGGGTGAGTGGTTCCTTGACGTAAAGCACTTTGAGTGCCTTGAAGGTGGAAAAGCGCTATATAAAAATGTGACCATATTACCATATCAGTATTGAGCTATTTTATGGAAGACATTTGCACAACACCACCTCAGAAAGAGAATGACCGAGATGAGAAAGGCTTGGGCGAAATGGTAAAACAAATTTGATCATGATCTCATTCATGCGACAATATGTTATTTTGGTAAAATCCACATATTGTGATGAAAAAATTTTCTCTTTGTAACATGCTGGGCTGGTCTAGGGTAGTTTTGAATAGAAATAGGTTTGAATAGAAATGATGGACAATGATGGCGAGCACAAAAAACAATGATCAATGATTCATTTACAAAAAGTGCAAAAAACAAAATGTAAACATGAACAGAAACTAGTCTGGACTGAACAAGGACACAGTCACCACTGAGCTGCTGCGCTCTCTGCCTTTTAAGCCCAGCTGACTGACGCCTGTGTGCATCGGGGCTGGCCGTCACCTGGAGTCATGGGAGAGCAGAGACACACAGACAACACACAAAATAATTACACAACTCGAGGACAGCTCTGTGCTCAAAGACACTTTTTCCACCAACACCTCCTAGTGGTCAGTCTCAGCAATGCTCTGAATGCTCTGACAGGTGGATTTAAACAATTGCAATGAAGTGTGAACTTTCAGATGAAGCAGATGAACTTAGTTACCTCTTCAGGACAATCTAAAGATACTAATACTTTGATTCTGCTGTTTCTCTTTGTTTCTTCATGTAAAGTAGCTCAGCAAGGGATCTTTGAATTATACATATGGCGCTGAATAACTCAAATTTGATAGAATAAATACCTATTTCCTTTGTAAATGTATAATTTTGATGCCTAATTTTGTGCACTGATAATTGGATAATGTTTTATGTTTTGTAGACGCCAAACTGTTCTCTTCGGCTTACCATGGCTCTTATATTTACCAAATTTCTGGCAACTGCTAAAATTAGTAGCTCTCTGGCATTTTCGTTTTACCGAAAGTAGCTCACAGGAGGAAAAAGGTTGGAGGCCCCTGATGTAAAGCATCTTTGAGTATCTTGAAAAGTGCTATACAAGTGTTATGTATGTATTTTTATTTATTTATTTATTTTAATTATTATTATCTGATTTGTGGCAAAGGAGAAATTTAATCCAATTGGTCCAGCTGACAGAACTGAATTTCTCCTTTGCATCCTACCTCGACGAATCAGGGATTTTACAAACTATATGATTTGTGATAAAATTTTAATCTGGCTCTGAGAAAATCAACATGTTAATTTTTGGCATATCACCCACTTCTATTGTACTTTCATATGAATTCCTGTCTCATATTCTAATTACATACTGTGAAAAAAGCAAATGACGTACAGTTTGTCCAGACACCAAGCCAATGTTCAGCTCAGTAAAGATGGTACTTCGCCACATAAATTCAGCCGTGTAGTATACAATGTAATCATTTCCCATCAATACATTTTTCCATCAGTCATTTCATTCATGTGTGATCCAGCAACTGCACTATTTCTTTACTTTAATCCTCAGCCTGTTCCATCTCCTCTTTCCCGCTTTTATCCTTATTTATTTGTCAGAGGTTGCATTCAGGGACGTTCCTTGTCATTTGTCAGCGCAGCCCATAAAACACACTGTCATGACTGACTGGCCACGCTCCAAACTCATTACCTATTGGCTGACGGAGCGGGTCGTACTGTTCTGCACCGTTGTGTTCCTCCAGCTTCATTTTTTTCTCTCAACATTTTTTTTTTTTTTTTTTTTTGGTTCTGTGGAAACTTTAAATGCAGCGTTGGTCGGTGTCTTTCTCGCGCCACTCCTCTCAGCATCGCCGCTCAAGGTCACATGAATATGGATTGGGCCGTGGCTTCCAGCGCGCACATACTGATGATGAAGTCTGCGATCCACTCAGAGGGATTATAATGCAGAACGCAGGGCGGATGGGGGCCGCTGCTCCGTCCCCCCGTCCGTCTCTCCGTGAGCCCCTGTTTTTAAAGCAAAGGTGGGCATCAGCTGAATGAAACTCTGAATTCAAATCATGTACTCCACGGCTACATTTACCTGAGTACAATGTTATGCACTCAGATCCATAGACTGTATATATAAATGGACAGCCAACTCGCTATTCGTCGCCTTCCAAATTCAAAGTGAGCATGGAGACGCTCCAATTGACTTTACATTGATAAATGGACTCCTCTCTCTCTGTTACTGCTGTGAGCCTCGTTATTTTGGTCTTAAAATGTTCTTATTAACCTGCCCTACATGATCCTGATGTTTTTCATTTCACTATTTTCTCTCTAAATAAATTCCTACTCCTAATATGGAACTGGCTCCAAATTCACCTATTTAAAATTCTATGGGTAATGTCACACTCCCTTAGTCCACTTCTTTATGCTGTCTATGCTCTGAACACACAAGAAATCACCAAGAAACTGTCAAAATGTATCAGATAAATGTTGGCTAAATATTTATAATTGGACTTTTGTTAAGACTCATATAACATTTTCATTGCAAAACTATCATTAATAATTAGTTCTGATTTTGTGTCAGATTTAGTATGAGATACAGAAATGTGTTATGCCCAATATGATATAGCTTGGTAGTTATTGTGATTCCTTTGCAAGCTGTTTTTTGACAAATTATTTTCTACTTTTTAGCAATGTGGTTTAGAAGAAAGTTAATTTCTGTGTAATGTTGCACCTTGCTCCTTAATACTGAAAGAACCAACACTGGTGTCTTTTTGTGGCACTGCTCAACAAATTCCCTTTTTAAACCACTATATGATTATTATTATTACTAGTATGCACATTTATTTATACAGGTATTCAGTTACAGGTGGTTTTATAGCTCAAAAATAGGGCTGGTTTTGAGATTGTGCTGCTGTGAGAACTTTGTTTTGACTGTGCGTTGTGTTGTGATTGTGAAAAGTGCAAGCGTAGGACGGGACAGATGAAATATAAGATAAATTATTTATATTCATTCAAGATAAAAATCCTACCCATTTCATCTATTGAGTACATTTCCCATTCATGTTTTCATTTTCATGTGTCAATAAGATGGGAGTTGGCACTGCACTGAGCTGGAGTTAGAGTTACACGTGGAGCAGGCAAACAAACAGAGATTAGACAGACGTTCCTTGCTTTAATAGATAGATTATTATTATTTTTAGATATTGCCTTTAGCTTCTACTCTTCAGTCCAGCCCAGTTCAGCCACTTTGACTTCATCTTGTCATGTTATTTTATTAAATGTGTTGTGTTATTGTTAATATATAAAATCCATTTGTCCAGTCTTCTGCATTACATGTATTAAACCGCAAACAAATGTTACTTTTATTCATGTTGTTTACATTGGCATTCAGGCCGCGACAGAACTTCACTGTAATGGATAAATTATTTGGATTGACTGAAATTGAAATGGAGTGGGTGGTGGGATGACTAGGCAGGAGGAAGTATGATGAGGGGAAGGGGAGGGGGGCAAATGGGAGACTGGAAAAGCGCGGGATGTACAGCCTTATTGAGTTTCTGTTGTGGTTGATCAGGCATATCCATTTCATCATATTGGGCTGGCGGCGTGCCACTGTCTGCGGCTCCTGATCTGTCCTTATCTCGCAGTCTGTACATGCTTCCTCTGATGGTGGCCTCTTCGTGGGCTGATCACTTCAGATGTGCTTCGCGTGTGTGTGTGTTGGCTTCATTGGCCTCTCGTGTAATGACTCATGTAATTTGATTAACGCTCGTGTTTGCACTTTTTAAGCCTTTGCTGTTATTGCCCCCTTACTTGAGGTGTGATCCATCTACGCAACTGTGTGGCATAGATGGAGTACAAGTTAAAAAAGTGACAGAGTGCTTGAAAGATGTACTCTGACAACTCTTAACTCTATGTATTTGATGTATGGATTTGATTTTTGTTTTAAATATGTGAAAAAAGAGGTAGCTCATTTTAAACTAAGTCATTTTTTTTTTAGTAATTCCTCACTTACCGTATGCATTTTGAGCGTTCTAATTATTCACTTCAATACGTTTATGTTAACAGTGTATGTTCACAGTGCACTTCTGATTCCCTGAGAATGAAGTGACATTTATTCAGCCACCGTAATAACGTAACATAGCACTGATACTTCACTTGTTCGCCTCCGCTGACTCAAAATCTATTATAGAAGTTATAGAAGTGTGTGTGAACGTTACCAAACACCAACACATAAAGACGCCTCTGTACCATAGTTTGGCAACTACATCACACACAGTCCACTTGGTTTATTTTTGTATTTAAGAGGAACATTTTGTCCAGACTTGTAACACAAAAGAAATGAATTGAACCACATTATTCTACTTATATCCACCGTCTCTAATATTCTGCTTTCTATGCTTGTGCGCTCGCTTAAACCTGCTTAAAGGTGCACTGTGTAACTTTTCTGGTGGAGGGTCCGTCAAATGCTTTTCTTCATGAAGGGACATGTTATTGCTTTGTCTGAAATGTTTCACAGTCTAGTATTAAACTTTTCTATCTTCATGTAAACCAGACCAAGTTACAGGTTAGATCTATGGAGAGTAGAGATGTAACAATAACCAAAATATTGTGATATTGTATCGTCAAAGTTCTCACAATAATATCGTGGACGATTACAAGATATCGAATTATAAGTCTCTTTGCTTAAATTAAACAGTTACGGTGCAACAATGGCTAAAAAAGACAGAGGGAACTACATAGACCATGATCCTTTGCTCCATTTCAATGCAGACTACATGAAGAAATAACATTTTTAAGCACTTTTAAGTTTTATTTTTTTGGATTAAGTCTTGTCAAGGCATTTTAAGAGCAAGATTAAGCAGTTTTAGCTGTTTAGCCTCCACAAAATATTATAATAAATGTCATACTGTGAGGTGTATATCATGAAAATATCCTACCAAGAGGTTTGGATATTGTTACATCCCTAATCGTGAGCCTCTCCACCATATCGTGAGCTTCCCCATGATATCGCAATAAATATCGTACCGTGAGCATCAGACCGTGATAATATCGTATTGTAAAACTTGGATATCGGTACACCTCCCAATGGAGAGACAACCCCACTCACGATCAGAATGTTTTTTTTATGTATTTTTGGCCTGTAAAATGGCCTGTAACTGAATAAATGTAAAGTAAATGTGTTTGTTGTCATACTGTCGAACATTCGAAAGCAGAGCAGTGACACATCCATAGAAACAAGCAGGTGACGGACCCTCCACCAGAAAAGTTACCCAACGCACCTTTAAACCTCCTTAAACGCGCTGTTGTCTGTCAGTTTACTCTGCCTGCAGTAATGACTAATACTGTGATTTGATTAACACTCTTGTTTGCTTCCTGTTAATACGTCCCTCCTGTTTACATTTTCCAGTCAGCTCTCGTGGTTTTCCTCACTTGTGTTCACCGCTTTTGTTTCCCTGTTTTTCTCGCTCAGAAAACAACAAAGCTCCACTGCAAAGGTCTCGCTCCCGGCAGAATATCAATGCAGGACCCGAGGCGCTGAGAGCTACTGCCCCTTTCAAGGAGGCTCATAACGAGACTGAGGCCCATCCATCTACGGGACGATCCAAGGCCGAGGTGGGGCGGAGGAACAAACACACCCCCGGCCACGGCAGCTGTCTCGGGCCGGACAGGGAGCGGGCGATCGACAGAGAGGTGATCAAAGGGGGGGAGAGAGAGAGACAGGTGCAGGTAGAGCCGGCGGTAATTCAAACAACACCTGCCATGACGGTCAGCAACGGAGACACAGATGTGGAGGCACTGCTGGCGAGACTCAGGGCCCTGTGAGAATAAACAAACCAAATATTTGCTTGTTTACACTGAAAATAATAGGCTTTGGCTCATACTTTTTGAATATTTTTTGTATAAATTTGATAAGACTTACTTATCAAATATTATAGTTACACAGCAACACCTTCTACTACTTATGGGCAAACCTGTAAAGCCTTTATTAACACTGCACTGTGTAAATTTCCCACTATCTGCTTTTCTCCATGGACTTATTATTATTGCTTTACCCAGAATATTCCACAATATGGCTTTAAACTTCTCTATCTATTTTGCATTTATGTCATTTACAGGTATTTTTGTTGCTTAAACCTATGCATTCTTACTGTAAGCAGGGTCACCTCTCCACAGATCTGACCTGTGACTCGACTTGACGTTTCAAAAAAGCTGATTACAGTTTCATGTAGACAAGCAGTGGTGGACTCTGCACTAGAAAAGTTACATAGTGCACTTTAAATGTTAACATACCAAACATAGTACCAGTAGCAACACATTTGACAAACAAAATAAGGGGTACTGAAAACTTTATGTGCTTAAAAATGAATGTAATCCAGTTGTTTGTAAATGGTACACTCCAGTGGTTGAACAGTGGTTTAAACTTTGACCCAAGTACATTTTAAGAGCCGATACTCACAGTTAACAGCTTTTGACATGTCTTTAACTATATGCAGCATAACATATGTACAAGCTTTTTTTCTCTCTAAAAGGGAATGTGCAGAAGCTAAGCACTTTGATTGCATTTTAAGATATGCAAATTAGATGTATTAGCCGTCCATATTATTTCTAATATATGAATCTTTTTTACATGTGCTTTTTTCTTATTTTCTTTATTGCTATCATCCCTTAATGTCTTTCTGTCTTTTGTTGGAAACTTGTCTTTTATTTGTGTTTTCTAATAAGCAAAAGTCTTAAAAACAACTTAAAGTAATTCTTGATGGTAAAATTAAATAATTGTAACATTTCTATTTAGTCATTATCACTTTATAATGACGATTATTACCTAAAAACAATGTAACTTCTTAAGGCTTTTCATAGAGAAAACTATTGAAATTATATAACTTTTATAGTTTGCATTTACAATAAAATACATGCAAAATAAATATTCTTTTGTGATTTTTTATTTTTTTACATTTTTTAATCAACTTCCATCGAGCTTTGGGTGTTTTGAAAGGCACTATATATATCCAGTAGTTATAAGTAATAAGTTAAGTTTACTGTGCAAATGTAGGAAAAAAAATCCTAAAAAGTTCTCAAGAACAGGTGTGAACTTTCATCACCCTTTTATTCAAATGAATCAGCGCGTCAAAACCACCCTTAACATGACAGCTACTGTACTTTTCAAATGTGTCAGTTTAATTCACAGGGGGATTTTGCAGACTTGTACTTTGCAGATGGCACCAGAACTGAGACAGAAGCAGAGACAAGAGGCCATTTAATCTGATACGTAATGATGAGGTCCATGCGCGGTCACCTGTCAGCCTGTAAATGGACCATTATTACCAGTTTGAAATGTAACCTTACCTGGACTATCGCCACATTCTCTACACTTCATTCACTTGAAAGTACTGTACCTGATTTGTACTGTCTTAAAACATGAAAAAGATCTTTTTAATGTTACGCTATTTGCTGAGGTCCAACTGTAATTCTCACTGTGTTAACACCTTATTATTAACCAACATATGTTATTAGCTACTTTTCATCAATCATAAATCATCATCATAATTTTTTTTTATTCATTCATTAACGGTAACATGGTGATCTACATATCAGGGTTCCCACGGTCATGGAAATCCTGGAAAAGTCATGGAAACTGAAAATGTCATTTTCCAGGCCTACAAAAGTCAATGCAATTTGTAAATTCAATGAAAGTTTTGGAAAAGTCAGAGAATTTTAATATCTCTTTCACACAACTACAGCATTCTGTTAAGTTATCATTAGGTTATTATGATTATTTACAAACACCTGCGCCTTTTGTTTAAAAGAGACAACAATAAATGCCCTGACAGTATTCTGAATGTTAAAAAATATATAATACCAGACCATAAGGTGAGTGGAAAGAGTTAACATTTCATATTTATCCCTAAAACTATGCTCAATTCTATAGGTGCCATAAAGTCATGGAAAATTCACTTTACCTCATGAAAAAGTCATGGACAAGTTTTGAAATTTTGTCAGTGAAAAAGAGTGGGAACCCTGACATATGTTATGTGGTAATATCCCATTGAAGTAAAATAAACCCTCTTTAAATGTACATTTGGGGGCTCGGCTTAAATAAGTGTCAGCACATTAAGTAAGGGGGAATCTGAAATGCATAAAATATAAATATAAAACAAGATAAAAAAGTACAAGACTGATATGTTTATTCTTATTTACTTATTCATAAAATGTGACAAAGTTAAACAACAAAATGAACAAAATTGAGCCCTTATTAGCTACTTTTCATTAATCATAAATCATGATAATCTTTTTTTTTCTTCTTTTTTACCATTCCATACCACAGCAACATCAATACTTAGGATTACTGTAATTATTTGCTATTATTGTGAGTGTATCTTATGTTTTTGCTTTGGTTTGTTAATAGCCTCGTATTTAAATGACAGATAATTTCCACTAAAAATACTCAAATTTCTGTGTTTCCAGAATGCATCAATATTATTTTGATCTGGAGGATTAAGCGTGTGGGTGTTCTCCTTTGCCTAGTACAGTGTTTTCTGGCATGATCTTACAAAAAACAAAATTAGAATGCAGAACTGATTTTAAGAAGATTAAGGTCGCAACACTCCTACAAAAGTGTCACCAAACGTTCCAAAAAAGAATTTCGGAACAACGTAAAATAATTTTCCTAACACCAAGAGAACTTTATAATTGTTTTATTACATTTGATAAGAGCTAGTGGAATGTCTGCCCGTCTTGAAATAGGATCCTGGCTCTGCATAAGCTTTGACAATACATTTTGTTAATTGGCTGCATGTCTTCAAGATCCAAAAAGTGATTAGACTTTGTTCCAGCAACTGTGAGAGCCTCTGTCTTTGAAAAGAAATCAGGAAAATGACCGCCTAAACTCATACGCGGTGCAAATTGAGAGGAGAGTGCGAGCAGAAGGAGGCTACAGTCTTGTTATGCCGAGGGAGCCTTCATTACTCAGAGCCCTGTGTTCCAGCCATGAGGTTTATCTATGCGCCTAATAAAGTGCTGGGAAACATATTGTGTGGCAGATTGCAATCTAGACCTCTTTGATTGGAGATGAAGTTGGAAATGTGTCGTAGGATTTGTATCGGATGTAAATAAAAGTGCAAATGGGATCAACAGTTGCAATTCACGAAACGAAAAGAAAAATGTTCTGTGGTTCAGTTTATTGGCAGACATAGAATCACTCAGTACTGATGAAATGAAATGCGTTTGAGTAATAGTCAGAGCACTTAATCACATACAGTCAAGTCATCTCTATATGTGGTTTCTTTTATTTCTTCATATGCATATTTTTTTATTATTGTATCCTGTTTTTTATTTGTTTAAAATAGGTTTCACAGGAAATTATTTGTGCCATGTCATGTTAGAGTTATTATTATTATTATTTATTTTATTTTATTTTTTTAAATAAATACAAATGGAATGATAATATTTCTATCAATTATTAAAGGTTATAACTTTGTTCCCTAGTCAAAAACACACCTGAGGAGGTATTATGTCATTCATGCATGTTTGAGTAATTTAGCGATCTCTCCCAGGCCCTAATCGAACCCTCCTTACGGTTAGCAGTTAAATTCTGTCCAAGGCTCCGCCCACAAGAAGCCTTTGTCATCCATGCTCTCACAACAATTCTCCATAAATATACAAAACCATGATACAAAACTGTACACAACAACTTGACAAACATGATGCAATGTGCAGTAGTTTAATTATTGGGATGCAAGCTGGCTGTGCTCTGAAGGGGGAGTGACTTAATACAGGGAGCAAAAGTAGGAGGGAGCATCAAAAACAACCTTACAAAAACATGTAAATAAGTTGTTTTCAGTAAATATAACATTTTCAAAACATTAACAGTTACATGGTGATCTATGTAATTGGGTTCCCACAGTCATGGAAATCCTGGAAAAGTCATGGAAATTGAAAATGTAATTTTCCAGACCTGGTAAAGTCAGGGAAATTTGTAAATTCAGTGAAAATTTTGGAAAAGTCATGGAATTTTAGTATCTCTTTCATGCAACTACAGTGTCTTTTTAAGTTATTATTAGGCTATTATGATTATTTGAGAACGTATGTGCCTTTTTGTTTAAAAGAGACGACAAATGCACTGAGAGCATTTTGAATGTTAAACTATAATACCAAACCATAAGGTGAGTGAAAATATTTATCATATTTAGCCCTAAAAGTATGCTCAATTCTACACATGTAGGGTGCCATAAAGTCATGGAAAATTCACATTACATCATGAAAAAGTCATGGAAAAGTTTTGAAATTTGTCAGTGAAAAAGAGTGGGAACCCTGATATATGTTATGTGTTAATATCCCACTGAAGTCAAATAAACCCTCTTTAAATGTATATTTGGGGCTCGGCCTGTGAAGTGTCACTACATGAAGTAGGGGGGAATCCCAAATGCATAAAATATGAACATAAAACAAGATAAAAAGAACAAACTGATATGTTTATCCTTATTTACTTATTCATAAAATGTGACAAAGTTAAACAACAAAATAAATGAAAAGAGCAGAAATAATTATCATAATTAGATAACATTTTATATTTCCAAACAATACTTTATATAACAATGAATTACTTAAAAACGTTATTATTTTGTCAGATTTCCCATAATTGTTTTCGTTCTTCTGCAGGAGTTGTGATGTGCGGACACCTTCTGAGCGCGTGCAGAGCAGAGGTAGCGTGCTAGCGGCGGTGAGGCGGCTGCTTTCCTGCTCCTCGGGCCAGGGTTTGTCATTGCGCGCTGTGATCTCACCTGTTCTGGCAGAAGCTTTGTCGAAAACACATAGGCACAGCACGGTGACAGCAACAAGAAAGGAAAGACGCTCCAGGTCACGATCACACAGGAGGGAGGCACACGACATTACACTCTGGTTTTACAAATTCGGCTCATTCTGTTCCTGCAAGCATCAACATAATAGATTAGATGTGGAAAGTGGAATACAGGGTTACTGCGGGAGAGTCTGTTTGTTCCTTATCAAAATCAGATGAGGCAGTAGGTATAAACTAAAGGCAAGTTATTCTCGTGTTGTTGTTAAGTGCTTTTATAATTATAATATCCTTCAAGCTGTCCTGGATTGTTAAGAATTGGTTTAAAGACCCATATTGTGCTATTTTCTGATCTATGTTATAATGATGTTTCCTCACAAACATACCTGGAGATGTTTTGTTTTGTTTCATTCATTCAGTTTTTCTCTCAAACAGAAAATACTCTGTTCCATCTTGTGATGTCACGTGGTAATACAGGAAGTGTTCCACTGTGTTTTTAAACTTCATACACCTTTACTGGAATCAGTTTGAAAAGTTTAGCCATGGAATTACCAATATCTACTAAAGGCAAGAAGTAGCTCTTAACTTGAAAACTAAAGCTTCATTGACAAGGTGGAACAGAGCATTTTGAGCTTTTGAAATGTACACAGACTAGTAATAAAAGATTACTAAAACATCTGTGAATGAAACAAAACACAACTCCAGCTATGTTTTTGATGAGGTAACAACATTATAACATGACATAAAACTCAATTTTGTGCAATATAGGGCCTTTAAAGGGACAGTCCAGAATTTTGGACATAGGACCTTATTTCCTAGTAAGCCAGAGTGTTGGAGACGTGTGGAGACACTTTTTTAAATATTCCATCCAGTCCTTGTATTTGCAGAGGTCGCTGGTGCTAGGCTAGTGCATGTCAATGGTCATATTTAGCCTGCCACTAAACCATTCCACAAAACACCCGAAGCAAATCTGTTATTACACCAGACTGTCGATGTAAATGTTTGTGTTGATAGAATAATGTTTGAAATAAACCTAACTTTGCATCACATGGATTGTCACATGTTGAGGAACTATTTTCTCAGCAGCAGCGGAATTTTACTTTGCTGGTAAGATAGGTGCTAGGTGATATCAGTTCCGCCGCTGCCAAGCTTTCAGGAAGTACAACTCGCTGCTGCTACTCAGACGTAAATCCTTCAAATGCAAGGTTGGTTTTACTTCTAAAATTATTCTGTCGACACAGACATTCACATCAACAATCTGGCGTAGCAATAGATTTGTTTCGGGTGCTTTGTTGAGTGGGTAAGACTGTTTTTAGTGGCAGGATAACTATGGCCATTGACATGTACTAGCACCAGCGACCTCTGCAAATACAAAGACTGGATGGAATATTTTAAAAAGTGTCTCCACACGTCTCCAACACTCTGGCTCACTAGGAAATGAGGTCCTATGTCCAAAGTTCTGTACTGTCCCTTTAAGGAATACTTTATTTTGTGTGTAGGAAAATTTGCCCTCTGCATTTGACCCACACTTCAGTGCCTGTGGGGCAACTTTCCAGGAGCAGGGATGCACACACACAGGGGCCATCTCCAGATCATGATCAAATTTTGGTCTGTACTACCTTGACTCGAAGATTTTACCACAATATAGCATCAAATTACAGGTAAGATCTGTGGTGAGGTGACCCTGCTCACAGTAAGGATGTGCAGTATGTTCTTCAAGATATTTGTCTGGTTAAAAAAAATCACATAATTTAATAAAGATAGATATATTTAATGTGTTCTGCAGTAACATCTCCAAACATGCCACTCTGTTTTAATCATGATTTGTTTCTTTAGAATAGTCAATCTATATATTAAAATATTTTAATTTCTTGACATGTGCTAACATTAGAGATCAGGATCTTCCCTTGTGAGCTTGGGTTTTTGGTCTGTTAAAACTGCGCTGGTCGAGGTGAGGATTGCGGTTAGAATTTGAACATTGAATAAGCCTCTTGCTCTCTGTCAGCATGAGCCTTTTTTCTAAATATTTCATCAAGAAAAAGATATCTCCCCACCCAAGTGAGTAGAGGCACCTCGACATAAAACATTAATTAAAATACACATTTTGCAACAGTTTCCCCCCCAAACTAGACATGGAATCATCAAATATTGAGTTTTATGAGTCAGATGATATACTGTACTAGAGCTCATTATTAATGGTGGTAAATTGTCCAAAGCTATGAATATCTCCTCTCCAAGTAACTGTCTAAGTGGCTTATGTTCTGTTCTTTGTACTTACACTGCTAAAATGGTCACTTTAAGACACACTATGGAACTTTCTGGTGGAGGGTCCATGGAGTATTCCACAGTATGGCATTAAATGTTTCTATTTTGATTGTATTGGTGCACTAAAAATACTTTGCAAGGCATGAAGATAACTTTAATGTCATGGTGTGGAGCCAATAGGCAAAGCAATAACATTTCCATAGTACACCTTTAAAATGATTTGAATTTGGAATAAGTTACTCTTACTACTTTTTATTCATGCTAAATTATCTGTTTTGTTGTGTTGTGTTGTGTTATCAAATTACCCCTGAGATTATCAAGGACTGAAACAACATTTGTCTTTCATTCTAGAGTACAAAACAAAGTACAATTAATACAACATATTGGTATGAAAGCAACTTTGGATTTGGAATTTTTGCCAACAAAATCTTGGATTTTTGCAATTTTTTGAACTAAATTCAATGAGTATACAATACAAAATATAAATACAAGAGCAGATTCACATTTTCTCTATATTATTCAGTGTATATCTAAAGAAACTCAACTAAAAGTGGTCTTCTTCTGCTGCCGTCATTGCAAAACACCCCACAAGTGGGTACTATCCATGTATTTTGGAGATATGAAAAATCAGTCACAGCAATTAACAAATCAAAACAAAATACAACATTTATTTAATCAATAAGTGAACACTGTTTCGGTGCATCTGACATCTGACAGTGAGTCGTAGCCTGTCCTTCTCTGCTGTGGCTGTGGACCTCAGGGGTGGCTGTAGTTTCTCCTAGAACAGCTGTGAGTTGTCTGTGGCGGGGGTCCAGTTTAGGTATGAGTGTCCCCTCAGCAGCCTCTTCATGCTGTAATACAGAGACTGGTGAGACGCAGGAATGTCCTCTAGGAACAAGAGGAACAGGACATCCTCGCACTCACTGAACAAACAGAAACTACAGCCAATACAAAATAATCAATCAGTTCTAAATGTGTATCTTTTACACAGTTTAAACAATAGTACCTGGCCAGCTGCATCTCTGTGGAGCAACACTCGCTCTGCAAATATCTGCAGCTGATCACACAGATGGATTTCCCGCTTTTATAAATGGCGTCAGCGATGTTCTACACAATGGGTTTCCCTGTGAATATGAAATAGTTGTTCAATAAATATGTATGTACACCAGTCTAGTCTAGTTTGGACACACTTTTGTATCTTTATTTTCATGACTAAATCAAGTGGGAGTCACATTCATGAACACTAGCTTTGATGAAGCTACAGTGGTCCCTCGTTTACCGTGGGGCTACATTCTAAAAATAACCTGCAACAGGCGAAATCCGCGAGGCTGTCAGCTTTATATTTTGCAATTATTATATCTGTTGTAAGGCTGTAAAACCCCTCACCACACACTTTATACACTTTTCTCAGACAGGACTGTTACAACCCTTTTTCCATCCTTCTTAAAACTTATTGCTGCTGTCGTCCTTTTGTTATTTTCCTTCTTTATGTAACGAACCAAAGATGAATTTATTCCGTATTAGAGCCCTGCAGCCGCGTAACTTCTACCTTCCTTCGGCATGTCCAGAAGTCCAACTTTTTCTGTGACGGTTTGCATCTTCCCCTGCCTTTTGGATGTAACTGCAGGAGCCTTTGTCAGTGCAGAACGTTTCGTCGATATTGTGGGTTTTGTCGGGGAGAAAACTTGTAAACATACAGCACTTCAGAATCACACTGCGAAAAAATGTATGTAAATTTAACAAGCTGAACGCATTCTGTTCTGTACAGGAGACACGGCACGGAGGAGACTGATTGACAATGGTCTACAGTCACTTAGCCAATCAGGACGCAGGAGGAGGAACACAATGCAGGTTCATATGCTGTAAAAAAAAAAACATGCAAAATTGTACTAAAAAATCCATGAACCAGCGAGGCAGCGAAAAGTGAACCGTGTTACAGTGAGGGACGACTGTACTTGGTTGGTAGCCAAACGTCGGTATCAAAATTAATCCATCAATTAGTTCACGGTTAAATACATTGTAGATATCTTACTGAAGGCATCAAAACTATGAATGAACAGACATGGAATTTAGTAAACATGAAAGAATAAAATAGCTACTCTTTGCTTTGAATACTGCTTTGCAAACTCTTGGCATTCCTAAACTTCATCATCAAGGGTTTGCAGCTCTTCTACTCGACAAAGAGTGGCCATTTTGAGGAATCTGAATCTAAAACACAACACACATTCATTTTACTTTTTTCCCTTGAGTCTATACATCCTGCTTTATATATTTAATGTCTGCAGTGTGTGTCCAATGTAGAAAGTAGTAAACATAAACAAAAGACCTTGATAAAGACCCTCACCTTGGAATGCGCTGCTCGGGATTCTGCCAAGTTTTACTCCGTTAATTCTTTTTCTTTCCATTCTGTTATAGTTATAGGGATAGAATAGAAGATGTGTGTGGGCAAACATACAATGGCAGAGGTCTTACTGATCTTTTTTTATATCATGGGCACGTACTGAAGTTTCAATATTTTTCTCCCAGTTGTAAATTTTGTGCACAGATTTTTCCTGTTGTTGGGAAAATATATCCAGGATCATTTAGAGTATAAGTGGCTCAAATTTCCAGTGGACTAGAGAAAGTATGTGCGATTTACAAAGAATTTAATGTATTTCTGTTAAAGGTAGTTATTATAAAGGGTTATAGTGCCATATTTTCATTTTACATTGTTCAAAAACATTTCCTGGCACATTCAAACCACACAATGCTCTTTCATCAACAGCGAATCCTTGAGCTCTTCCCAAACCTTTGGTCTCTGTCGCGGGCCCTTTTTTCCATCCTCATTTGTCTTTTCTCTCTCAGATTCAAAGTCAAAACGAAGCCATTTCGGAGCCATTTTGTGTGAAGTCGTACCAAGCGGCAGCACTTTGTGGCAGACCTCCCACTAATCATTTTACATGGGGAGCAGAGTCACCTTGTTACTGGGCTCAGATCCAGCAGGAGGGGGAAGTAAACTGACGCTGTGAATGGAGTATCCAGGGACACATCGACCACTCACATGATATTAGACGTGCCCTTTTTACAGGAAAAAACACTTTGTATATATGTTAGGGTTTATATTGTGTGTGGTTGAACACTTAAATATCTTGCGTTCATATTCAAGAAGTGGAGATAATAAAAGAAAACTGATAACCTACATAAGTGTCGGACTACACTGGTGTATGAATGTGTGTGTGAATGGTGTGGTGGAGTGGTTCCTTAAATGTGCACGATGTAACTTTTTGGTTTTTTGCATATGACAATGCTCTACTTGGAATCTTCTAGCCAGTTTGGCACCACTTAGTACCTTTGCTCAATTTAATTTCTCTGCAGTGACTAGGTCAGGAATCAAAATACTCTAGATGGTTTGCAAAAACCCCAGAAGAGCAAGTTCGGGCACCAGCCAATCAGCGAAGAGCCATACATTCAGTGTTGTCAACAATTCCCGAGATCGAGGATTTAAAGCCAGAATAAAGAGAATGTTTGGTGAATTTTATCAAGGGGAAAGACTTTATTGCCCTTCTTCCTATGGGATTTGGTAAAAGCTTAGTATATCAGTTAGCGGCACATTACATACATCATGACCAAATAGCAGTGATTGGGTAAATTAAAAAGTACCCGCCTACCGTTGAGCAAACGAATTCTAACGCTGTGAGGACAGACGATTGCTACAAAGTGAAACTGACTGAATCAGGCTAGGACTCTTCTACAGTATGACATTAAACAGCTCTACCTTACATTTATTCAATTACAGGTGGTTTACAGCTCAAGAAAAACTAGAAAAACATGCATACTTCTGGTCTGGTTTGGTCTCCATGAAGATAGAAAGATGTAATACCATACTGTGAAACATTCCAGACAAAGCTATAATTTCTCCATAAAGAAAAGCATCTGACGAACCCTCCACTAGAAAGGTTACACAATGCGCCTTTAATGTAAAAGGCTTTGGAGGTGGAAAAGTGTGTGTTTTATGCCACAGGGTTCAGTGGTTGGAGCACTCAACCGCCTAGTCTGAGATTGATGTGTGCATCAGTCTACCCCAGGGCAGCTGTGACTACTGAAGCAACTTGCCCCCACCAAGTACGGAGTGAATGAATAATGACTTAGAGTATTGATACTCTGCAGCTGATGTCATCAATATTTCCTAAAGGTGTGATGCTAACTGTAGGCAGCTCTTTGTCTGAAGCTCTGTTACACAGGTTACACTTAATCTGTGCTTTTCTTTAACACAGTCTGATCATAAAGTACTGACTTAGCTGAAATTAAAACAGGTGAGATGATGTTGTACTCTCACACATAAAATTACAGTCACAATCTCGCCAGCGTTATTATTTTTAGTCACTTTCACCTTTTTGTTGAAATTCAAAACTCCTAAACAGGACCATGAACGTTTGTATTGATCACAACTCCTGAAAATGTGCTGTTTAAATCTTTTTTGTTTTGTTTTTCTTGAGTTTTCAGATGAGCTAGACACATTTTTGGCAGTATTTCCTAATGTTTGTACTATCACCATGGTAACTCCTAAACATTATACCATTAGAGATACATGTGGAACACCCCCAGATGTGATGCCACTGCAGAGTCTGTTACCTAGCAACCACATTACACATTACTGCACACAAAACTCCTCTAATTTACACAAATTATTATTTGACAAATTAAAAAATCATGTTTAAAGTATCAGAAAAATGTATTTCTTATGTATAAATGGTGCCGAACTTTTGGATAGAATTCTCCCTAGTGTGATGTAATCAATATGAAACTCTCAAGAACAGATTACTCCGCTTGGAATTTTCAACATATTTTTCAACTTTTCTTTGCAAACTGCAGCTTGATTTGTGTAAAACTCATTTATATTTACAACATCTGCAAACAGAAATAGAAGGATGTTGCAGGTAGATTGTAGGTTTTCTGTGGGTCTTAGAATTCTTTTAATCCATTCTGTCCAAGTATGTTATGTATTGCAAATTGGAGTTTTGGACATACACCCTTAAAAAAATCTCAGAAATGAAAATGTTTTGCGAAATCTTTCATACGATAATCTTAATTGTGTTTTAGTAAAAAGAGAAGTCCAACCTGTGATAGAGTTGTTAAGAGTGATGTCATTTCTGGGTCCAAGAGAGGTTGAATTATGGCAAAACAAAAATAAATAAATAAATATATCACTTTAAACGGCAAATCCTACTCTAGACATCTGATCTGCCCTTGAGCTAAAGGGATTCTAAAATGTAATGTCGATCTACAGGCACTGACGTAACCATGGAAACCAAAACTAAACAGTGTTTTGACGTTGGTTTCCTCCAAAGTACGTGAGCCTGTGCATTGTTTCATTCTGTCATTTTAATTCAGACAATCAGACAGAGTAGCTAAACACAAGTCAAAGCTAACTATAATTTTTAGCATTACAATTTCTCATTTTTGTCTTTAAATTACCCATTGATTTAGTAAATGAAGATGTAAACAAAACCCAAACTGTGGAGTTAGGACATTTCTCTAGTGTTCTCCCATCTCCTCTAACCGAGGAAGAAGTAGAGAAAATGATGGAGGACATATTTTCCACTTCAGTCTTAAATCGGTCTGTCAAAAAACTGAAATCTATGGTCCGTAAAGTAAGAACCATGGTGGACTCTGTAAAGGCCGAACTGAGATGTGGGTGTTGTGTTTCCCCCGAGGAGCCCACTTCACACACTGAGCCAAGCCGAGACCAGGTCAACCCGACTTTGCTCTGTCAAAGAACACATGAGAAACAAGTGCCCCCCTCGTTGGCTTCATTTGCCCTCTGAAGAGAATCTGGAGATCATTGATCAGAGTGAGGAAGGCACGTTCTGGTCCCTCTCCTCCATGGCCTCTGAGAGTTCAACAGGTGAGCGAGGACCTACCATCTCCTGTAAAGGACTCAATTTGTCCCAAAAGGATCTCATTCAGGTCACAAAAACACCAATGACAGTTCAAAAGCAAGACTCTCCTGATCCTGAAGATGAGCAGAAGCCAGAATATCCATGTGAAGAGAACATGGCTGAGGTGGAGGTGTCATCACACAGCTTCAGTCAGGACACCTTCTGCATACATGAGCTCCATCAACTCCTCTACTTTCCCCTTATCTGGGCAAGACTTTATATACCCCCCACTGTGAGAGAGACCGTCGAAGAGGTGGTAAAAATCCTGGAGAGGAAGGCTGTAGAGCTGTGTGGCGAGAGCAGCAGCCTGAGCCATGATACCCGAGAAACCGCCGCATCCATCGTCAGTGCCATTTTGTAGGAACGCATTTCTGGAGAACCTCAAGTTTCCACAACAGTGTCAGGAATCACTGTGACAAAGGTGCCCTGGTTGCAAAAGATCACACAGAACATCAAGTCCTTCTATGTCAGATGTTATGCCAAAGCAGCCTTCCTCAAGACTCTACAGAGGCTATGCTCCTGCAGACTCTCTAGTCCTACTGAGGAAGAGTTGATAGAGCAGGCACATACTTATCTGGAGAAGCTGTCTCGGCAGTCCGAAGAAGACTTGTATCAGCGTCTGTTTATGTGCATGAGCAATGGAGGCCAGTTGAGCGAGGAGCTTTCTGACTTCCTCTCCATTAGCTTGAATCTGCCTCGAGGTCGTAAACCGTCCCTGAGGGATATCCTAGAGGAGGTCCAGCTTTTTATGTGCAAGGTTTATAGCTGGATTCAAGCCCAGAGGACCTTCACTAACCCAGTCCAGAGAGCTATGGGAAGGATACTCAGAGAGCCTTCAGAATGTGCAGAAATGCATTTGATGAAATCATGCACTTTTCCCCTGTTTGCAATGGGGATTTCTAAATTATAGTCCAAGGGGGAGCTCCTACAGCTACAGTAGAGTTCATGGTTCCTCCTTTTCCAGTGGAGTATGGATGACTTCAAGGATGAAAAAGAACCTGCAAGGGACTGCTGCTGAAGGCATCCCGCCAGACAATGGGACATCAAAGTGAAGCCTGACCAGTGTCACTTCAAGAAAAAAGCTGAAGCTGTTCTTAAGGATCTTTGTGACTGTATCATTTCCTAGAAGGTTTGGTCAGGTAAGGCTGCTGTTGGACTGATTTCATCAATGCCGTGATGGAGGAAATATGCAGGCATCTGGTCCTACCAAAAAAGAAGAAACACACTCTGGGATCATTCATGCGATTTGTGAGGAGTGCCTTCTGCTCTTGGCACTAAAGCTCGCCCCTCTGCCCCGACACCA
Organism: Boleophthalmus pectinirostris; assembly: GCF_026225935.1. Classification (NCBI taxonomy): domain Eukaryota; kingdom Metazoa; phylum Chordata; class Actinopteri; order Gobiiformes; family Gobiidae; genus Boleophthalmus; species Boleophthalmus pectinirostris. The sequence goes on from NW_026571140.1 coordinate 28,850,392, forward strand.
ACGTGGTCTAAAATCGTGTCATGTAGTATCTTTTAAACAAGTCAGGTTCTCATATTAGTAGTCCTGCAGCCTCTTTTGTTGATCTGTCTCAGTCTGTCAGCTGCCTGTGTATTGTGTGAGTTCCTCTTTGAACATCCCTGTAAGGCTGTGTTGAAATTTGCCTTGGTTCTGTGTTACTTTTGCTGCCTTTGTTGTCATGTTTCGGCGTGTGGTGTTTTTCTTGTTGTTTTAAAGCACGAAAGACTAAAGCACACCTCAACACGTTTCAAAGAAGTGGGGTGTAGTTGCCAAATATCAGAGCAGATATTGAGTTGCTCTAATGCGCTCATTCAGGCTTTCTTTAAACAGCTGAATGCCCTCCCGCTGTCTGAACTCTTCATATCTGTGTGTTTATTTGTCAGCATGCGCAACAAATTAGGAAATGTTTAAAATGCAGATTTGTGAGGACAATATGGACAATGGGAGGGATTGTCATTTTAAGATACTGAAGAGAGAGTTGGTGAGTCACCCATAAATAATAGGATCATTGAAAAACTCACCCTGATCATACAAAAAATACATTTTCTCAGTCAATCAGTAAGTACTAACTGATATGTTAAAGGTGGACTATGTAATTGTTCTGGTTCTGCTTACACTCAGGGTTCCCTTGGTCATGGAAATCTTGGAAAAGTCATGGAAATTTTAGTATCTCTTTAGTATTTCTACAGCGTTCTGTTCAGTTATCATTAGGCTATTATGATTATTTCCTAACATATGTGCCTCTTGTTTAAAAGAGACGACAATAAATGCTCTGACAGTATTTTGAGGGTTAACATTTCATATTTGGTGCTAAAAGTATGATATATTCTACACATAGGGGATTGTAAATTCATGGAAAATTCACTTTAGGTCATGAAAAAGTCATGGAAAAGTTTTGAAATTTTGTCAGTGAAAAAGAGTGGGAACCCTGTACACTGAAAAAAGTCATATCTAGCTAAATTCAAATTGAGGAAATTAAGAAAAATCTACTCGATTTCAGTAGATTTGACTTGAAAAGTAAAATCATCTACTAATGGAATAAGTCATTTTTTGTCTATTAAAACTAAATAGGATTTCATTTCTTATTGCAAAGAGTTGTTTGTGTAATAAGATGCATTTTTCTGTTCAAATAGTCTGGTTCCATTGGTAGATAATTTGTGATAAAATGTGCTCAAAACAAGATAATATTTCCTTAATTCAGGCCATTTTAACTTGGCAAGATATTAGTTTTTTGCATTGTATTGTGGAGATGTTATTGCTTGCATTCTTTTACTCCGTCCATTTACTCTTTAATCTATTTGTTGCTTTCTTGGCAGGGAGTTTTCTTTATCATTTTGGTGATTTAAAATAGTAATAACATCATATTTAAAGTTTCACACCATATAACATCATTGCACACTGTAGTATTTTGACCAAGACTCTTCTTCTTGGACAAACAACAAAAGGTCTCTGTCATGTCCTGGTTCAACATAACATATTTACAAGTAATTTTATTTTCATACTTGAAGCTGTATGTATTTAAATGTCCTATTTAATGTCAGTCATTTTACACACTTGCATATTCAGTGTGATTTTATGTCTTTAAACGCTATACACCCCAGATTCCCTATGGAGCCAGCTCTCAGCGGAGTGACGACTGTAAAAATCCTGTGTACAGTTGTGCTTGTGGCAGCGGCAGAAGTGCGACACATCTGGCTTTGATCACCATGGCGATGCCGTTTTCGAGAGTGACGGGAAGAGCGAGCGGAGGGGTAAGGCGAGAGAGGGGGCTTCTCCAGGGAATCATTATCCTGTTTAGTGCGCCTAATGAGAGAAAAGGTGCTGTACCTCTGCTAACTGCTGGCCCTGTTTGAAATGCACCCACACAAAGACGGCACTTATGGCTGGAGCATACTAGTGCAAATAAACCTCGTAAATCTCCATAATGTGAATATGAGATGTCTATACACACTCGTTAAACTGTCAACATACAGACATACATATACATACAGAAAACTGTTGTTGGAAGAAGGTAGTACCAGGAGCGCTTGAGTCAAATAAAACAAATGCACTGAGCTGAGATTAAAAGTTCACAGCCGTTTCAGGCAGGAAAGAAACATTTGGCTAAATCCATTATGTAGTTTTAATTATTTAACTCTGCTAACTTTTAACAAAAGATTTAACCTTTTTGCTACTAATCGCATTGCCTGTTTCCTCAAATCTGGGTTCTTATAAGCCCCAAGCCTGAACCAAAGTGGACTGATGCACAAGGAAGGGTATCTATAATTAAAAATATATATGCAATCATACAAATTGCCTAATTACTTGATGGCAGGTGATTTCGTGTGGCGGTGGCCCAAAAAGTCTGGCTCAACTTGTTACCATTTCAACTCTGGACTGGATAAAACCACTTAAAAATAAATAAAAGAAAAGATAACAATTTTTCATCAACATCTTCCCAACAATTGTATAGTAGTGTAGCTTTATTCCAACCTCAGCTTGGTGCATTTGCAACTCAGACGTTCCAAAGAAATGTTTTTACATTTTAAAATAGAAGCTGGCATTGCTCTCTGCTTCTTACCAAGTTGTAATAGGTTTGTTTGGATAAAATGCTGCGGACCATGGGAATATAAATGGGGACTGTGGCTCTAGTACACAGGTAAATTATGCTTTTTTGGACTTAGCCAGAGCACGTTTTTCTCAAAGGATGTTGGCCAAGTCATGGTTAGGAATTCTGCCTTTTTGGATTCGTTTCTCAGGCTAAACAGGCCACAGCCAACCCCAAAAACAGATGAGAGCTGAAATTATACCATTCCCTGGCTCTTACCAAATTGAGTGTGTGCTGTTCATAGTGATTTGGTGCCACCCTTCAACAAAATTCAACCATTTTCTTTTCAGCTCAAGAGTGAATTTGTTGCCCAATTTCACTAAAACCTTTCTGCCAAATGCCATCTAATCAAATTGCATTTTTCAGGCCAATCTTATGCTTTTGTCATGCACCTTTGGTATTGTTATTGAACAAAACTTTTGCACTTTTCATGGTTGCACTCAAAAAGCTCTAAGAATTCAATATAATGACCAACCAAGAAATACTGGAGGACTAGCATTTTCTACAGCCCATTAAAAATGTGCCTCACACAAATATGAGTATTTGCTGATGGGAAGCCAATTCATTCTTTATTGCACTTTGAAAATAGGTTCTAAACTGGCTCTAATGTTCACTCCCCTTTTTAGAGAATTCACACTGAGGGTTTCAAACAAAACTGTGTCACAGCTTCAACTTTTTCAAGCATAGAAAAATTACATCTCTGTAGAGACAAGGAAGTGGTAAACCTGTCACCAGAAAAGTTACATAGTGTACCTTTAAGGGTTTTAGTTTCTATGGGATACGGCGGACTGCAGGTCAGCTTTGCAGTGGAGAGATTGTTATTTTATTTCAGGGACTGGGGAGCCTCTTCATTCAGTATTAAAAAGCAGAGATTTCATGCCTGTGTACCAGCAGAACTTTGGTACTCCTGGTCCTAGTGCTCGGTCCCTTTTTCAAAATTCACACTGAGTTTCGAAAACCTTTCAACCAAGTCCCAAAACCAGCGTGCCTCTGCCCCTGTCTCTGTTCCACTGTATTCATTTACTGCAGCTCGGAAACAAAGATAATCCACACATTTGAAGTTTGAGGCACTATTTCCCGTCTCCCTTGGATACAAGAATTGTTTGATCCACCCACCAATCATTGTTATGAGGCACGGTGTTAGTTAAAACAAAAAATCCTACTACAACAAGCAAAATGTTTTGGTTTTAACACACCTTTCACAGTCAAGAGAAATCAACGTGCTCTGCAACAAAATAGATTAAAATATATTAGAAAATACAAAATTAATAGCAAAAAATGATATGACTTGTTGTAGTTGAAATGTTTGGTCAGTTTTCGATTGCTTTTGCTCCTGCTGTTACTTCTATTACTGTAAAAGTGCACATGGTAATGTCTCTGGTGGGCTCCGAAATGTTCCACAGTATGGGATTAAACTTGTTCCATAGAAACAAGCACGTAACTGCAGAGGTCAGATCTGTGGACTGGCAAGCTCACACATAGTACATTTTTCAAGGTATCTTTTCAACATAAATACAATAAATGCAAGATAAATAAATGTAAATGTCATGCTGTGGAACATGATAAGCAATAGCGTCGTTTTGAGAAGCAACATAGTGTACCTTTCATGATTAAATGGAAATGAAGCACAACCTATAAAGTTACATGAGAATTATAAGTGCATGTGACATGGAGAGGAGCCAGCGTGCTTCTTCCTCCAAAGCTGAGAACATATAATGATGTCTCATATTGACAGTATAATCTCCCTTTGGCGGATTAGCTCCAGCTTTAGCTCAGTGTCTGCAGTGTCGGTCAATATTTTAAACCAGAATCCATTTCACTTCTTGTATTCAGCATAACAAAAGTTTAGCTCCACAAGTTGTCCTCACCCTTTTTGACAAATTCTCCTGCCACCTGTTCACGTCACTGTCGATAAGTGTCTTTATGCACCGAGCGGTTCTTTCTCTTTACACAGGCGGCTGATCAATATTTCTCATAAGTCTTTTCTTCCAGCTGACTGGGTTGGAGTTGGATCCCTGTAGAGTTGCCCTGAGAGCAGACAGAGCCTCCTCAAGGGGTCCTGGGCTGTGGTGGAAGAAGTACTCAGGTTTGTAACATAAAAGTGCACTATGTAACTTTTCTGGTGGAGGGTCTGTCACCTGATTGTGACACTTGTGATCTGATGATGATGCTTGTTAATGGAGATGTCATCGTTCTGTCTGGGATGTTCCACAGGACATTAAATAGAGCTGCTTCATGTTTATTACACAAGGTTTTATTGCTCAAAAAAACAGGCATTATGACTGTGAACGGGTTTGCCTCTCCACAGATCTGACCTGTATCTTGGTCTGGTTTGGTCTCCATGAAGATACTGTGAAACATAAAGTACTAACATTTCATGGAGAAAGTATTTGACCAGAAAAGTTACACACTGCCCCTTTAAGAAAAAGTGCAGATACCAAAGCAGAAAAATACTCAAGTAAAAGTATCACATGGAAAAATCTACTGAAGGAAAAGTATTAAAGTGCCTGTTTAAAAATGCACGTACAGAGTAAAAAGTATTTTGCACAGATTTTTAGGCCTTATAAGGCTTCACAAGTATTAATTTTGAAAAAGATTTGTGCTGAATTTTGTTCAGTAGAAACAAATGAATCAATTGTTTCTTTCTAGCTGTTTTTATTTGTATATATAGTTGTTTGCTCGTATAAAAAAATAAACCCCACAGCCTTTTTGCAGGTCTCAAACAATAATAAAAAATACTTTTACTTTTCAGTCCAGTTAAAAAATGTAGCACAGTAGAAAGTAAAAATACCTGCTCTCAAATGTAAAAGCAAAAAGTATCTACCTTAAAATGTACTTTACTTAAATACAGTACTTTACTACTTTTACTTAAGTACCACAGGTCCCATGTGCATACAAATCCTGGCCCAGCTCCTCCTCACTCTGGTTTATTCCTCCCCAGAGGCTCAAGGTAACCAGACATTTCGACTGCAGATTAGAGGCGCCCTGCTAAAAGATTGAAAAGACTGTCTATATATCATTGTATATGAGTATTGATTAGAAACTGTTTTGAGTCATGGTTTGTCATTGTGGTTTATGAACGTTTAAAAAATGCCCAAAAGGGTAAATTCATATCTCAATTTTCTTCTATATTTCACTTTATTCTGCAGTACAATGGATCGCTTGAAGCCTCATAAAGTACAAGGTAATGAAGTGTCTAACAACCAAACATGTAATTACATTGTTTATGATTTGCAAAAAAGTGTAATTTTATCAAGTGAACCACATTTTTAGTGAATATGTTTTGCCTCTCATCCAAGAGGCTTCTTCAGTTCAGTGATAAGGTTTGGGTTAATAAATGCCTGCAGAAAATCCTTACGTAAATTATATGTTTTAGTCTTGGCTACATCTCTATAATTATTTCTCATATATTATTAGTATAATTTAACAATTTATATTAGTAAAAACATGCACTCAAAACTTCAAGTCTAACTTCTGAAAAGATAAATGTTTAAATGTTGACCTTGTTGGCTTAAGAAATACACTTGCAGCCCTAATGGAAGTTTACTTTACTTTAACATCCATGTTGCGACCGCCTACATACATCTAACACTTTACAAGAACATAATCAAACTATTGCCTATGTGGTCGCATTTTACACTGGATGCCCTTTCTAATACTGACAGCACCAACTGAACTGTAATTCAAAAGATTAACTATAAAGAGCATTAACAGTGTTGTGACATAATTATGCTTATGTTTAGAGGCTACATTTAATCCATATGTCCTCTGCATGTGCTCTTTCATGTTGCTTAATGTTTTATGTTGCACAAATTGCATTAGTGGATATGAAGAGACGTCTGCTGCTGTGGCTGCTGCTCTAATGAAGGAATTAAAATTCGGTTTAAGGGCAAAAGCTAAACATGTCTGAAAAAAGAGCCCACTTGTCTCGTCTTATATGAAATGTCTTTGATTTAGGCAACTGAGCCTCTGAGTTAGCACATGGCTGCAGGGCTGCATACTCCTCTAAATCTGTAGACAATGAACAATACTACAGCAATAAACCGCTACAATTACTACAGCTACCAAAACTCCCACTTGCACTGGCTGTTACTACAAGATGCACTATTTAAGTGGAAGGTCACCAGCATGAAAATATTTGCTTCTTTTGCCTTAAGTCTTTCACAGTATGTTATATATTTTATTGCAAAAATGGAAGGAGCCACCTGCTTGTCTCTTGCTTTGCTTACAATGCCAAAATATGGCTTTAAACATGTTTCTCTTTGGAAACAAGCAGGACTGTGGAGAGGCCACCCTGCTCTCTTGTTTTGACTCTGTATGTTTTCAAGATATTTTGATATAAAACACCTGTAATTGAACGCAGCTGAGTAAGATAAGTAAATGCCATGCTGTTGAATAGTCCAGGCTCATCAATTAAATCTCTAGGGAGACAAGCAGGTGGCGGACCCCCCCAGAAAACAGGATAGTCCACCTTTATATTTCTGTTCTCATAGTATCACCATGTGCAGGAATTAGCATAAGTCAGCTCAACGAGAGTTGTGCAGCTGCTCCAATTTGACCAGTCAGTATTGACTGGTCTCCCACAACATTAGAGCTGCCAAGATCACCACACAAGACAATACAATCAGGAGGAGCACATCTGGACTCTGGCCCAGACATATAGAGCCACAGTCCAGGCGATGTTACGCGTGACTTCCCCACTAATACAACCAGAAGCTGCTGCTGACAATGAGCAGTTTAAAAGATGACAAAAGACAGCGCATGGGCTGTTCTGACATCCAGTGGGCAGAGCGCCACCCAATCCCCCCTAAACACAATGCCAGCTCCAGCATTTGTCCTGGTAATAGATGGGAGAAATCAATGGACCAAAGGGCTGACAAGGAATTAGAGACACGGCAGGTATCCATTGACTCCCATTAACTTCAATTCAAATCCAATGTCAGGTACAGGAAGGCTGCCCACTTCCTCCTTTGCCTCCCATGCCTAGTTCTAAACAGCTATTTCAGCATTCCAATACCAAAAATGACTAAACAAAAATGGTTTTCTGTATTTTAGCATTTAATGTGGATTATTGATGTTTTTTTTTGGCTTGGTTGGCATGATTGTCAAAACATTTTAAATGTACTTTTTACATTTCCAGTAAGAGCCAAACCTTTGATTACCCTGAGTTAAAACAAAGTAGAGAATATTGAATTTTGGATTGGATATGAGAGGCTAATGTCTCCACAGATTTGAACTGTAACTTGAGCGGATGACATGATCCACTTGTCTAAATTAAGATCATCGACTCGATATATAAATGGACACACCAAACCTGCTCGCTGCAGTCCTCAATGCTCATTTCCAAATAGGAAGTGAGCATGGGGGCACTTCCGCCATTGCCCCTCTCTCTATGACTGTTGCTGTCAGGCTCATCATTTTGGTCTTAAAATGTTCCTATTAACCTTCTTTACATGATCCTCCCCATGGTCACTCCCACAAAGCAACAGGTTTGATTGACAGCATTGCTAAGCTGTGGTTCCCTGCTAAACCAGCAAATACGGGATGGGGCGTTACCTTCAACAGCCTTGTTCAGGTTGGTTCTTTGGTTGTTATAATACTCCTGGTTGGAATTCCTAATGCCCCAAATAATTCATCTCCATAACTACTAGCCTTGATAAGCTTCATTTTGCAGGAGCCAAACACTATGGGTGATGTCTATGATTGAGATTACTGATTGCCTTACATAGCGCATTTTTAAATATGGAATATACAATGCAAGAAATCAGTAGGCTGTATAATAAAAGTCAATGTGTATACAATATAATACTTTGTTTTGATCCTATTCAGATGATGTATTCATTCACATATTTCCTGTATCATCTTTGAAACACCCAGCCTCACCTCCTGCACTTTGAATACACCTCATTTGATTCAACCTTTATGACTAATTTGTGCATCTCTTGATGAATAGCGTTAATATCTTGTTAGTGCACTCTTACATTTGACTGAATCATCATTGGGCTTGATGCTTTTTCTGATTGTCTTTTCCCTGGCCACTGCAGCTCTTGTGTGGGTTTGGGGGTGAGGAGGGTCTGTGCTTTGGGAACACTGTGTTTCCTATTCATTTGAAATCTCAGCCATATTCAGCTCGTCTGCAGAATTGTATAGCACCACAGACGTCTGCTGCACAGTAATGGGTCAAATTTTTTTATTTTTTTATTTTTTCACTTTTCAGATAAAGAAGCCGTCTGGTGAATTTCATTTGCTTCATCTGTGTTTGATTATGCTGTTTTGTACAAAATAGAAGGAGATACTTTTGAGCCTGAAGTTGTTGTACACTTTTGTAATACACACTGTCTTTTGAGGGCAACCAGAGAATATTATTTTAAAATATATATTACTCAAAATATTTGATCTTCTTGTGACTTTTGATGCTGTGCCTTGGAGCCAGAAACTTGACCCACCTTACATGAATGTGAATTGAGATTTGTAGTGGTCAGACAGGCACTCGCTGGCAGCCACGTCTCTTCAAATAAGCCCCTGGGCAACTATGGCTCTAGTAGCAACATGCTGAGTTGGAGTGGGTAAAAACGGCCATCCAAAGCTTCTGTAAGTGCCCAAAATGCTACGTAATGAAATGATTCTAGCATTACAGGTTCAGCGTCCTTCTAAATACTATTATATGCAACTTATGCCATAGTCCTTAAAACAGCTGTTGGTCCACTGGGCTTCTGAGTAAAGCCTTTATCCTCTCACTTTGGGCAGCTCATGTTACCAATTGTGTAAGTACCTGTTAAAAAATCTTTTGGACATTTTTCTTTCATTGCAAAAAAAAAAACCCAAAAAAACCTTGTGCTCTGAAGTAGCTTTTGGAGAGCTTTGTTAAGTGATTAAAATGACCCACAGTACCTATAAATAAAATGGAAATCGCAGTCAAGTGTTTACACAAGGAGTGGTGGAGGAAATGAATAACTGATATGTGTCTCTGCCGTGGCAATTGAGTTTTGATTGCCAGTCAGTGCGTTGGTAAGGTTTTGCGTATTTTATTTTCCACTGTACAACTATGAGACAGTGGCCATTTTGGTAACAGTGAAAAGAAATGTCCTAGTGAAAAAATGTTGGATGTTTGGCAGAATGAGAGTCTAGGAATTGGATATGAAAATGTCAAAGGTTACCAAAACAATCGCTTTGCTTTAATGTTACCAGAGCTTGGATGTTAGCAGGTGCAGGACAGGGACCTGGTTATGGAAATATGTGGGGACAATAAAGATCTGAAAACTCCACATTGCACTGAGGTACAATGCATTTCTACAGCTATTCAGACTTTTTATGTGTTCATGTATAAACTTTTCTATTGTAAAGTCCAGTCCTGTAAGAAAATTGTGCATGGTGCTACAATTACAAAGTACAAACAGGGTGTTATTCAAGGTACACTGTGTGACTTTTGTGATGGAGGGTCTGCCCCCTGCTTGTCTCCATGGAAATGCAAATTCTTTTTAAAAGCATACTGAAATGTGAACTAATACAAATATGAGAAATATTACACTTTCTTTTCACGCAGATCACTTTTATTTTAGCTTGATCTGTCCTAGGGTGTTACCTTATTTTTCGGACTATAAATCACTTCGGACTATAAGTCGCACCAACCAAAAAATGCCCAATGAACTATAAGTTGCACTTTTTTGGGGAAGTTTATTTAATAAAATCAGAGATCAGGAACCGACATTTCACTTTGAAAGGCAAATTATAGTGATAACAATAGAATAGAGCACAACAGACTTCTAAAGAACATATGAACAATTATTCAGATATCTATAGCATAAACAACAGAACAGAACAAGTTTACAAAACTCTCGATCTCACACCAACTCACTAATTCCACTGAATTCTTCATCCTCAGTGTCACTTCTGAGGAACTTCAAGACTTCCAGAGGTAAACTGAGCGCTGCTTCCTCTTCTGCGTAGCTGTCATCAGACTCAGCATCAGTTCCAGTTAGAATTATTCCGGCTTTTCTGAATCCTGACAGGATGGTTTCAGTGTCACTGAAGTCCAGGCTTTGTCGATCCATCCAGTGACTTACAGGAAAGTTGCATGGCACACCCTCCCAGTTGTCACAAGTTTCTCGGTCACTTCAAACTTTCTTCCTGCTGCTCGATTACCTTTTTACTGGCTGCATATTTTTCTTCTTGCAGCTTGTAATCTTCAAAATATAGTTTTCCTTGTGGAGGCATTTGTGTTCAGTCTTCTCAGTGGTCTTTTTAAGTTTGTTTAAATTTAAAAATTTCAGTGGTACAGAAGTAATGATACGATCGACTGACATGATAAAAGGCAGGACAGCGGCTCTTTCTGCAGGAGACATGCGCAGTAGCGTGAAATGACTGTGGTACAGGAGTAAAAGGAGCAGCAGATACTAGCACACAAGCCTAGAGCGCCCTCTCATGGCTGTCAGTGTTAAAATTTTAATACATAAGTCACACCGGAGTACCACGAAAACTAGTGCGACTTACAGTCCAAATATTAGGGTAATTACGAATTTACTAAACCTGAATCATTCTTTATAAACAATATGCTCATTATGAATTATTAAAGCTACCATTTGTAATTAGACTGGCCAGCTCTATTGTATTCTTATATTATACCTCTAAAAGTCCCCTATGATAATGTGCCCGCTTAGGCTTGACAGAAGAAGACCACAAATGAGGGGAGGGAGAAACAGGTTTCACAGATCTACTGGTAAAAAAATTAAATAAACGTGCAGATGGTAGCTTTAAAGGCTATTCAAATTGTAATTATTAAGTGTTACCAAATATTTCCCTTATCCCCCCATACATTAAGATATATTCTATAATCAAACGAGTCAAGCCGGAGGGACTATGCATTTAAATAACTGAATTTAGCCTGTGGTTGCTGCTTCTCTCCCTTTATTCACGTTACTGTCAGTGTCCTTGCTTTATATTACCTTAAACTCACCACGTTGTCAACTCTCTACATGTACAATTTACAAGTGACAGCCACATAAAGAGAAGGGGGAGAAAAATTAAGCTTCATGTGAAATAAAATCCTTTGCAAGTCGTCTGCATTATGAATAAAGCCACCGTCACTGCCAGTTGTGTCCAATTATACCGGAAAGTCTCTCTTAAAGGGGAGAGGAGGCAACTGGGCTCATTTACCCAAGCAGTCCTAGTATTTTTGAAAAGCCACCAAAGATAAGGAACATAGCTTCACTGTACTGAACATTCGAGCAGTGATTGGAAGAAGGGACTCGCGGGGCCAAAAACGAAACAATTCTTGACATAGACTTGATGAATATTTCTATTGCACAAAAGCAATTTACAAAGGGCTGAAATAACATTATGCTCTCAGCTTACTGCGCATTACACAGCCAAATCCCCAAGGCTCAATTTTCTTAGTCATATGGGAATTTAAATGGACTCAATGTTCACATTTGGATGAGAGGGAATTGGTAGTGTTAGTATCTGATTTATTTCTCTTCAAACCTGAGTATAAAATCATGATACACTGCAATGGGGGTATTAAATCAGTCAAGAGGGAATCGTGTCTGTGCCATTTTAATTGACGGTGTAGAGCAAAACAAGGAAGAACTCCAAATCCCACGTGAAAGAGGAAGAAAATGAGGATTCTTATGAGAGCATTTATTTTCATTATAGGGCTGGGAACATGAAGAAATGTGTGGTATGCAGGTGTTACACAGGGAAGAACAGATTAAGAAGCACAAATGTAAAAATGATCTAATATTGTCAACATATAGCTTCTGTCACAATATAGACTCACAGTATGAAAAGTACGCACAATTTTTACTCCAATACTGGTACACTGTAAAATACGTTTCTCAAGTAGGATAAAAATAAAAATGATGTATTAGGGCACTTTTATTAAAATGTTAACTGAGTACCACCCACCTCTGATTGGCAATCATGTTTCCATCAGTCAGTCCCAGGGCAGTTGTACCTGTAGCAGTAGCGTGCAGTGACTTTTATGGGTAAGCAAGCAGACTTAGGGTGGCCAACACTTTAATAATGCAATTTTTAATGCAAACTACATTACACATGAGTATATTTATTTTTACTCACATTAGTTGCATGTATACTGAGCCATTCTGGAGTCAAATTAGAGAAACCCAGACCATATAGTTTATTAATGTTTGTATATGGAACCGTATTTGACACAAAAACAGGCCTTTTTGTCTCTACTTCAACACCTTATTTATGCAGCTGATCTATGTAATTATGTTTGTTATTCACTAGCTAGGACCACACTAACAACGACATAGTGCGAAGAAGTTTATTGATAATGTACGAAGCGGGGCAGAGATGGCTGGGTTGAGACTATGGGTGGGGGCTTCATCTCAATCTTCAATTGGCCCAGCCGGAACGGGACCCCCCTTGTAGGCATCTTATGTTTGAAAGACAAAATAGGGGATGGGAGGGTGGGGTCGAGTTCGCCGAGACAAACTGGGATTCCCAGAAAGCCTACATATAGGCTTCTGGGAAATTAGAGGTGTGGTCGAGGTGAGTTGTGGTTCGCTGGAGAGGGTGGCTGAGGCATGGTCCTGCTCCTGAATCTCAGTTAATCATATTAACTAAATTTATTATAACATATCTAGTAGAAACCATATGAATGACATATGACAGCTCTACACACGTGTAATGAACTTACTACACAACATGTACCTTCATGAAGATCACAAAGAGATACTAACAACAACAGCACACTGGTCAGCCAGGTGCACTGGTCAGACAGGTGCACTTATCATACAGCCTGGTGTGTCACAAACATCACCTTAAACAGAATCCTGCGTTAGAACCATGTGTCTATGGTTAGAACAGCATGCTCACACTCACCTCTCACTGATACAAAACTATGTCCTTCCTGAAGAAGCGTCCTGTTTTTCCCTGAAGTGGAGCAGGGTTAGGGCTCCTCTCTGCCTCAGCCGCTCACTTCTCTGCTCCATCCGGATCCATTTTACACAAAATGAAACAAATACAACTCTAAGTATGTTTATAGAACCTTTAATTGTCAATTTGATCTTGCTTCAAAGAGAGAAAATGTGAGAAAAAACACAAATGTTTCCCCACACTATTTAATGCATCTCATTATATTTGTCCTATATATTTGCCCTATACAAGTCTATCCTGGGCAGAGTTGAATGGCCTTTTCCATTGCTGCTAAGTGGAGTTGTCTGCCAACATGGTGCTACATATGGTCAGTGCTGTGCTCCCAGACGGCCACACTAAAAGCTGCCATCTTCACCGACTGCGCCCACACTCACTTATATGCCCTCCGCCTGTGTGTGTGTGTGTGCGTGTGTGTGTGTGTGTGTGTGTGTGTGTGTGTGTGTGTAGGACTACATTTCCCATGATTCCTCTTGACAGCTTCAGACGTGTCACAGCTGGCACCACGACCAGGACTCAAACAAAAGAAGGTTAAGCCAAATGGGTCACACGTCTTCAAGGTTCCTGCGGTCCCTGAAGGCATCTCCATCATCCAGTTTGTTTTTATTCAAATGTCATGCAGTTATAGCCCATTCTCTCCGTCCCTATGCAATCATGTATAGTGTATAAATATATAGGCTAATAAAAGAAGCCATTTAAAGTGAGTTCAGTGTGTCTGCCAAGGACATGGCAGTGGGATGTTTGACTAGTATGTTTGCATAATAATCATTTAATATGATTAAATAAATAAATAGCCAATATTTAAGGGCAAACATATTAGATTATAAAATCACTGGATTCATGGATTTCTTGAACTTAGTATAAGAAACATATTAATTCCAATTCAGAACATTTTTGGAGACGTGCATCTGCCCGCACCCGCACAGTACAGCACCTCACCTGCCTGTTAAGCCATGATTATATCAAAGTTAAATTCGCTCCCACCCTGATCTGTTAGCATTCTACCTGTTACCCGCCCGTGCCTGTGATAAATCAGGGTCAGGCCATTAGTCCGAGAGCCCAATAGTCCAGGACTAAACCAGGACTTAACCAGGACTGAACCAGGTTGACACCAGGACTAAATGAGTGTCATTAGCATAAATATATACACGCCTCAACCGCTAAACCAGTTGCCAGGAATAGATCAGGACTGGCATAAACCAGGACTAAACCAAGATCAAACCAGAACTAAACCAGGACTTAACCAGGACTAAACCAGGTCTATACCAGGATTAAAGCAGTGTCATTAGCATAAATATATACATGCTGCAACCGCTGAACTGATCTCCAGGACTACACCAGGACTGGACCAGAACTTAACCAGGACTAAACCAGCTCTAAACCAGGATTAAACGAGGCCAAGCCACTCATCTCTGTTGATGGTTTTATGTAATAAATACACTAAAGTCACTCTCTCAGTCTGGTCCATCATTCTGTGGAAAGACTGGGAAATGACACTTGTTTCCAGGACAATGGACGTGCTGGCCATGTGTCGAGTATTTTTCTCCTGTTTGTGATCACTACCCGCCTGCATAGCCGCCCGTAAATTCCAGGCCGTTAAAACCACCCGTTTCAGTAACTATTTGAGGGAACCCGGTGCAGGACTCCAGACACAACACCTAATTACTCAAGAAGCAAATATTTACTTGTGTGTTGGATGTGGCATAATAAAGTTGATTTCATTCTAAGATCAGAGAATAGAACTTTTATTTGTCTCATAGTGGTGTAATTCCAGTGTTGCAGTGCAGACTAAGCTACAAGAACAGCAGAGGAGTAAAAAAAAGTATCCAATCAAAAATAAAGTTTAATAAATAAATATTAAGTTTTCAGCTGGCCTATAGAGTTTATGAGGGTTCTCATTTGAAACTTTAACAGCTTTAGTATTCAAACAGATGAAACTAATTTTCAACATGTCAAATCTCTTTCAAACTCATCCCAGGAAAGCAGAAGGGAGCCAAATTACAAATTAACACTTTTCAAATCTGCCAATTAAATACAAAAATAGTCTGACGCACTATTCAAGACATAATTTAAGGGGAAGTGAATAGCACATGTTCTTGGCTTGGCTCCCTATGCAGAGATGTCGCCTATAGCAGGTTCTGTATTGGCATTCTTCAGGCTTGCAGATGTTGTGATGTCACAGTTGGTGAAAATCATTTTGTGGCTACAAACAGACACAAGTCCACATTATTAAACGGTCAATACGCAACGCTGTCTGTTTACCATTCATTATGTGCATTATTGATCCTGATCCAAGGCACAAAACACTCATTCTTTTTACTTTATGTCCATACAACATGTGTCTACATTCAGCAGGGTGAAACAGTGTGTGTGCAATCCAATGTCTAACGGGCACATTTTGTTACTTAAACGAAAACGAACAGCTTGAGAGAAATTGCCTAGATGCTGTAACTCAAAAATACAATATAAACAATTCAGTAAAAATAGAATAGTAATATAAAAATGTATATAATAGAACAAAATGTGTACATCTATTGATTCTGTTGACTTTGCATTTGGTTTGCTGTGGTATCATTTTATCATAACTACACTTTTAAAAGTTTTAGTATAGCATGATTAAAACATTCACAATGAACACATATTTTATTAGAGGGCCCATTTTAAGCAATTTTCAGATCTATGTTGTAATGTTTCCTCTTAAAAAACATACCTGGAGTTCATTTTCAGCACACAAGTCCTGAATATTTAGGCTGAGATCTTCTCTCAAACTAAAAATGCTCTGTTCCCCTTAAACTTCTTGGGTTCTTAAAGTACATAAGAAGACAAAATGAACATCTTTGGCTCTGTTCCCCCGGTGATGTCATATGAAAATACAGGAAGTGCTCTGTCTTTTTAAACTCCATACACCTTCACTACAATAATTTGGATTGTTTCATGACATCACAAGGTGGAATAGAGCATTTTGAGCTTTGTATATGTTGACAGACTAATAACAAATGGTTACTCAAACATTTGTGAATGAAACAAAACACAACTCCACATATGTTTATTGATGAGGACACAGCATTGTAACATGTTTTAAAGCTCTCAAGAATCCATTTTGTGGAATATAGGACTTTTAAGAATGATGCAGGTTTAGAAAATACTTAATACACTGACTCTCCTAACCCCACTAAGCCTAAGTGATTCTTAACAAACTATTTGCTCACAACGAATTAAGTATTTGTTCATGCTTTATAAAGGCTAATAAAGGAGTATGGAAAGTTGTACCTAAAGATTTAAAGGTGCACTGTGCAACATTTCTAGTGGAGGGTTTGCCAGCTAGGTTGATGCCACCTACTGCCTCCACTCTATTTCATTTCTCTACAGCGACTAGGTCAGGAATCAGAACACACTAGACAGTTTGCAAGAACCTTGGAAGTGCGAGTTCGGGCAACAGCCAATCAGTGAAGAGTCATACATTCTGTGTTGGCAACAATTCCCGAGACTGAGGATTTAAAGCCTCAACAAAGAGAATGTTTGATGGATTTTATCAAGGGGAAAGACGTTATTGCCCTTCTTCCTATGAGATTTGGGAAAGGCTTAATATACCAATTAGCCCCGTTAGAAGCGCATTACATACGTCACGACCAAATAGCAGTGATTGGTTAAATGAAAAAAGCACCTGCTTGCCATCGAGCGAACAAATTCTAACGCTGCAAGGTCACTTGCTTCGCCACCTGCTTGTCTCCATGGAAATGTAACTTTGTTTAGAATGTTCCCCAGTGTAGATTCAACTTATTTATCACAAGGGAGACAAGCAGTTTACAGCACCATGCTACTTTACAAGTCAGATCTGTGGAGAGTTGCCCCTTTTCACAGAAGGAATTATTGCATATTTGAGTAATAGTAACACCCATAATGAATAAATAGTAGATGAATATGTTTAAAATCATACCAACATTCTAAGAAAAGCGACGACATCTCCATGGAGACAAGCAGGTAGCGGACCCTGTACCAAAAATGTTGCACACTGCACCTTTAACTGTTTAAAACAGAACAGTTTTCTTAGTGCAGCAACAACAAAGTTTTCCCTGTTCATAATTGTTATTCTTCTCTTGTTCTTGTCGTAGTTGAACAATTAATAGATTTTGTCGTGCAGTTGCCTTGGGATGGTTCATCCTTTTATCTCTCAGCAGTGAGGTTGTGGGTTTGATTACCAGGTCATTCCCCACGTTATTTGTTTTCAGTGTTGTAACTTTCATTATAACTATATTTATCAAAATTCTCCACGGGGAGTTAATAGTTCTCTGTCAGTAACTAACCAGCAACAGATGCCAAACTCTACCCAGAAATTCACAAAAGCTGATTGTCTTACCTGTGATATTTCTACTATTTTTGTAGCTTATTTTTCAAAATAATGTAGGCCTTGAGCATTTCAATCTTAATCTTTAATCTTTTTTGTAATACTGCCTTTTGTGTATTTACTGGTTAAAATACATTTAAAGATCCTATATTACACAAAATTGACTCTTCTGAGCTTTACGCCAGAATTTTTTTTACCTCATGTAGTGGTAGATTTAAGATACTTTTTTACCTTTTGTTCAGAACAGACTGGCAATTCTTGGAGTTTAAAACAAAGTGAAGCACTTCCTGTTTTATCACATGAGATTAAAAGGAGTGTTTTCTGTTTGAGAGAGGAACTGACACTAAATAAGCAGGATTTGAGTATTAAACATGCGTCAATGAAACAAAACATATACCCATTTGTGATGAGAAAAGAACATTATAACAAATTTCCGAATAAATAAATACTGCACATTAAGAGCATGTATACTGCATTTTCCAATCACAATAATGCTTGAAATAACAGATGAAGAAAACATACAGTTATAATTTCACCAGCTACTGAAGCCATGCCATTGTTACCACCATGCAACATTGGTTTTGCCCATTTCATATTTTATTCCCATTCAGGGCCACATTAATATCCTGCTGTATGTCGCTCCAGTGTCAATTTAAAGTGGAAAAACATCAGGAGGTATTTCACAGGTTTGCTCAAATGTGCAATGTTTTCTTTGCATGAGCGACTAGCCTGCCATTAACACAGCAATGGCTTCAGTCTCTGGTGCTGCCGAGGTGCAAGCTCTGGGAATAGGAGTTGTTGGACGTTGTGGCAGCTGACAAGTGTAAAGGAGGAAAAACTACAAAGTGCCTTCAAAAATAGACAGGGTTTGAATCTAAACTGAGATCTGAACCGCACGCCAGCCCTTGAGAGGTTAAAAAGTGCATATGACAGGTTTTCATGTTTATTCAAATGATTACTTTTGGTTTGGTGGGATAGTACCATAAACTGTATATATATATTAAATAGACAGAGCTAACCCAATAGCCGCCGCAAATCAAATAGGAAGTGAACATGGTTTTGGCTCCATCAACTCAGGGTCCAATTGACTTTACACTGAAAAACTGTCACCCTTCTTTCTGTAACTGCTGCAGTGAACCTCATCATTTTGGTCTTAAAATGTTCATGTTAACCAACTCTTCATGATCCTGGTGTTTTTATTTCGCCATTTTGTCCGTTAATAAATCCTATTCCTAATATAGAACATTGTGGACCAAACATAAAGGCAAAGACAAGGTATACAAATAAGTTAAATTTAATAAAGTAAAAAAAAAAAAAAAGATGTAATTTAACAAAGGCTCAAATTAGGTAAATCATTAACAAAAAGCCGGGCCCAACCTGGATAACTTAAATCAAAATGAACAGAACAAAACTAACCCAAACATGAATACATGAGGGCCAACTAAAACTGAACACAAGAGGGAGAATTACACTAAATTATCATCTAAAACTTAATCAAAGTAACAAGAAAGCAAATAAGTATAATACAGAAAATAATAAGTGATAATGAAATAACCTTAAAAAAAACTAGACCAGACATGTCAGACTCAGGCCTGGGGGGCCAAATTTGGCTGGCCCGCCAGCTACAGATAGGCTATAGAGACATTATTTATTCAAAATGTTGTTATTATTTTATATTATGCTTATTCTGGATTCAGCAAAACTATTATTAAACATTTATTTTAATAAGAAAAGGTTTAACATTACATATCTTGAAAGAAGAGAAAACATGCAGATGTTGTTGAAATTTTTCAATAAATATTTAGTTTGGCCCACGACTTAGTCCCTCTGTGAATTTGAGTTTGACACCCCTGAACTAGACAAACGAACTTAGTAAAACAAATTAAATAGTGCTACACCCTTTGTTTGGCGTGGATGGTCTCTGTCAAGGGTCCTCCATCTTGTCCCTCAAAAAAAACAAAAAAACAAGTGTAAGTAAATAAATAGATTATATTAACTAAAGTGTGTGCACCCAAATTAGGATATAAGTCTGAATAAAGAAATTAAATGATGTGTGCTGTAATTACCTTAATGTAAATGAAATGAAATAATATTAACACTGTGGAGTGATGGCAGAGGTAGCCACCACGTAGAACTCGACTCTAAATTCACTGTAATTGAATGCTATGGGTGAAGTCATACTCCCTTAGATCACTTCTTTATACAGTTTATGGATAGTTCCTGTGGCAAATATTATAGTGTTACATCAGTTAAAAGTACCCGATAACTTTCTGGAGACAGCACGTTCCCTTCATGAGTCCCTGGAAATACTGAGTTAAAGCCATACTTCAGAATATTCTCCACTGAGCTAGATAGCCGTACTGTGAAAGATTATAGCCAAAGGGATAACATTTCAATAGAACCAAGCAGGAAAAAGTCTTCCTGCTTCCAAATAAGAGTGAGAAGTGGATAATCCATAATGATAATTCAGCAGTGAACCTATGCATACACTTATAATGTATTTGTATAATGTATTAGACATATGTTATATAATTTATAACATAATGTATGAATATGTATGGAATAATTTATTATATGTGGATTTCTTAGGTTGTTAACATCTGACAATGTTTTTTGTCAATGGCATTTTTAGATTAAATAAACAAAACTTTTTATATCTTTTTTTCATTCTTTCCTTTTCTTTCTTTGAGGAAACAGTTACTGCATTTTGACACAATAATGGCCTTTTTAAAACGTGATCAAATCCCACTCACATGCTGGCTCTTTAGATAGTCATCTCTGTTATTCTTTCTATTCTTTGAACTTGTACTGTACTGCCGCACACTAACACTATTTCAAAAGCCCACAGAAGAACGGTGTAAAACTAAAACTGGCATCTTTCCATGTGTTTTTCTCTTGACTTGTTCCAGATCCGCCCACTCAAGCACAGACTCCTGACACGGGAGCTTTTGAATCATTGATAACCTGAACATCTGTGGCCCTACAGGACGTCCCCCGAGAACACAGCCATCCCACCAGAGGCTGTATCCTCTCTTCAGCTGTCCACGCTCATTGTTTTGCTTCACAAGACGATCTCAAGCTGAGTCGAACACTTTATGGTAATGGCTGTATAGAGCTGTACAGTGAGGGTGTACAGTAACAATGCCTACAGGGACAGAGCTTAAACCGTGACTCTTGTCTGATTGTATAACCGGCAAAAATGAGTCTAAATGAAGGGAGTTCATTTTGTCAGAAAGTCAAGAGTTTATTGAATTGAAGCTGAAGATTATATAAGTGCATCACTCACCAGAGTTGCCTGTTCAATTCCCAGTGTGATATAAAACACCAAACTTGCATGCATATTACAGTAAAGAGCTGCATTTATTAATTATCTCGTATGTATATGTACATACTACATGTATTGTAAAGGTGCACTATGTAGTTTCTCCCATAGAGAAGGAGGTGGCACCACAAGGCCTTGCATGTAACTTACATGTTAGGTCTGTGGAGAGGCAACCCCACTCACAGTAAGAATGCATGTTTTTTGAGGTGTTTTTGGACAGTCTATGGGAGTCTATGTTTTTTCATACATGCATTAAGTCCTATAGATTTTTATGGAGACATGGAGACAAGCCGGATTCTCCACGATACAGCAGGTTATGGCGGCACGGTGGCTGAGTGGCTAGCACTCGTGCTGAACAGCTGGAAGGTTCTGTGTCACCCAGGCCTTTCTGTGTGGAGTTTGCATGTTCTCCCCATGTCTGGGTAGGTTTTCCGGGCACTCCACTTTCCCCCATCAACCCAAAAAAAATGTACCCCAGGTGCAATCCTCTAGCTACAGTAGTCCTGATCAAGCCTAGCAACAAGAACATGGAGATGGGATCAGAGGACAAATTTCCCTATGGGATGTGATTCATCAAATTTCAGATCTGACTTTGTGGAAACCGCCTGACATTAGGATTAGGATTAACCAATTGCTCCTGTTGCTCGACGGGTAATTTTTAAATTTAACCACTCACTGCTATTTGGTCCTGACATATATATTCACCAAATCCTGTAGGAAGAAGGGCGATAACGTCTTTCCCCTTGATAAAATTCACCAAACATTCTCTTTGTTCCAGCTTTAAATCCTCGATCTCGGCCAACACATAATGTCTGGCTTCATTTATATCCATCTCGACCGCTTTGTTTACTGTTGTGCTGTACCACAAAAGGGACCCAGACAGATGCTTCAGTTTGACGTCATGGCCTCACAGCTCTTCACTAATTGGCCAGTGCGCAGATACAGCTTCCAGGGTTCTTGCAAACCATCTAGTATATTCCAATTCCTGACCTAGTTGCTGAAGAGAAATGAAATTGAGTGGAGGGACTAGGTGGCGCCAGTCTGGCTAACATAGTGCACCTTTACCTTGACTATACTGAGGCATCTGAGATAGATTATGTAGCATTGAGCAACATTTGTTTACAAACATTAATTACTGGTTTTATTGGCATAGATTGTCACTACCTATCTACACTCAACACTAAACACCCTTTCTTTTATAAAGACTTGACTTATTTACGCCTCCACTTTATATTTCTATACAGTGTATAAGATGTTGCACCTTGCTGCTTGAGTCGTCCTGTTCCCACACATAGTGCGTGGAAGAACAAGCAGAGTCAGTTCTTATAGGAAACCTCAGCACCTCCCGTTGCTCTGGCCTCTCCCTGAAAAACCATTGCACATTGAGCACATTGTGTTGCATGACAGACGGCACTGAGCAGCAGCCAGGCCCCCAGGAGCTGCTCCAGGCTTCTACTGATTTCTGCTGTTTGTGGCTACACAGCGCTCCTCTGCTGCCATGACAGGAGCGTTAGCTTTACCAATAGAAAGCTCACTGCCTCTCCTCCCACACTTGTAACGTGTTTCTGGAAGTGACATCGAAAAAAATATGTTTGGTTACGGTGGTGTAGACAGTGGAAAAGCTAAGATACCTTTATTTATTTTGTGCTAAGGGAAAATTTTTTACACTAAAGTGATAACTGAAAAATCATTATTGGGGATTTCTCTGGTGGTACTATGTATTTTGCTGTTCTGATGTACACTTTTGACCTGGTTTAGTCCTGCTCTATATTTCTATAATTCAAATTTGATCTTAGTCCTCATATGATACTGGTTTAGTTCAAATCTGTTAAAATAATTAAAATCCATTCCTTGCAATATTAGTTGGTTAAGTAAGTCATTGTAAAGCCAAGTCATGTTTTAGCTTCAGTCTTTGTTGGTTGTTTTGTTCTACTTAACTGCTGGCTACTTGGTCTTATGCCTGTTAATATGACCTAATTTACATAATGCATTTCTAATTATTTCCTACACCCATTGGTATTTTATTGAACAGGTCCCACAGTAGTGTTTGCGGAAAGTGTTATATGTAATTTTTCTGGTGTGGGGTCCACTTCCATCTTAATATTCCACAATATGCCATTAAACTTATTATATATCTGGTCTTATATTTATTCAATTACATTTTTTTTTCTTTTTTCTTTTAAGTGAGGGTCATCTCCCTACAGTCCTGACCTGTAACTTGACCTGATGGTTGTCCCCATAGAGAAGTGAAATGCCAGACTGTCAAATATTCTAGACAAAGCAATAACTTCTCCATGGAAACAAGCAAATTGCAGCCAGGCTGGCGCCACCTAGTGCCTCCACTCAATTTCATTTCTCTCCAGCGTCTAGGTCAGGAATCAGAATACACTAGATGATTTGCAAGAATCCTGGAAGTTATAGACTGCACACTGGCCAATCAGCGAAGAGCTGCGAAGCCATGACGTCAAACTCAAGCACCTGTCCCTTTTGTGGTACAGCACAACAGTAAACAAAACGGTCGAGATGGATGTAGACGATGAAGCCATACATTCTGTGTTGGAAACGATTCCTGAGATTGAGGATTTAAAGCCGGAACAAAGAATGTTTGGTGAATTTTATCAAGAGGAAAAACGTTATTGCCCTTCTTCCTACAGAATTCGGCGCATTACATATGTCACGACTAAATAGCAGATAAATAGCTAAATAGCATATTGGTTAAATTAAAAAAGTACCCGCCTACTGTCGAGTGAACTAATCCTAATGCTGCAGACGGTTTCCATGAAGTGAAACCAGCTGATGTATCAGACTAAGCAAATGGACCCACAACCAAAAATGTACACAGTGCTCCTTTAAGATAGTGGAGGAATAAGCTTATGTGAAAGTCTAAAGTAAATAACACTGAAATCGTATTTTCTATTAAAAATATATATACATATTTTTAAAAGCAGATTTCAAATGTTTTATGTATTTTTCTCGATTTTGAGCATTGCCACACAAAGAAATATGAATTATTTAAATGCCTATAGGGAATGTTTTGGAGGCTTAGGTCTGCTGAAATAGCCTGTATTTGCCTGTGTATGAATCCCACCTGCCTTTCCTTTTCTGCCTCCGTTTTTACCACATGGAGTTGGCACAGAGGCAGTGCTTGCTTTTGAGAATACTTCACTGGTGACTTTATCAGTGCTAGTCCAGGCCTGCAGACCCCAAACACTCCTGGACAAATGCCTGTGCCTGTCCCCCTCAGCCTCGCTCTCACTTATCATATTGTAATGGCGGAGTCCTTGTGAGTCGCGCCGAAATAATGTATGAAAAATGTCACCGACGACGACGAGGAATGAGAAGTTGAGTGAACCGTGTCGAGAGTTTTAAGCAATAACCCGGACAAAAGCTGCTCACCCGGCATCTGGTGTCTCCTCATGATTATTCACAACTTAAAAGGTGCACTGTGCAGCTTTACCGGGTGTCTGCCACTTGCTTGTCTCCATGGAAATTGTATTGTTTAGACATTAAAATGGTTGATCTTGCAATTAGAGTTTCTTTTTTTCCCCTCATACATACACTGATTCTTGACTCTTGTCTCAATAGAAATGTTTAATGCTATACTGAGAAACAGACAAAGAAACAGCATCTCCATATATACTAAAAGTTGCAGATCTACCTCTACTAAGTTGCAAAGTGAATCTTTTAACGTGTGTAATCAAGGAAGGGGTTGAGCCTGTAAAACAAAATTACCTAATTAACAAATACCACCATATGAAAGTTCCCTGATAGGAGTCCGCTGGGAATACAAGTGCGAGTGGTAATAGTACTCTTTGCCTACTATATAAATGTGTTGTGCGAGGGATTGGTGGTGGTCTGAGGGGTTGATGGTGCAGATTGGCAGCCTCGCTTCTGTCAGTTTGCCCCAGGGTAGCTGTAACTACAAAAATAGCTCACCATCACCGAGTACGGAGTGACTGAATAATGCGAAACACTGTAAAGCATCTCTGAACATCTGGAAAAACACTAAATAAGACTAATGCATCGTTATTATTCTAAAATACATGCGCTATATTGTTCAGGGAGGATCTGTTTATGCAGTGTATTGATACAAGCGATTATTGCATAGGCTGTTCATCCACACAGTAGGATCCAAACATGCTTTTGTGCTGAGACTTGTGTTTGGATAGAAAAAGTGGCAAAAACCTGTGTAGTTTCATACACCACCTCTGCAGTGGGTGAGATTTACAGTATTTAAAGTGTTCATTATTTGAATTTACTCTTTTCCAGTGGTAACTCATGTGGAGAGAGCAGCAGTTCAGTGGGGAGAGTAATAAAGAGAGAGCGTGTATGGTTATGGATACTTTTAAAACATTTAAAAACTCTTTCTCATTAAAGCTTCCCTTTTATTGTCCCCTTAGGGAAACACATTTACTTGAGTTAAGTGCTGATATTAGAAGCAGTGGGCAGGCCATGTGAGGGTCTGCAGCCCTGGAGTCAGTTTTTGGTGCACTATAACACTGTTTTTATCTAACACAGGAAGCACAGGGACAGTAGCTACAGCACATCTACATGTTTTGTGTAAAAGTATTGTGTAGGGATATTCTTATTCTTGCCCACTGGAGGAGTTGGAGGAAGTGTCTGTGGCGAGGAAAATCTAAGAGTCCCTGCTTAGACTTCTACCCCCCAGACCAGGCCTCAGATAAGCAAGAAAATAAATGTATGGATTCTTATTCTTGTTTTTGCAAATCCTCAGGCTCTTTTCTATCTGCAAGGAAAATCTCTGTTACTTGCTTGCTATTGGCGTTTAAATTGGAGTTCACATAATAGCCATTTGATGATGTTATAATTTCAGTCGGAACACATGGGGCCAATAACTCTATGGGTGATTCACTTTTGTCTCTTTGGTTCATTTGTGGTGCACAAGCAGATCTAGGGGAGAAGGCTTTGTGGGAGTTTTTGTTTTTTGGACAATGATAAATGTATGCTAGATTGGAAAAAACATATAGTGCTTGACGATCAGTACGCAGTCATTCATTACAATGCTGTTTTATGTAAGTTTAGAATAAAAGAGGTCACAGAGCATGCAGTAATGACCCTTTTAGATAAAGTATAGAAGTTGACAATTCCTCTCGTGTTCATAAACGTCCTGTATTATGCAAAATTGAGCTTTAAGCCATGTTTTAATGTTGCTACCTCATCAGAAACATATCTGCAGTTGTGTTCTGTTTTATTCACATGTGTTTGTGTATAGCCTTTTATTATTAGTCTGACTACATCTCCAAAGCTCAGTTCCTCTATTCCACCTTATTAAGTCTCAAAGCAGTGGTTTTCAAGTTAATTTTAGTTTAGTAAGATTATTTTAGTGAAGGTGTATGAAGTTTAAAAGCACAATGGAGCTTCACTTCATGTAATATGACATGACATCACAAGGTGGAACAGAGTGTTTTCTGTTTGAGAGAAGAACTCAGCCTAAATATGCAGGATTTGTGAGTTAATGTGTGAATGAGGAAACAACGTTATAACATAGATCAGTAAATAGTGTAATGTGGGCCCTTTAAGTGACCGGAAAGTGCCGTTACAATGATAATCCCATACAGAAGGAGTATCATTTAACACTAACCACTCTGCCACTGTGCCCCTTATCCATACAAATGCGTATAGACTTGCAAGTTGCTCCACTATTATTTATGAATGAGCAAAGTCAGCACAGGCAGTGAAGCACAACAGTTGTTCACAGACAATACAAAACAGCAGGAAAAAAATATTCCTCTATGACAACCGGCGACAAACTGATTTATGATCCCGTGCATATGTTAGATTGCATTACTGTGAGGTGCCAATATGAGAGATTTGCTCTAAATTCTCGGGAAAAAAAGATGTGATTGGAGACAGGTGCTTATATTAGACATTTGTGATTGAAATGTGTAATAAAAAAAATCCCTGAGGAAACTCTAAAAACACTGTAGCTTTGTTTCAAACTTTTATTGAATTTTGGAGACTTTTAGGTATTGTACCCATAGTCTTACCGTTGTTACTGGACGCATGTCGCTTTTCTGAATACATTTCTTGATTTATTTGTGTAATCCCTCTGTTGTCTGGGTAGGTTCCACTGCAATAGAATAGTGAAGTCTGCCAAATGGACAAGCTGATCTTACACACCCTAGTTGTTTACAGGATCTGAATTTCTGGCAGTGCGATTACAGTTCCCACAGATGAATACTGTCATTGTGTCCTTGGGCAAGACATTTAACCCCTCTCCCTCCCAGTGTCAGAGTAACGGTCAAGTTAGCTCTTATATACATTAACATACAATCCATGGCATTTAATAGTAAGGTTACACTTTTATTTTGGTGACTTCCTGTGTGAGCAAAAGTGAAAGTAAAAAAACGTTAGCTTTATATACAGAAGAGACACAAAGTAAACACAGCAACGTTAACGGTGAAAAACAAAAACAATGGTGAAAAGTTATATAAAAACCTAACGCTTGCAACAGGTTTGTTTTATTTGTGAATGTATATTTGAGCTTCTTGTAATTTCTATTGAATTAATGTTAAAATATGGATAATGGTTAAACTGTGTAATGAGCAGTGATATGGTGATCATATGGTAATTTCTGTTATTTTGTTCGTGTCTAGCTCTTACGTTGGTTCTATGACATGGCAAGGAAAAGATTAAAAGTCATTTAACCATCAGTTCTGGCCTTCTCAATTCGACTGGTAGCCTGATTCATCAGCCGGTTTTACTTCATTTCACTTTGTACAAACCGTCTGAACTCGCAGCCTTAGAATTCATTCGCTTGACGGCAGGGGGGTCCTTTTTATCATTTAACCAATTGCTGCTATTTGGTTGTGACATATGTAATGCGCTGCTAACGGGGCTAACTGGTATATTAAACGTTTCCCAAATTCCATAGGAAGAAAGGCAACGTCTTTCTCCTTGAAATTCATCAAACATTCTCTTTATTCCGGCTTTACATCCTTGATCTCGGGAATCACTAACAGCACGGAATATATGACTCTTCGCTGATTGGCTGGTGCCCAAACTTGCATTTCTGGGTTTTTTTGCGAACCATCTGTTGTATTCTGATTCCTGACCTAGTCGCTGGAAAGAAATTAAACTGAACGGAGGCTATTGGACTGGATGCTACAGTCGGTGTAAACTGGTATATGAATAGGTGAGTGCTTCTTTTATGTAAAATGCTTTGAGTGCTTTGAAGATGGAAAAGCGCTACATAAAACATGACCGTTGTAGAATTAGTATCTGTTATTCAGTGGAAAATAATGGACTGTAACTAATGAAAAAACACTTCCTACTGTAAACAACTAGGGTGTGTTTCGGTGTAGTTATCTCTTCCCTTCAGACAGATATAAGATCTAAGTGACTTACAGAGCCGTGTCAGAAGTGAAGAAGCTCCTTGGATGAGTGGCGAAATGTATTCACTCTTTAAAACTTTTGTCCAGTTGACAGAATTCAATTTCCTTTTGCGGTTGATTCAATATAGAAGATGTGCTACTTTAAAATTGTGCACTTAAATAACATTAAGATTTCTCCCATAGTACCTTGACTTCAACTATATTAAAGTACTAGCCTTCTTCAGCACTTTCCCTGTTACCTATACTCTGTACTGTGTGTTTTTTGAATCCACTGCTCAACTAAATAGGTCTTTTTATTATCATACGACTTACCCATGTTTTTACTGATTCAAATCTACAGCTGGCGCCGTATCATTAGCCATTTCTCAGATCTTCATGCTTCCTGGCCGAGTGGATCCATAGGTCCTGTGGGAGCTCTTCCAAGCCAAGGTTGACACTGAGCCTCTATAATCTGCCATGTTATTGAATTAAGGGCTTACCGGGGCGCTCCACAACTATGTCAATTATTCTCCTTTGAGTCGCACGCTCATTCCTCATTTCTGTATTTTTTTTTTTTTTCAATTAAAGGTAACCCAGTGGATGAAAGGCAATGAACGCATATGTCAAAGGATGCGCGGGTGAGCAGAGAAATGCCATGTTTTCCCTTGGCTCTTGCGGCGGGGTGGTGGCAACATATTGGAGCTGATGAGATCATTTAAAACTGTTGATTCATGTATTTGAGGAGGTCCCCCACTAAATGAATGGTTGGCTGGCTCCTCCTGTGTGACCAGATGAAAAAAGTAGCATTCTAAAATGTCAATAGTTTAATATTGAGGTGCTGGGTTGGATTTTACAGAAGAGTTTCCTTTTAACTGTCAGACTGCAGGTGGTTCTCTGATGATTTAGACTTACCATCCACAAGGTTATTTATTTTTATTTATTTATTTTTTACCAGTTGAATACAGATGTGAAACCTGCCCCCCCTCTCCTCAACTGGCCTTGGTTCAGACTCACCTTTGCTTTGAGGTCTTCTTCTGTCAGGCCAAAGCAGGCACACTATCAGACTGCAGTAATGTAGACAGCATCTAGTGGTGATAGGTGAGAATACAACAACAGAGACGGGATTGGCATCTAATTACGGATGGCGGCTTTAAACTTAGACTTATTCAATTCAAGGCAATTACATGGACACAGTAGCTCACATTTAGACAGACTTAGACAAACTTTATTGATCCTTAAGAGAAATTATTTGGACACAATAGCTCACACATCGCAATATATGAAAATAAGAAATATAAATTGCAATAATATTTCAAAATAAGTAGCATAAATAGTAAGAGACTGGTGTCAAATAAGGTAGTAAGTAGTAAAGTAAAAATTAAAATATTACAAGAGCAAAAATATTGATGGTACTGGCTCAATTATACAGATTTATATGTACAAGTAGAATCAAAAGTAAGAATAAAAAATATTTCATTCTTATTATGTGACAGACTTTTTTTTTTCTTCTTTTTTTGTAGTGCTTTTTTAAATTTAGTCTGATTCATCAGCCAGGTTCACTTTGTGGAAATTGTCTGACCTCGCAGCATAAGGATTCGTTTGCTCGATGGTAGGCGGGTACTTTTTATTTAACCAATTGCTGCTATTTGGTGCCCGGGACCTGTCTCCATGATCTTGTTGCTAGGCTTGGTCAGGACAGTCTGATTTAACCTGAGGAGCATGTTTTGGGTTGATGGGGGAAATCGGAGTGCCAAGAGGAAGCCCAACCACACACGGGGAGAACATGCAAACTCCACACAGAAACAAACCCGGAACCTTCTTGCTATGAGCAGTGACGGAGTTAGCAATTTGGGGGCCCTAGATGAATTTGAGTTTGGGGCCCTCACTATCATGCACCGTTATTTTTGTTTGTTTTGTTTTGTTTTTAAAAATATATATATTTATTGTCTGTTTTTCCCCATTGTTCTTGAGACACGCAAAACTCTATTTATTTGAATTATGGTGGATTGGAAACTTGTCTTATTGTCTTATTAGTTAGGTAGCCTACTAGATAACAAGAGCTGATAGTATTTTTATTTTTTTGCTAGTACAGTAAAATTTTTGTTTACATCCATTTCATATGATTTTTATTATTTTTCTTATGATAATTGTTTAAAAGTAAACTACTCTCATTTAATATCATATTGAGAGAAAATCTAATTCCTTTGAGGCCTCAGCCATTAGTGGCACTGAGGGCAATTGGTTGGGGGCCCCTCCAGATTTGGTGGCCCTAGCCGACATTTTCCTAATGGCAGCGCCGCCTCTGGCTGTGAGGCATGAGTCCCAGCCACTCAGTCACCATGCCTTTAAATAGGGAGTGACCTGCACAGAACTAACGCAGTTAAATTACAAAGACGATCAATGGTTTTCTAGTCTTATCCAGTTATGTCTTTTCATAACATCATATGGACAACTAAACTAGGCTGTATTTCTATTTATAGTGTCACATCTAGAATACATCTTTGCTCAGAACAATGTTATTGTCAGGATTGAACCCTGTCAGTCTTATGAGCTGTAGAAAACACATTACAAAGGCATGCATTTTTCATGGTGGATGATACATACATTTATTTCTCATTAGGTTTGAAGCTCTTTGTAAAAATGTTGCTTTTCTTACACAGTTCAACATGTATTTTGAATTTTTCATCATGCGCTGCTAAATGAATATAAGACTTTTCTGATGAGACGGTTAACCTTAAGAGTCTATACACAAAATTACACGACTAGATCTTCATACTAAAGCACCAGCAATTCTATGCATGATGAGATTCCTTTTAACACAGATAGCTCAATTGTATAAAAAAATGGCATGTTTCTATGGCATCGACTTTCTTTCAGCATTCAAGGTCAAGGAAGCTACAACAGGACCGTTTAGCTGGAGGGCTATAGACGAGTGTAATATGCACCAGCCTAAATTCCATTACTATAAATAAGATCATACTCACATGACTGCAATCATATATCTGCTTGCTATTTTCATATCAAATAGAGATGGGCTCTGTTTAATATCCTGTGTTCAAAATTGAATAGAGTTACAGATGTGTTGTACCTTATATTGGGAATAATTTGCACTTGTTATTATGAAAAAGGTAATAATTGGATTTAAAGAAGCACTGCGCAACTTTTCTAGTTCCGCCACTCGCTTGTCTCCATGGAAATGTCTAGAATGCTCCACAGTATAGATTAAACCTAACCTATAAACCTTTAGATTAAAATGATATAACCTTAAATCTATCACAAGAGAGACAAGCAGGTTACAGCACTATGCTACATTACAGTTCAGGTCTGTGGAGAGTCGTCCTTATGAACAGAAAGTATTATTGTATTTTTGAGCAATGAAAACACCCACAATGAATACATGCTAGACCGGGGTGGGCAAACTACGTCCCGGAGACCGTATGCGGCCCTTTAATCTTTTTAATCCGGCCTGCCAAACTTTAATAATAATAATAATAATAATAATAATAATAATAATGATAAACATTTTCAGTGTTTTAAAAGTCATTTCAGTAAATAATAAATACCGTGGGACTTGAAGTACATATATTTTGTTGTAATGCTTTGTAAAGATTTTCAATGATGTGATATTTCAATAACATGGGATATGTTTCCTAGCCTGATTCATCAGCCAGTTTCACTTCGTAGAAACCGTCTGACCTCGCAGTGTTAGAATCCGTTTGCTTGACGGTAGGCGGGTACTTTTTATCATTTAACCAATCGCTGCTATTTGGTCGTGACGTATGTAATGCACCGCTAACGGGGCTAACTGGTATTATAAGCTTTTCCCAAATCCCATAAGAAGAAGGGCAAAAACGTCTTTCCCTTTGATGAAATTCACCAAACATTCTCTTTGTTCTTTGTTCTTTGTTCCTCAGTCTTGGGAATCATTGCCAACACTGAATCTATGGCTCTTCGCTGATTGACAGGTGGCTGAGCTTGCACTTTCGGGGTTTTTGCGAAACGTCTGTTGTATTTTGATTCCTGACCTAGTTGCTGGAGAGAAATGAAATTGAGCGGAGGCACTAGGTGGCACCAGCCTGGCTATATGTTTTCTACATCCCATGCTATTTTTTTCTCTTATGAGGTGGATTACTAAAAAACTCCACCCATCTGCTCCTGGTGCGGCCCTTCCGTCAAATTTTACAACCCTTTGTGGCCCATGAGTCAAAAAGTTTGCCCACTCCTTTGCTAGATGGATATGTTTAATGTCATACAGGCAAAGCAATGACATCTCCATGGAGACAAGGTGGGGGAATACCATCCACAAAAGTTGCATCTTTAAATAGCAGCTTACAAGATCCTCAAAGCCCTTTACAATCCATTATTCATTCCATATTCTGTGATGATATGCCAATTTGCGCCACTGGCATCACTGACCAGACCACCATCAATCATACCTCATGCATGTGCGGTGAGTGAGGTGTTTTACCTAAGGACACAATAGCAGTATACATTAGTCCAACAAGGTTTGAACCTCTGACCTTGGCTATAACCAGTGTGTTGTCCATCTTATTGATTTATGGCCTGTAACAGAGTCAAAACAAGAATAACCTAGCATAATATTCATAAACATAGCAGCTAGAAACACATATTACAGTGTGAGAAAGTTGGAGATTGTCTTAGCATACTGAAAATTGAACCATCAACCTTGGTAAATGGTCATATTTTTAGACAGCGCTTTTCCACCTTCAAGGCACTCAAATATGATGAAAGAAAATGTATTCCATTAGATTTTGAATTTTAAATAGCGTTGAATTTCTCACATTGAATGTTTGAATAATTTTTATTCTAAATTTTAGTTGCTGAAATGTTAAGTATACCCTTTCAATATGTTTCAAATTCAAAATACAAAAATAACCTTTTACATTTTCAGCACATATGTTTTCAAGCGCTCATACTCATAAAAAATAAAAAAGATGAGGTTCTGATGAGGCTAATTCTGAACAATCAGTCTGGTCCATTACACCATTTCCTGCTTGTTACGAAATTAAATTGGGTCACTGTGGATCGATTGCTTCTGCTTCTGCATCTTGGATCTTTGCTGCTATTTTTTTTGCACTGAGATTTTACACTCTGAATTTTGACTGTTGAGTTTGAGGGCTTGAAGTTTGAATTGAAATAGGCTTGAAATGAATTTTAAACACTTTGAAAATGTACACTTAAAATGTCATCAACTGCCATTCAGAATAAAAATAATTCAAACATGTTTTCACAGAGTTAAAAAATTCAAAGTGAGAAATTCAACGGGATTTAAAATTCAGAATCTAATGAAACAAATTATTTTCCATACTCAAGGCACTTTGTTTCAGGGAACCCCACACCCATTCACAGAGGTGGGGACTTGCAAGTCGTGACTTGGCCTCAAGTCACGACTTGAGTTACTATTTTTAGGACTTAAGACTTGACCTGATGAAATGGACAAAGACTTGGTACCCGTAATGACTCACACTAAGATCTTGTTAAGACATTTAAAAAGGAAAAAATAACTAAATTAAATTCTACAACTCTTATATAGTCTATAAATACTCATATACAAATGTACTATGATTATGACGTACAACTTATTTTAAAAGTCATATAAACTGCAAAAATCTAAGCTATATTTGGTACTTTGGTTTAAAGACTTGAAATGCCTTGAAGCTCAAAGCAAAGGACTTGGACTTGACTTGGACTTATGGGCCAGTGACTTGAGACTCGACTTGAACTTGCCTGTCTTTGACTTGGGACTTGACTTGGACTTGAGGTCAAAGACTTAAGACTTACTTGAGACTTGCAAAACAAAGACTTATTCCCACCTCTGCCCATTAACACACTAGTTTACACAGACACTAGGAGCATGGTGGGTTAAGGTCTTACCCAAGGACACAACAGTATTCACCTGTGTGTTTGCTGGAATCAAACTGCCAACCTGTGAGTCAGTGGATCTGACAGCTCAACCAATGATCTTTATGTCAAGAGCAGAAGTCGAACCACCGACCTTCGAATCAGTGGACAAACGCTCTACCAACAGAGGTACTGTCTCCCAACCTTGAACTTTGACCTTGCAACCTTCTTACCTTATGACGCAGGAGTAAAAACAATTTCTACCCTTGTTAATTTTTTAACAAGCCACAATTTTTCTCCTGTCAACTTTTGTGCAGTGCAAAAGGCCTATGTAGGACGGACATGTTGGTCTGGTGAGTCACTGAGCCTGTGAATAACTAAGATATCGTGTAGTATTTTGTACATGGAAATGGGTCAGTCTTGTCAAACGTGGTGGGAGGTTGCACTGAGGAGAGCTGGTTTGGGGCTGTAATTAAACAGCCTGGGGACAAGGCTCGGTGCCATCTTGAGGACTTTGGCTTGGGTCTGTCCTGGTTTAGCACCACAGGGCAGACGGAGGAACAGGAGGAGTGTGCTGTGACCAGTCCTGGAAGAGGTGGAGAGATCTGTGCAAGCAACAGGGTCCAACCAAATGCTACTGGAGCAAGAGGCTGCATGTGTTCACTCATTCTACAGTTGGGTCTCATCGTTTCAGATGGACGGCAAAGGTCTATATAACTCAATGGATGATTCACACTTTCTGAAAGAACTATTCAAACAGAAAATCTACAAATGTTCAGCCTTGGTATTTTTGATTAGAGATTGGGGCCCCACATTTATGTTTTTAATGTGGGCCAACAATCATGTGTTTGAGTTTCCGCTCTAGTACCAAAAAACATAGTTCACCTTTATTTATTTTAACAGAGAAGACATTGAACTTCATGCCAGTTTTTCTTTTGGGATATTGGGGCACACATTTTTCTGGTGGAAGTCCCAAAGCCTTATTTTCTCCATGGAAATGTTATTGTTTTTCCTGGAATGTCATAAAATGTAACTTGTATCTCCATGCAGACAAGAGGCCACCAAACCAAAATGTTTTGCCAATAAAATATGGTTTGAAGGCAAAAATAAAGAAATAACCCTGCCCTCCACATCAATATTAAACCGTCGGCTTTACTGAATGTTGTGATAACATGTGAATACAATAATGCTAAATATATCAATCTGATGTCTGTAAAAATGTCAAAACAATTCTTTAATTTTCTTTAGTTGGAAAGCAGTAAGATGCTTATATAGAAAGTGCCCTGGAATTGGGGACTTCCAACTTCCATTGGATAGTTAAAAGAACAAACAGATAAAAGGCAAATTTGAGCAGGAGAACACACTCGCAACGCAATCATGGGATGTTTAATGAGCTGAAAATGAACGTGGGTTGGACTAGGAAAAGAAAATCTGGTTTGTTTGTTTTTTTGCACCAGAAAAAAAAAAAAAAAAAAAAAAACTGTTTTGAAGAGACAAAACTATTTTATGAAGCTTTTGTGAAAATCTGTCAAATCTTGTGTGTAAATTGTCCCAGCTTTTTGTTTGGAAGTTTGTATTGAAGACATAAATATAGAGAGATTCCTTCCATTTTCAACATTTTTTTTTTAACTAACTTTTCTTTACTTAGCTGGTGTAAAACTACAATCAATGTTTACCACTGACATTATCCCATTGTTGAAATTGTAATTAGGAAATGCATGAACATTTGTCATATGCATTATATATCTCTCTTGGTTGAATGAACAGACTCATGTTCCCCTCTCTACCCTGTCAGTGTAACAAGCCTTTCTTCTCACCTGCAGCTCGGACAGGCGCTCCTCAGCCCTGCTCCTGTCCTCCTCCTTTACCCTGCTTTTGTCGTACTCCTGTCCTGCTCGTGTCTTGCTCCTGCTCCTGTCCTGCTCCACTACCCTTCTCCTCAGCCCTGCTCCTGTCCTGCTCCTCAGTCCTGCTCCTCAGCCCTGCTCCTGTCCTGCTCCTCAGCCCTGCTCCTGTCCTGCTCCTCAGCCTGCTCCTGTCCTGCTCCTCAGTCCTGCTCCTCAGCCCTGCTACTGTCCTGCTCCTCAGTCCTGCTCCTCAGCCCTGCTACTGTCCTGCTCCTCAGTCCTGCTCCTCAGCCCTGCTACTGTCCTGCTCCTCAGTCCTGCTCCTGTCCTGCTCCTCAGTCCTGCTTCTCAGCTCTGCTCTAGCCCTGCTCCTGTCCTGCTCCTCAGTCCTGCTTCTCAGCTCTGCTCTAGCCCTGCTCCTGTCCTGCTTCTCAGTCCTGCTCCTCAGCCTTGCTCCAGTCCTGCTCCTCAGCTCTGCTCCAGCCCTGCTCCTCACCCCTGCTCCTCCAGCCTTCTCCTAGGCCATGCTCCTGTCCTACTCCTGTCCTGCTCGTCAGCCCTGCTCCAGACTCATGTGGCTGGGACATGAGGCAGCAGACGGCACCTACAGGAGCTGCGTGAAAACCTCAGCTGTTTACTCTGAGACAACAAGGCCACTGCTGCGTGCTGCATGAGAACAGCTCCAACATCTTAACAACCACAGAGGCAAGAAGAAGATGGAATATTCACAGGCTTCTTTCACTGTTAGGATAAGAAAGGATGACCAGAAGGTTGGCTCTGAACAAGGTAGTTATAATTTATTCTTTGCAAACATAGACCATACGCTTTCAGTAATTCTTAACACATTTTGACTTGGAACTTTCTTAGTTGAACTACCCTTTTATTAAACAAGTCCCTAAACGCCAACAAACACTGGTCCACTTGTGTCATGTATTAAATAACAGTTTTGTTGTGTGCAGTTGATAAAATCAGAGACATAGCACAAGGCTGAGAGGAGAAGAAAGGCAGTGGTTTGGGCAGGTTATTATTAGTGTAGCCAAATTCTCAGTCTCACGTAACATTAAAGTCACACTCGCATTAGCCAACAGCTTTTCAGACACATTCACCTTTTTAGCTGAAAGCCTGTATTGATCACAGGCTTCATTATATGTAGTTTAAATCAATTTTACATTTTCAGACATTCTAAAAACTTAGCAGTCTGTGTTTGCTATCTGTCACCATGGTGAAACTGTCCTCCATAAACATACATGCTGTCCCCCCCGGAGTGATGTCTCTGCAAAATTTCAACAGGCCACATGCCACCCACAAATGGCAGACTCTTAGATAACTAGGGGCAGACCTTCCAAGAACATACAGAAGATGCAAGATGCTCTCTAGTTTTTGGATGGTTTTACTGATGCAATAAAGATGGAGAAGAGGGTTGTGTCCAGGAGGTTAATGTGGGCCAGAAGAACAGATATTTCTGTGGAGTCAAGCAAGTGGAAATCTGTGGAAAGGCAAGCTTGTTCGCTGTAAAGACTCACTTATGCTCCGCTTTCGTACATAAATAGAGCTGAGCGTTCCAAGCATAGTAACTGTCACTGCATTTATACTTCCAAATGTTTTTAATGTCAAAGCTGTGTTCTCTTAAACAACCACCTAAGGGAGCATGAAGTTAATTAGGCCCCGTCCACATTAGTACATATCTGAGTCGTTTTTGTTGCGGATGCAGTGTTCTTCCACACTAATCCGATTGAAAACGGCTCGAGAGACGGAACGATCTGGTGCTTCCACGAATTCATCTGAGTACAGATCTGATCCGGCGCTGTGTGGATGCCTGAAAACGCTGATAAGCTGATGTAGGTCTGTGCGCCACAAAGTAATTCACTGCCAAAATGCTAAGAGGCTAGGATATATGTCCATTCATACATACGGTCTATGATTATGACCTGCAGACATATAATCTCTGAAAAGTTTAACATGAACCATCTCTAATGCGATAGAAGCACAGAACAGACTCACCATCAGCAGAACACCCCTCTGTCACAGAAAAAACACATATAATCCACTAAGTCATATCCTTTAGTCCAACAGAAGCTGAACTGCATCAGCGCATAATAGCAAGCTGTTTTTTGAGTGCTTAGTTTATGCAAATTAACCATGTGGTTTTAAGTTTTGTTTCTGTAAAACGTAAACATATATGCTCAAAGCTGTGTGGATAGGGAAGGATTGAGGACACAGAAACGACGTGTCTGGATGCAAATCGTTTCCGATACAGTGATACACTGATACAGTGATATGGTGATATTGTGATACAGTGATACACGAATTCATTTCAGTGTAAACCTAGTCTTAGAGAACTGACCAAAACAGACCAAACATAGAGGCGCCTACAGCAGTTTTTAGATGGGGTCTGTTGGGAAAAAAAAATTCAAAAAAAAAAAAAATAATAATAATAATAATAATTAGGCAAGCGAAGCATTTATTTCTTTTGCAGCTGGTTCTAGTGACAAAATTTAGCTACCTTTATCGGGCTGTGTTCACTACTGCCCCCAGTGGTTAGCTCATGTACAGCTCCGGTGTCAAGATTCCACATGTTCTGAGGAGACGAACAGAACTATGCAGAGGATGGACAGGAGCCTCTATGCGTATGTGTATTAGTCTAGAACACGTGTCACTAATTGACGGACTAGGCTAAATGCAGCTCATTTTACAAGTCGAATCAATTGAATAGGGCCTATTCAGTTTAGACTCTAAACTTTACAGCACGGTATCACTGGACCAAGGAACATACAAACCAATCGTGACGCTGCTTAGCCAATCAAATTCAAAGGTAATTACAACTCTGAATGCAGACACAAAGAAGTTTTGAGATATCTGTTGAAAAAATGTATTGAGACTGTCAAGTTGAGATGTGAACGGTAAAGAAAAAGGGAAACTCAAGCTATATATATATATTTTTTTTCTGAAATTAAGAATTGGTTTTAACATGCACAATTTACCCATTTTATTTATTTTCTCTAATTAATTTGTAACTGCAGCCCAATATCTAATGTAGGCCTACTGTGTGTTTCAGTGTTAAGAATATATATTTTTGAAATGTTTTAAACTTGTATTTTCATTGATTTGACAGTCTATTGTTCATACATTCAGACACTGATAAAACTAGGTTACTTCTGTATCACAATCATAACTCAACTTAGATATTATGATGTCCCGGACCTCTGATTGAGGAGATTTTCTCTAACCAGACCTCCTCAGATTTTAGTTGAATAACCCTGGTATAGACTGTAGATCATAAATGATCTTTAAAATTGCATGTTGCGTTCCAATGTTTTCCAAAGTTTAATACCATTCTGTGGACCAGAATAACGGACTTTTTC
The DNA here is from genome assembly GCF_026225935.1 of Boleophthalmus pectinirostris. Lineage (NCBI taxonomy): Eukaryota > Metazoa > Chordata > Actinopteri > Gobiiformes > Gobiidae > Boleophthalmus > Boleophthalmus pectinirostris. Next base: position 28,889,965 of record NW_026571140.1, read on the forward strand.
TGAGAACAGATACATAGTGTACCTTTAATAATGTGATCTTTTACCTTGTACGAACCACTTCAGCTTGAATCGAAAAAAATCTCTTTGCACATGTCAAGATAGTCCTTTATCGCCTGCATTATTTTTATTTTTTTTTAGGTTTTGATTATGTACAGCCTATTGTTTGTTCTCTATAGACTGTCTCATCTGTCAGTAAATCGTACGCTTCAACACTTAGATTGGCCTGATAATACAGGGAACAAAGCTCGGCGAATACGGGAACATTTCCACGTTTTGCAATATGGATAGGGTCTGGATGCCACGGCAACGATACTAGATAAATGTAGCTTTCAGCTGGTGGAGCTGTTCTGTGAGTGCATGGCTAAGTGATTTCCTGTCTCGTATTGATAACAACACAGGTACTTTATCTCTCCCACCTTTCTTTGTCTTTTCTGTAATGGCCCAGATTATTAAACAGGTGGATCAGACAGCTTCCTCACCTCTCCTCTGCAGATTCACGCTGTTGTCTTGTTTTGTGTTTGGATCTGAAGATGATTAAAGCCCATGCATAACATTAGGGTATTCTTTTTAAAGTTTACAGACAGTATATTTAGTACTACTCCCACTCTATTATTATTTTAAGTTTGCTGCACTAATAAGCGCTGTCACACTAGCAATTGAGAAACATTTGTAGCTGGTTTGTATAGTTTTAAATCAAAGAAAGTAGAAGCAGAAATTTCACAACTCAAGCTAATTAAAGGGCCCATATTCTGATCTATGTTATAATGTTGTTTCCTCATCAAAATGTTTTGTTTCAGTTCTTCTCTCAAACAGAAAAAACTTTGTCTACCTTGTGATGTCACAAGGTAATACAGGAAGTGCTTCACTGGTTTAAAACTCTATACACATTCACTTGAATCATTGGATCATTTCAGCCCTGGAATTGTCAAGCTCTACCAAACAGAAGATAAAAGACAGCTGTTAAAGGAACAGTTCAGAATTTTAGTCATAGGACCTCATTTCCTAGTTCACCAGAGTGTTGGAGACGTGTGGAGACACTTTTTTAAATATTCCATCCAGTCCTTGTATTTGCAGAGGTCGCTGGTGCTAGGCTAGTGCATGTCTATGGCCATAGTTAGCCTGCCACTAAAAACAGTCTTACCCACTCCACAAAACACCCGGAGCAAATCTATTATTACACCAGACTGTTGATGTGAATGTTTGTGTTGATAGAATAATGTTTGAAATAAAACTAACCTTGCACTGCATGAATCGTCACATTTTGAGGGACTATTTTCTCATATATCAGTCCACCACTGCCAAGCTTTCTATCAGGAAGTACAACCCGCTGCTGCTGCTCAGACATAAAGCTTTCAAATGCAAGGTTGGTTTTAGTTGTAAAAATTATTCTATCGACACAGACATTCACATCGACAGACTGGCATTATAATTGTTTTGTTTAGGGTGCTTTGCAGAGTGGGTAACTGACTGTTTTTAGTGGCAGGATAACTATGGCCATTGACATGCACTAGCCTAGCACCAGTGACCTCTGCAAATACAAGGACTGAATGGAATATTTAAAAAAGTGTCTCCACACGTCTCCAACACTCTGGCTAACTAGGGAATGAGGTCCTATGTCCAAAATTCCAGACTGTCCCTTTAACATGAAAACTACTGCTTCATGACCTCACAATGTGGAACAGAGCATTTGGAGCTTTAGAGATGTAGACAGACTAATAATGCAGGATTACTCTAGCATATGTGAATGAAAGAAAATCCAACTCCAACTATATTTTTTATAAGGTAACAGCATTCTAACATCGCTTAAAACTCAGAAGGGTCCATTTTGCTAAATATAGGACTTTTAAACTAGCTAAAGTTTATTATTTGAGCAGCATTTTCTAGCGGTGTTTAGAAGTGTTTTGATTGCTAATAAAACATGAATTCGGTGTCACCTCTTCTACTTTATGTATATGTAGTGCCATACTGTGGATCATTTCAGACAAAGCAATTACATCCCCATTGAGACAAGCAGACCATTCACCAGAAAAGTTACATAGCACGCCTTTAATAGACTTTTAAAATCACAAGAGAGCACTTGTAACCATCCTCTGATGTGGCGGCAAAGTGGAAGACCAATTCAACGTGCATGCTTACTCGATAATGCCCAAATGAAACCAGATGTTTTTAATGAGAAAACAACATTATAATACGGCTTAAAACATGTCATTTACCAGTTCATTTCACAGCCTGTTGAGGATGTTTAATATTTAAGTTTCCACAAAAAATATCCAAGCTCATAGTCTTATTTGCAATTTTACTCCATAAACTCAAATGGCCTCAATTAGAGCTCAATCTGCACAGCCCTGTACAGTAAGAGACATTCGCTAATGTGCCTAGCGAAGGTATTTGTGTACATCATAGTGCTATTGATCAGCTATAAAGGCCCCATTAACCACTCAGCCACGCACATAAATTTATCTATATATTTGGCTTCAGTTGTTTCTAAGCATCGAGATAATTTCCTGGCAAGCTCGCTGCGTTTGATTTCTCCTTCAAAATCATTTTAGAATTATAGCTACACCGCCGTTATCATCCCCAAGGTCTGGCACGTAAAACTGTTAGTGGGCGTAAATAAAATACGATTGCAATAATGCCATGTGTATCGCATGAGAGGGCATAGGATCTCGGAGTGCTTGTGCAACTCCAGGGCTGATTTATGAGGCGATGAAGGCTGCAGAGTTAGCAACAAATCAGCAGCGTAGTTATGGAAGAGCCCCTCTCCTCTTCTTTGGATGTCTCTACTGCTCAGCTGCTGCCTACAGGACTGGACTCACTGTGGGGAGGACTGACCTGGGCAGGGAAAAGACACAGGGAGATGTGATTTGTATTCTGACCACTGTGATGGCCTGGAGGTGCTGCAAAAATAAAGGCAAACAGAGAAAAACAGACAAACAGTGGTATTATTATGAATGCAGTTGGGGAATTCAGTCACTAGGGGGCACAAGTGAGTGTATTCATTGTGCGGAGCGGCAGGAGATCAGTTGGTACCGTGTTTGTTTACTGATCCGAACATTGGCGAATCGTTTGAATGCTGCTCTCGACATAAACATCATTGGTAGAGCGGCCAGTGGTGCAATTCCAGCTCCCACAGATAAATGCTGTCATTTTGTCTTTGGGCAAGACACTTATCCAATCTCACCCCCAGTGTTTGCATACATTGGTGTGTGAATGGGTGAGTGGTTCCTTGATGTAAAGCACTTTAAGTACCCTGAAGATGGAAAAGCGCTGTATAAAAATGACCATTAACCATTTCATTGTGTCAGTCCAATAGGCCAGGATAAAAGAGCGAGATTGTTTCACTTGGTTTCATCTTCTAGTCCTTTAGCTTTAGTTATAGGTTTAATTCTCATTTAGACCCAGTTTTGATATAGTGCATTAGGTATAATCAGTGGTGCAGTGGGGATTTTTTAAGTGGGGGTATGTGCTTCGTGATGTCATAAATCAGTAATATTTATTTATTTTTTATTTTTTTACTCAAAATGATACGAAATCATGTTATTAACATTAGCACCATTCATAATCACCTACAGAACAATAATCATAGGCTACAACACATGAATTAGGACTGAACCAGGAGGACTAAATCAGGCCTGAACCAGGACTTAACCAGGACTAAAACAGGACTAAACCAGGCCTGAACCAGGACTGAAACAGGAATAAACCAGGACTAAAACAGGAATAAACCAGGACTAAACCAGGACTAAAACAGGAATAAACCAGGACTAAAACAGAAATAAACCAGGACTAAAACAGGACTTAACCAGAACTAAAACAGGACTAAACCAGGCCTAAACCAGACTAAACCAGGCCTGAACCAGGACTAAACCAGGACTAATACAGGAGTAAACCAGGACTAAACCAGGACTAAATCGGACTAAACCAGGACTAAACCAGGACTTAACCAGGACTAAAACAGGACTAAACCAGACTAAACTAGGCCTGAACCAGGACTTAACCAGGACTAAACCAGGTCTAAACCAGGTCTTAGCAGGACTAAACCTGAGTTAATCTTGGACTTGAGAGCAAAAGAGAGACCCAAAGTGCAATCGGGAGATGGCTGCACTTAGCCCCGTAGGCCGCAAAGCTCTGCGCCGGATCTTTTGCCTGTGGTCACCTGGCGGTCTACGTGAGGGCGCACCTCCGGGCCCGTCCTGACACTCAGTCTTGGTTTACTTCTGGTTTAGACCTGATTTAGTTCTCCTGGTTTAGTCCTGGTTCAGTCCTAGTCCCCTCATGTCACAGGTCACTATAGGACAGTACTGCAGATATCATGAGCCTATGCAGGTTGTTTTCACAGTTGCCAATAGCTCTGGTTTGACATGTAAGTTGTAGCTATTTTATATTTATTATTTTTTTATATCTCATATCGGTGGAAGTGGGTGGACGGTGTACCCCCGCGTACCACTCCCACTACACCCGTGGGTATAATGAAATGCATAAGCCATGTTTTTTTACATAAATCTTACCCTGCTTTTCCTAGAAAGGTTGAAGATTCAGTGAATATCAGATCATCAACACAAATGCTAATTTCTCAAGCTCGTATTTCATATTTGTGCACAAACAACACTCAAAGGTCAAGCGAATAAATGCAATGTCATGGAGCTAACTGAGTCTAACTGATAAATCTCTTAATCCCTTAAGCCTTAACATTAAATTGCATAGTGAGTATTATTACATAGAACGTCTTTCACCACTTTCAAGGCACTACTCTGCTCTTTTTACTATCTCCAGCTCATCGAAAACAAACTTGAAATATATGTTCTTTCAGTGAATATAATAAGGTTTTGTATTCTCTTGATCCATGTGTTTCTAAGCTTTTTCTTGAGACCAAAGTATGGACAATGGACAGATAATTTGCCCCTTTGAGTTACCCTCCATATCTGGGCTCTATCTTTTTCAACTGCAAGAACTACAATCTCAGTGGATGTCTAGTTTTCACAGTTTTAGACAGTTTTCTACTACTGCTGAGTCTAAGCCTCTTCCAGCTGCTCACAGATGTTGATGCACATACAGTATATACCTCTCTGTACGCCGCCTTTTTCTAGTCACGCCAGCCTCTCCATCACTTCCCTGCACTCCCAGCCCGCGTCCTGCCAATAAAAATAGGGCGAGTGATAAGAGTGCGCTTCCTGCCACGGCACAGGGGGAGTATGGGTAATATTCACACAGCTTTGCCTGGAGCTATGAAATCAAACAGGAGTTCCCCACTGAGTTAGACGTCTGTTATTAAAGGCTGTTCTTCTGCAGTCAGGGTCAGCCCATGCACCCTTCTCTCTCTCTCTTTTCACCAAGCCCCAAACACAAAATAAAAATAATAAAAACTACTACCCCGCAATGGTGTCTTCAGAAACAACACAACAAAAGCTCTGTGCTGAGAGTAAACAACTGATTTTTCAAAGGGGGGTGAAAAAAAAGAGTCAGTGCCCTTGACTGCAGATGCAATGTAATTTTAATGTCTTCATGTATAAATCAATGGTTGTATATGATGAATGAAACAGATAAACAAGGCAAAGAGAAGGAATATGTCAATGAATGAAATATATATAAAGCAGGCACTAAATGTCCTTTAAAGTGTGTGTTTGTGCGCACAAGCTTGAAATTACACAGACAAGGTTGGAGTAAACACATATAAGAGGTACACGTTTGAGTACGTACAGAGCGTCATTGACAGACAATTGTAGTATTCATCCTTTTATTCAGAGCTTAAAGTGAATAGATTACGCAATATGCTCTCCAACAACTACTGGGTACACAATATTTGGCTATCGTGTTGCTCTTATTCCTGTTCTCAAAGGTGGTTATATAAATGCTCAAATGTAACTTTGAATATTGTTACTTTATAGTAATCTTATCAAAGTATAAAGTAAAAGTAAAACTGTTATTGTTTATTTGAAGATGACTGCAGCAACAATAGAGCTTACACGAGATTCACCCAGGTCCCCACAAAGTGTTAACATTTTGTTTGATAAAAAATAAATAATAAAATGAATCTAGCACAAGGCGTAACATACACAACACAACACTTTTTCATGGCCAAAGTAGTAGTTTTAACAATAACATTTCATTAATTATAAATAGCATTCCTAATAGCAGTTATAACTGTAACCAAGTATGTAATGTATACATAAATGGAAATTCAACATCTTATGTGGAATTAAGAATAGTAGATGTAAAATAAGATTCAGGATGAAATTAAGTTGGCTAAAAAGTAACCTTATAGAAACTTAACTTTTGATGTGATAAAGATGTTTTTAATTGGACAAAAACGCTGACTCTCTGCGCCCTTTCTTTACACACTCTAACTGCGACGCTCACTTCAGGGAGAATCTGGGTGAAAACTTTACTTAGGTCATGCCCCATTAAACCTCACCAGAAGTCTACACAGACAATCAGTGTATTAACCTGTCCTTAGCCCCAATTTAAATATATTATATTAATCATGGGTCAATGTGGAGAAACAAAAGGGCAAACGCACACGCCTTGCAACTGACGATTATATTAGAAGTGTCAGAAGGTAATGGCATAGCAACTGCTATAGACATAATATTAGCGTTGTACTTCATTTATATAGCACTGTTTGGACACTGCTTTACATTGTATAAGCTAATGTAGCCACAGCTGCCCAAGGGTAGACTGGCAGAAGTGAGGCTGCCAGTCACTCTCTTACACACCACACCCATACTTAGGCGAGTTAGGTGAAATGTTTTGCCCAAGGACGCAACATCAGAACACTGGTGGGAGCTGGAAACAAATCCAAGTAGTGTAGTGTAGTGAATGAGTTATGCAATGTAAAAGATTTTGGGTGCATTGAAACGTGCTATAAATCTGATGTGTTATTGCTATTCTTATAAATGAGCTTCTTTCAAACTCAAAAACCTTTTCTATTCGTAGTCTGACTCCTTGGTGAGATGCCTATTTGTGCACAGTCCCAGGAGATTAGACTAACACTATTGTCATGTGGCAGACGAAGCTGGAAGATAGCTCCAATTCAATCTGCACTAATTAAAATGAAAATGTTTCCACACTATCACTATCCGTTGTGATTGTGGAAATTCTTTGGCACTCAGACATTCCCAAGTGTCAGACTGAGATAACCTTGATCTTGTACAATACGAGTCACAACAATAACTGTCAAATAGCGCAGTTTTGTAGTTATAAATTTTTTTAATATATTATTATTGGGGAGACTTAAAGCATAACAGAAACAATGGTTACATCAATCAACCTGGACTAGACCACAGTGATGGAATATATCAAAGTCAAAGTAGTAAAGTGCTGTACTTTTAAGTATCTGTACTTTACATTTTACATCCAATCTATCTTTATTTGTATAGCACATTTTCTAAACAAGATCCAAAAGTGCTGCACATAGCAATGTAAATGATTTAACTTTGACTTTACTCCACTACAATTTTTTAACAGGACTTGAACAGGAAAAGTAAAAGTATTTTTGTTACTGTGTGAGATCTGCTGAAAATGCTGCAGAATTGATTTTGTATCAAGGTTATAGTGAGCAAAAAATAAATAAATAAATAAAAGAAAATAGACAAATTAAATTAAATTGTTTCTGTTGAACAAAATTCAACACAAATCTATATCAAAATCATTACATTTGAAGCTTTATTAGATCTCAAAATCTGAGCAAAACTTTCACTTTTTACTCTAAGTAAACAAGTACATAACTTACATTTTTTCATGCGATGATCACAATTCATGATCTGTACTTACATAGTAACAAAATTATACTTCTTCCACCACTGCTAGACCAGGACTAGAACAGAACCAACCCTCGTCTACATCAGGACTCATCTAGGCTCAAATAAGGATCAAACCAGGACACCTTTGAAACCATGCTAACAGACTTTCATTGCAACAGATACATTGATTTTTTTCCACAGTGTTTTCAGCAGTGGACATGTAATTAGCAACTCGAAAACAATCTTTGATCTTCCAAGGTAAAATGTTTTTAGTAACTGTCAAATCCTTGCTGCTAATTAGATATGTGTTGGGTTATATCTTCACTGGGGTTGTTTGTTAGTCTTTTAAAACAAGAGGACTCCAAAAAGAATAGCTGTATTTTGGTAAAGTTTCTAGGAGAGTAATGGGTCAAGGAACAAAGTATTAGATTCTGTAAAATTTGGAGTCTATTCTGTGACACTACTGGTGCACTAACACTTTAGAACCATGCCCAAGCACAGGTAGTCCCTATAGACCAATCCCGTGCGAAATCTACGGGCGCCGCCATCTTGCCTGCTGCCATTACTGCGTGCCTGCGGACTGTGACCTGCTGGTAACCTCCAGTGCATTTTAGGTGACAAGGTGACAGGGCGATTTGTGTGATTTAAGAATGGCAAAGGAAAGGAAGCATTGGGTAGGTGACGTCAGGCAGTGGCCAAAACTTACCGATGCAGGTAATTTATTGACAACAGTGAGTGCGTATACATGCACATCAGTATCCCGGTTATGTCAGTATTCGGGACACTCATATCCCCGTATACATGATCAAATGGAGTATCCCGGTTTCTTGACACAATCTTACAAATGCGCAAGCACAAAAATTAACTTAAATCAATTTCATAAACCAGGAAAAATACAAACCGTGAGCTCCTTTTACGTCGGAAGCTCGGGAGGTTTAACCAGCTGTGAGGAGCTACGAGATATCCCACAATCCACTGCACAGATCAAACCCAACAGATTCTTCATTAAAATCTTCTGCATAAATAAACTCAACTTTACAACATATAAACCATAACCACCACAGAGCCACATCAGCCCGTTTGATAATATAATTCAGCTCTGATCACATTTGTTTACGTTTTACAGAAACAAAACTTAAGACTGCATCGCTAATTAGCATAAACTGTTAGCGGTAATAAAAACAACTCGCTCCTCGCTCCTGATCCGATCAGCTTCTTTTGGACTAAAGGACATGACTCTGTGGATTATGTGTGTTCTTTTTGTGACAGAAGAGGCACTAATGATGGTAAGTCTGTTCTGTGCGAGAGTGAGTGTGGAACATAGAACCCTACGCAGTCGTGCTTGAGTACAACACGGTTCTAAAGTCCTAGTGCTACGATAGCCTCCATGATATCTTTGAACTCTTAATATTTGAATTTTCCTAAAAATATATGGGAAAAATGAATGGACAATTTACTTCCAGAACCAGAACGAGTGGTCACTATTGAGCTCCATAGGTAACACTGTACTTTATCAGTATCACAGTAATGGCAGTACAAGTAGTAGTAATAGGTATACCAAGTAAATTTCTTAGTTAGTGTTAAATGGATGTTATTTGACATTACATAAATCTGAATATTCAGCTTTCTAATATATCAATTGCCAGTCAGTTTGCAATTAATATGTAGTCTGTACTTAAGTGTTAGCAGCATTTCTACAGTTTGCTGCTTGACCTCTGGCTTGAAACACAAACAGACAGTGAGCCATGAGTACCACGCTCTAATACCACATTAATAACTGACTCTTGATGTTCAGATTATTGATGTTTAACCTTAAAAGCCACTCACCATATGGAGAAAATAGCATTAAAGCAATGGCCTAAGCACTTGAGAGGAAATCGGAAGGTTGCTTTTTCCAGTCTAGCAGTGCTGTTATTGTGTCCCTGGGCAAGACGCTTTCATTGCTCTCTCCAGTCAACAGGAAGGGCGACTGGTATAGAAGCCTGCTAAAATCTCCATTCCAGAGGAAAAACTAGCAATAATACAGTTTGATTTGCCTAAGTCTAAATCCACATAGCTCTTTTTGAGGCCTTACATCTCGTTATTCATTCACTGTTGTAGCCACGTCTGCCCTGGGGTAGACTTACAAAAGCAAGGCTGCCAATCTGTGCTATTGGCCCCTGCCGACCTTGCCTGACCAGTCAGTTCCTTCTACATTCTTTTCAAATCCAGAAGGGCCTGGAATTCTCTGATTGGTTAATCTCCCTCTCAATCACTCCCTCTGATATCAGGGAGAGTGGCTCTCGTGCCACTCATCCATAGAACTATAATAAAGTCTTGAAGATTAATCTAAGCTGGTGACATATTGTTTTCAGTGGCCTGTGCTCAATGGCGCATGGACGCAAAAAAAAGTTCACTTCTGCATTTATTTCCTCAGTAGGGGCTAGCACCTCCCTCCGTGGAGCGTTTGGACCAATCAGAGCGAGAGCTGATAGAGCTGAGCTAGTGCGGGCTCAGAGCGAGACTAGGCTAAGTCTTCCAAAACTAAATTTTAGGTCAGGGGTGTCTAAACTTTTTCATCAAAGGCCACATATCTAAACACAGATAAAGCAGAGGGCTGAACGAGGGCCATAGACTGGTGCTCATTACAGTGAATAATTGAAATATGTTCATGTTTAACACATTAGAATAAAACATCAGTCTTTATTCATGCTAAAATCCTTAAAACCACACACTACATATTAAATATTAGCTTTATCAAGATAGATTAAAAAAAAAAAAAAAAAACTTGCCTAAAATGTTAACTTTTAATTGATGCAAGGTAATTTGGGCCAATTCAGCTGGAAGCCTGAGGGCCAAGAAAAACTTGTCTGGGGGCCGCATTTGGCTCACGGGCCATAGTTTGGACATGCCTTTTTTAGGCGCTTTGAGGATTTAAACATTTTAAACAGTTTATGTTGTGAAAATAGAAAAGAATCCCTACAAAATCCGACCTTTGTGAAAGTTGCCAATGCCCTGTCAGCCAAACACTGGGGGTTTGAATTCCCCAAAAATGCATTGCGCTCTATGGGAGGATTCTTTTTGGACCATAGCTCCCGGGAGCTGCAGGACTGGGAGCGGCCACTAGTCGGTCTCGAGCTGAAACAGAGGGGGAATGCCTTATCCACTTTTTATTGTAGATCCATGCACTCATCTTTGTAAAGTTTTGTGGCGTATGGCACTGGCCCCCAACCACCACCAATTCACATTCACCCACACAACATATGCAAAGTGAAGTGTCTTGCCCAAGAGAAAAACAACTGCCAGCCTTTGTCCTAGTGGAAGAACGCTGTAATCACTGTCTCTGCCGCTTAAATATATGCTGAACTGTGTGAACTGTCTTACAATATTTAAACTAAAAGCCTTTTTGTTGGCAAGCAGCTCTCATCTTGAGGTCTTAACACAAGTGGTGCGAGACATAATATGGCTGTATCTATGGTAACCTCGTATCCAGGCCATGTGCTCCAGAGGCAGAGAAAGTTCTTCCGGCAAACTCGGCACTTCAGGGAATCCCAGGTGCTCCCAGACAGGCTGTAATCTCAGGCTTCAGTGTGGCCCCGCTCTACCCCGAGGTCTGCTCCTATTCACACCGGGGCAAAGCACTTCCACTGGGAGGTGAGGAGGGGGCGGGCATGTACAGAAAGAGGGAGGGAGGAAGAGAGAGACAGAAGAAGGGAGAGACAGGGGGAATGAGTAAGAAAGAGGGAGGAAAGAGAGTTAGGAGAGTAAAGTTGTCAAAGCCTGATCTCATCAAATCTCAGAAGGTAAGCAAAGCTGGGCTTGGTTAGTTGGATGGAAGACCACTGCAAATACTTCGTGCCACTGTGGAGAGCCAGGAGCAAAAACTGCCATTGTGTCCTTAGGCAAAGCATTTCACCCATATTGAGTATGAATGCAATGTTTGCGTGAGTGTGGAGTAAATGAATAATGCAAAGTAAAGCGCTTTGGGTGTCTTTAAGTTCTATATAAATGTAGTGGTTAATTCATTAAGTTAATAATAAAAGAAAAGGAGAGCCGGGAGAGAGAAGGGGAGATAAAGAAGAGAGTGAAAGTAAAATGTAGAGAGTTGGAAGGAAAGAGGGAGAGAGAGAGAGGAAGGGTGGAAGAAGAAGACAGAAGGGTGTGGAGCAATCTAGGGGAAAGGGTGAGACAAAGTAAGGGTAGAGAGTCAGAGGAAGAGAGGGAAGGAGAGAGGGAGATATGAGAGGAAAAGGGAGAGAGTAGTAGCTTATTTTAGTACCAGTTTATTTTCAGTCATGAACGTAATAGACTGATACAAACATTTCACATAAAACTGCGACTGAAGGGGTTTAGACTGAAGTGAAACCTCTTATGAATGCCTCACCGCAGAGACTGAAACTGAGAGAGAACAGGGAGCTATAGAGAGGTGAAGAGGAGCTTTTTATTTTTTCAAACCCCAGACGCTTGCATGGAGAGTTTTTTAAAATGTGAAATGAATGACAGGGCGAGGGGAGGCGGGTGGTCAGCATCAGTCACGAAGATAATAAAAAGCAAAGTGGCGTCTGGTAAAGGTTAGACTCCAACATGAGCTGTGTGCGCCACTGAAGAGGTCAGAGCTGTCAGCCTTGTGTTTAGAGGGATAAAGCACACATCAGGGTTAGACCAGGTACACTCCTATGGCAGCGCACTATTCACACTTTTAGATTCAAGTTAAAGCCTTTTGGAGCTGTCTCATTTACATGAAATGAAAGACTTAGCGGGACAGGTGCACAGGTGGAGAGTGGAGTTACACCGTTCTTCATCACTTTTTGTTGTACTTTCTATGTTCTGTCACAAATTCTATTTGTATTTGAGAACTGACTAATGTCTGAGTATGAAAAGAGTATATAAATATACAGATCCATACATAAATAAATGGTATTAAATGTTTCATAACACAAAGTAAAACACTGAATTTTACAAACTATTACTTAGAGTTTGGGCATCAAAGTGAAATGCAGATTTAAGATGGAAATTTAGATTTTATTGAGTCTTTTATTGAGTCTATAAACTCAATGACATCAAATCTGCCATCTGCTCATCTCTTTGGCGATGTTATTGTTTTGCCTGGAATGTTCCACAGTATGATATTACACTTATCTGTCTACAGCGATAGCAGGTGAAGTCAGATCTGTGGAGAGGCAATCCTTAGAATGCATGATTTTCAAGGTATGTTAAACCAAAAAACAAACACACACACAAAACAAAACAAAACAACAAAATCAACGTAATCAACCAGACTTTGTTTGACCCTTTACTTTGTCTTGCAATTGTTTGTAATAATTATTCTTTTTTTTTCATTCATTGTATTTGTCTTTTTCATACCACTTAAAAAAAGAATTACAAAAAGAAAATGTGTAATGAAATAATGTAAAATATGTTTAATGCCGTACTGTGAAAAGTTCCAGGCAGAGCAATAACATCTCCATGGAGACAAGCAGCAATGGGAAATGTTACACAGCGCACCTTTAAATTACAAAAATACTTACCTGACCTGTATTCTTAAAATATCCTTCAACCTTTTTTTTGTGTTGTTTGTTTTGTTTCTTCGACAATGTGTTATGGTCAAATTTATTATGTAATGTCTGTCAATGTTTTCCTAACTTACCAGAGAAGAAATCAATACTAAAAAAAACTTAACAAAAAACTGTCAACATCCTGCATGCTTTAACAGTGATTATTCCATTATTCATTATCTCGTTCTTGTAAAAACAACAAGACTCCCAAATTGGATCGACCACAGCAATTGCGTGGTTCTACTCCAGGCTCAAAATACATATTGACAGAAAATAGTTATTGACGTTTTCAGACTTGAGATCAGGGCTAAAACACATTTGGCTTACGGTCACATTAGCGCGAAAACCTTTGGAGCATGTATGGCCTGGAGGAGAACCATTTGTACTCATAACACAAAACAACATCTCCTATTCACTTTGTTAAATCCAGTGGGTCAAAAAGAGGCATTATACTTTTCCCTTAGTCACTTAGAGTCGATTTAAGGCAACTTTACTTCCACCAATAAGCACAATATAGTTAACTGTGTGCCTTTTAAGCCTGTTGTATCATTTACTGTGGCTGTTATTGAAGTAATTGTGTGGAACTGTTCTAAAAACATCTTTTACCTCTGGCTTTTCTCTGAGCTGCTAAACTTCCATCATCTGTAGGCTATTCTGTACTTGTCAAACAGCAGCATTTTGAGGACATTTACCCAACCAGTCTTTCATATTTTGTTAATTGCTATAGCAACACTGCAAATTTTTCAAGCGTAAACTAAACATTGTGAAATATTAGATGATATATAAGGAGATATACTTATGCAAATGTGCTGAGTGTTTGTCCACTGATCCGAAGGTTGCCCGCTCTCAACATAAACATCATTGGTAGAGTGGTCAGATCCTAGCCAGACTGGCTCCACCTAGTGCCTCCACTCAATTTCATTTCTCTTCAGTGACAAGATCAGGAATCAGAATACACTAGACAGTTTGTAAGAAGCCCGGAGGTTGTAGACTGCACACCGGCTAATCAGCAAAGAGCTGCGAAGCCATGACGTCAAACTCGAGCTCCTGTCTGGCTCACTTTTGTGGTACAGCACAACAGTAAACAAAGCAGTCGAGATGGATGTAGACCAGGGGTGCTCACACTTTTTCAGCATGCAAGCTACTTACAAAATGACCAAATCATAATGATCTACATAATACAAAGCCAAGCAAACTGCACTGAAACACTGTGTCCCTTTTTTGGACCCTCACCCACAGTTTGAGAACCCTTCTTTAAGAGAACTTCCTCTGGCACTTTACCCAAAACTGTGAAAAAAAAAGTGAAGGAAGATTTTTACACCTGTTTTTTAAAGTTCCAAACTGGAGTTGCATTTTTTTCTGGTTTTGCAGTGATATTTACCAGCCTCTGCACGTTTATCAAACCAAACGCACATCGTGACAAACACAGATGCATTTGTGCACTTTTGTTAGGCAAACTTCAGCCAAATGTGGCAGTAGGTCTGTTCTGTAGATCTGCTCTATGCTGTAGACCTGCTTTGTGCCAACACTGTAACACAAAGTCTTAGACTCGTTTTTGCTTCACGTTTCGTCTTGCTCTTCTAATCAGCGCGCACTGTGGAAGGGGCTTGTTTTCGCTGTACGCAGGAATGGAGCGAGAGTGTGAAAAGGCGAGGGGTGGTGTGCTGACGTGAGGCAGGTGGACAGGTAGGATATTTAGGAAGTTTAACCTGCCCTGTGATGCACGCTGGTACACGAGGGCACACGCTGTCGCAGACGAGCCGTGCATAGGGAGCGTGTGTATTTGTGATGTGCTGTAGAGTCTCCGTGGGTTTCAAATGAGCGCACAGGCTGCACTGAGACGCCCCACACGCTCCTGCACCCCGGTACAAGTTTATTGCCAACAGCAGCGGCCATAATGAAATATGATCACAGTTGTTGAGTGTCAGACCTTGAGTGGGAGACAAGACCGAGTCCAAACGTGAGTCCAAGACGAGACACGGCGATCTACCCACACGACCTTGGCGATCAACTGGTAGATTGCGATCGACGTATTGAGCACCCCTGATGTAGACGAAACCATACATTCTGTGTTGGCAACAATTCCCGAGATCGAGGATTTAAAGCCGGAACAAAGTGAATGTTTGGTAAATTTTATTAACGGGAAAGACGTTTTTTCCCTTCTTCCTACAGGATTTGGGAAAAGCTTAATATACCAGTTAGCCCCGTTAGCGGCACATTACATACATTACAACCAAACAGCAGCGATTGGTTAAATAAAAATGTACCCGCCTACTGTCAAGCAAACGAATCCTAATGCTGCGAGGTCAGACGGTTTCTACAAATTGAAACCGGTTGATGAATCAGGCTAGTCACATCCAGGTTGGCAGTGCAACTCTAGCTCGTACAGATGAATGCTGTTGTTGTGTCCTTGGGTAAGACAGTTAACCCACTTCGCCCCCAGTGTCTGTGTACACTGGTGTATGAAGGTGTGAGTGGTTCCTTGACATTAAGCGCTTCGAGTGCCTTGAAAGCGTAAAAAGCACTATATAAAAATTTGCATTTACCATATGTTATTCAAAATTTTCAACTAAAACAAATTGCTGGATAAATCAGGTTAATGCCATACTGCGCTATAAATCTCCATGTAGAAACAAGCAGATGGCAGAAAAATTTTATTTCTACCTTTTGTGTACTCTGTATGTAGTGTATGCAGTCAATACTTCAAACAGAGATACATGGAGTTTAATCTAATAACTTATGACAATGGTGCTAATTGTTCATCAAACACATTTTCCAAATTTCTCACATTAGTAAAATTCACATCTGTGATTAAGTGTGATTGTTGCTTTAGTGACCAAATTATAATTATTAACAGATTTACATCCTGTCTGTAGAAACACCTTCACAGTGTGAGAGTTTGAAGCTGAAAGAGGTAAGACCGCCATGGAGCAATAACACACGAGCTTCCCTGTGAAAACACATTTTATTATTAAACACATGCATCACTCTGTTACGTGACATGACACCTTAGTAACAGAACAGTTTATACAGTTTTTTATATATTTTTTAAACCTGTGGTGCAATAGTTTATATAAACAAATCAAATTCATAACTACGCCAGATCTGCGTTACATGGACATTTCATTCAGGAGGCACTTGTGAAGGCCAGTGTATATACAAAACTGAATATCCTTCAACAGGGCCAATCAAATAAGATTAAAAATTAAAACTGCAAAAGCTGGAGAGTCTATTCTAAAACAGAAGGTGCTCTTTTTAGCTGAATATAGATAAATGTTGGTGGTTTAATTCCCAGTAGTTTTAGTCCAATACTGGTGTTGTGTCCATCAAAAACTCTATAACTAATGTATTATTATTTATTTATTTTAACAAAACTGGTTTATAGATTCTTGGTTCTTACATTCCATATGCTTCACCTGCCTTTGAGAAATGTTGACTTTACTGATAACAAGAGTAATGTTGGTCTATTCTGTAGACAGAACACCTTCACGGCCCCACAGGTTCACACATGGAATCAACTTAAAATAGCATATAAACATTTCCCAGATAGTATTACAATCTTGTACCATATTTACATTGATGTGCACTAAGATGATCTGTTATCTTAGCAAGATAAAGGGGTTGTAAACACAGCCTCTCTCTCTTGTGTATCCAAAGTGTAAAAAAAAAAAAAAGAAAAAGTAATGTGAATCTGAGATCGTGTCTTGAGGAGGCGGGTTTTTATTACTTTGCACAAATAAGAAGGTCATTATCACTCAGCCTGACTGACAAAACCGGAAGTCAGTATAAGGAGAGGATGAGGATCACACTTCCTCTCACAAAAATAAATGTTTTTTTCAAAATAGAATTAGTGTGTTTAAATAAGAGAATTAAGGCATTTGCTCTGCTGGATTAGAATTAGGTAGAACAAGAAACTTTTGACTATGGTCCTGGCTCAAGATGTGAACATAAACTGTATTAAAAAGTGGACTAAGGGAGAGTGACGTCACCCACAGCGTTCAGCTCCAGTCAAATGAAGCTCACGAGGCTAGCAGCTATGGGGCAAATTTGGAGCCCTGTTCCAAATTAGGAACCAGAATTAACTGCGAAATTAAAACACCAGTATCATGTAGAGTGGGTTGGATGGGAAACATGACATATAGGGTCAATAGACAGAAGGAGATTGGTTATTATTTGCTAAAACCATAGACTGTATATATAAATGGACATAGCTAACGTACTAGCTGCTGTGTTTCAAATAGGAAGTTTGCTCTTCCGGGTCCTAACCCTGGCTCCCATTGTATTACATTAGAATATTGTTGCCCCGCTCTCTGTAACTGCTGCCATCAGGCTTGTCATTTTGGTTTTAAAATAGTCATATTAATCCACTCTACATGATTGTAGTGTTTTTTATTTCTCTGTTTTGTCAGTTAAAAATCCTATTCATAATATAAAGCCTGGCTCCAAATTCACCCCGTAACCATTCATCACGAGCTTCATTCGAGTGAAGCTGAATGCTATGGGTGACGTCAACGCACACTTAGTCCACTTTTTTATACGGTCTATGGTTTATTCACAATCAAAGACCAAAAATAACAGGATTTTAGATGATACAAAAGAAAAAAGATAAATCTGAAGGACCAGAATTGCAGTAAAAGGTTTAGATTTGTAATACTATTATCTTTATATTGTTTTAATCAAGCAAAAAAAAAAAGTTTGTCAAGTTGACAGAATTTGATTTTACTTTTGTTAACTTTATAAATATTATTACTTTGCTTCAAGGGATACATAAAGACATGTACTTTTGTGATTCTGGGATTGACAAAAATATTTTGGTCATAGTTTTTTGTTAAGTTAGTTTTAGTCATTATGTTACTTTTAATTTTGTTTATTTAACTTTACTCAGTATGATTATGACAAAAATATTTTAATGGACTTGACACTGCCCTATAGTCTGTTCACACCTGCCTTTTCAAAGCTGCTGTATATCTTTCCTTTGGCCAGCGGTCAAAGATAACAGCTGTGAAGTTTGCAGGTTCACTGATCTCTCCTGGTCTCTGGCAGCGAGGCTTCTCCTTTGGGATACCATCATAATTACAAATGTTTCAGGTCATGTCCAGAAAGCAGACATAAGGGAGAGGCTTGATAAAGATGAATTACATCCAGTATTAGTTTGTGCAACTTTCTTTTAACTAAACGGAGCGAAAGAATAACCCCAGAGGTGAGGAAATAATGGCTGCCCAAGGGGGATGGGTACTTTTCTTTTTCCGATGGTAAAAAAGACAATTAAACAATTCTACACAGAGGCGTTCAGCGCTCTCATGACTTGTCACTGCTTCATTGTGTTCCCATTAAGAGTTGAAACGTGCCCTCCGGCCATAGGGCAGTTTGCTCTCTTTCCCTCTCATTCGAAGTCCCAGCCTGGCCACTGCTCCCTGGGTATTTTCAACATGGCCCCCGGTGATGCAGGCTAGTGACCCATTAGGGAGTGCTTTGTTCACCAAACTATCAGCTTAACTTGCATCAGTGACTTTTTAAGGCCCGAGGCGGTTGGCACTGGCTCATCTGTCCTTCCACTAAAGACGGGACCAAAATATAGCAATCATAAGTGTGGAACATTTTGAATAGTTTTGCGTAACCTTGCGGATCTGGAGTAGGCGCAGTCTCTTTCACTATTTATACCTTTTAGTTATAGCGTATTAAAGTAATGCTTTTCAGTCTCCATGTCCATTCAATATCAAGGGACAAATCGCTCATTTAGTTATAAGCACTCAGTCATAAGTGTTAGACACAGCAGAGCGTGAAGTGTCTTGCCCAAGGACATAAAACTGTAAGTGCACTGGAGGGAGAGATGTCAAATCATTCTGGTTAATAATTTTATAATTACTGCATAGTCCTTGCTTTGAATCCAATAGCCACACTTTTACAATATTTTATGAAGATGTGAGTCTGTTCACCTTCGCATCTCACAGTTCGGAAGAAAAATGTGACAGTTGGCTGAAAAATATTCTGAGTTCTGCGGAATCAACATAAGTTACTTCAAAACTGTAATGTGTTATTTATTACTTGTTACTATAATTTCAAAGTAATTTGTTACATTACAATATTAGTGCATTTTAAATGTAAGACATTACATGACTACTGCAGCACTTTTAAGTTACTCTCACCAAAATAACTCACTGATTGTCAAATAACAATCAGTGACTGAAGATGCCGGACTGTTGCGCCAGATATGGACTGAACCAGGACTAAACCAGGACTGAACTGAGGACTGAACCAGGAGAACTGAACCAGGACTGAACCAGAACTAAACCAGGATTAAACCAGGTCAAAACCAGGACTAATTTTGGACTAGAACTTGGAATCTAGGACTGCCCCTGAGAGATCCCAGAGCCCGTGGAGCAGGGTGTCCGCAAAGTGCGATCGGACGTCGCCTGCTCTTAGCCCCGTAAGGCAGTTCTCTAAGTTTAGTACACAAAGTGCATTTGACTAAGATGTTCTTCATATCCTTATTTTTCACAAACTTGAAGTAATGAGTGTATGCCCATCTGGAGAATGTGCTAGCCGATATTAGATTATCTGCAGGTTCACTTATCTCTCTCTTCTGTCTGACTAGCCTAAAGAAAAGGAAGTGTAACATTTTGCACGGGCATTTCATCACTGCTGATATCACAGTAATTTTAGCAAATTTATATCAAGAAAAATGAAAAATCCACTCCAGTCCAGGTTAAACATGCATTGTTCCGCACATTACTGACATTTGTACCGAGTAAAATATTACAATTTTTCCCTGTAATGCTTTACATTACTGCCTTAGAGCAAAAAGCAATGCATTACAGTAATTCCTTACTTTTATAACGTGTTACTAATAACACTGAGAATAAGTGAGTGAAGCAAAAAAGATCTGAGGTGAGAGAAGTGATGTTGTTGGGTGATGGGTGACCGATGAGCTGCTTCTTCGTTTCACATGTGTCAGAGAAATGAGCTGACATTTAACAGGTGTTACAAAAAAATAAATAAATAAAACAAAACCTGAAATTTTATTGGCATTTAATTTGTTTTCCCTACTTGATGCATGTCTTTTGTTGCACATATGTATTAGTCATCTGTTACTACTGGATGTAATCTGTCAAATCCAATGACAAGAAAATGGCAGCTGGAAAATACAGTTCTCTACAAATCACCACACCGCACATCTGTCAACACATATCAATATTCACTTTAATTTTTCTATTTATTTCACAGTCACTGAAAGAAATACTCTAGTTTGCACACAAATGTACAATAGTATTTATTTTTCCCAGCAAAGAAAGTGACATTTTTTAAATCCAGCTATATAGTCCCAAGCCCGGATAAATTAGCCGGGTTAGTAGTTATTTTGTAAAAAGTATCTACAATAAAACATTAATAATACTGCATTTTGAAACTGATTTCTGCCAATGTATTTGAAAAATGAGAATAAAAAGTTGCTCTTGACTCCCTCTTGTGGCGTACTAATAAAATACCTGATTTCACTTGTATGTCTTGTTTAAATATTTAGATTTTGAATATGTTATCTGATCTATGTTATAATGTTGTTTCCTTATCTAAAACATGCCTGGAGTTGTTTTGTTTTACATGTTTCACACGCAATTCTGGCATATTTGCACTGTGTTCCACCTTGTGATGTCATGTGGTTAAAAGGGAGTGCTCCTCTCTGTTTTTAAATTCCATACTTCTTCACAAGAATCATTTAGATAATGTCAACCCTGGAGTTTCTATTGAACTAAAAATAAAAGGACTTAAAAACTACCACTAAATGACATCACAAGGTGGAGCAGAGCATTATGAGCTTTAGAGATGTAGACAAACTAATAATCCGAGATTACTCAAACATGTGTAAATGAAACAAAACACAACCCCAAGTATGTTTTTGGTGAAATAACAACAGCTTAACAATCCGTGTATCATTCGTGTATTATTTTTTTAAATAAAAATAAAAACAAAAATAACAAAATGGAAAAAATAACTATTTTCTTCATTATTTGCCTCCAAAACCAAAAAAGGAGACCAGGACTGTGACTAGCACCAGACCGGGACTGAAACCAGGACTGAGAGCAGGACTGAGACCTGGACCAGACCGGGGCTGAGACCAGGACTAAGATCAGTTTAGTCCTGGTTCAGTTCTGGTTTAGACCTGGTTTAGGCCTGGTTTAGTCCTCATTCAGTTCTGATTTAGACCTGGTTTACACCTGTTTTAGTCCAGTTTTAGTCCTGGTTTAGTCCTGGTTCAGTTCTGGTTTAAACCTGTTTTAGTCCAGTTTTAGTCCTGGTTTAGTCCTGGTTCAGTCCTGGTTCAGTTCTGGTTTAGACCTGTTTTAGTCCTGGTTTAGTCCTGGTTTAGTCCTGGTTCAGTTCTGGTTTAGACCTGGTTTAGTCCAGTTTTAGTCCTGGTTTAGTCCTGGTTCATTCCTGGTTCAGTTCTGATTTAGACCTGGTTTACTCCTGGTTCAGTCCTGGTTCAGTCAGTATGCGGCGCAAAAGTCCGGTATCACAATTTAAGTCACGGAAACGGAAAACTGAAAAAACAAATTGTTATCCTTTTTTTTTTCATTTTGGTTTTGGAGACAAATAATGAAGATAATAATTGTTTTTTTAATTTTCTTATTTTTAGTTTTATTTTGAAAAACAAATGAACGAATGATACACAGATTCTTAACGCTCACTAGAGTCAATTTAGTCTAAGATAGGCCCTATAAACATTGACTTCACTCAGATTTCAATACTGATGACATTGTACTTTAATACTTCTACTACTACTGTTTATTCGTGAAGCCAAACACATGTCCCACCACCGGTTGTTATATTTGCAAATGCATTAGTCGGCAGGTTATCCTTTTCGCTCAAATATTTCCCTGCCACATAAAAATATATTGGTCTGAGCGTTGTAAAGCCCATATGTACACTAAAGCTGATACCGCCAGGCTTTTCATTTTGTGAGAGCAGCATGTCTAGTGTCTGCTCTCTCCCCACAGTAACAGGCAAAAGGGCAAAGGTCGGCATATATAATAATTATACATTACACTATTGGCTGCCATATGGAAATATTTTGATCCTTGTCCATGTCGGATTGTGAGTCAGTCTGCTAGAGGGCAGTAAAGAGTCCAGTTTTTTTTTTTTGGTTTATTTTTTTGTTATCGCTTAAAGTACATATGACAGGTTAGACTGGTTATATTTAAAGTTTTCTAAAGATCATGTCCAGTTTTTTTCAAAATAAAACCAAAAATAAGAAAATGAAAAAAAACAAAAAAAAACAAAAAACAATTCATTATTTGTCTCCAAAACCAAAATGAAAAAACAGAGATCAGGGCTGAGACTGGGAACAGACCGGGATTAGGGCGAGACTCAGACCAGCACTGAGACCAGGACTGAGACTGGGACCAGACCGGTACCAAACCAGGACTAAGACCAGGACTGAGACCAGAACCAGGCCAGGACTGAGACTGAGACCATATCAGGACTCAGACTGGGACTCAGACCGGGACCAGACTGGGATCAGACCAGGACTCAGACCGGGACCAGACCTTGACCAGACGGGACCAGACTGGGACCAGGACTGAGACCGTAGACCAGATCAGGACTCAGACCTTTTTTCTGTTTAATTTTATTTATTTATTTATTTATTCATTGTTAATTTGAAAGAGGTATTCATACATTTCATTTCTTTATGTACAAAAATTTTTCAAAATGTAACATTTTAGTCACCGATTTCTGACAAAGAAACAATTCTGACATCTCAGTAAAACAAGACAAATTGTAGAAACTGTGTCTTGGAATTTACCATTTAAAGCTACCATCTGTAAACTTATTTGATTTTGTTTTGTTACCAATAGATGGCAGATGCGAAACTTGTTCCTCCTCCCCTCACCTGGCCGTTGTTCAGCTTCACCTGACCACTGCAATGATCAAACTGTATTTTTTTTCTTCATATAAATCAGAAAACAAGACCAAATCTAATTTTCAATTACCAAATGTTATGAAACACACGTGTGGCCCCTTTTTAAAATCTGTTGTTAAAAATCAATATTCACTCCCCAAAACATGAGTTTCTCCTACTGACTACTTGTGGCTGATGTCTGTATGTTAAACCTCTCATTAATTCTCATTTACCTTTTTTTTTTTTTTTCTTTTTTTTTTTTTTTTTACATTTAATTATAACAATTTAAACCATCGCTTTTTCAATTATCTTGATGTGACTGTAAACAACAACAAAGGTGCCAGTGAATGAATGATATAAACATCAAGGGTCATTTTTTCTGTCAGACTTCCATTTATAGCAGTCTTCAAACATAATTATAACTTTATATAGATTCAACTTTAAGTGCCACTGCCTGTACAGTTGTGAAGCTGTGTCAGAGCTTTACATTCCGACAGCAGTCAGAAAATAGCCTCTAATGACTTTGACTCACAGTGAGATAATGCTCGTTCAGTGGGGCATGCTTTCTGTTTCTGTCAGCTCTGAGATGTCAGTGAAGGCACCACGGCGCTCTCTCAGTTGCAGGTAAATTGGTAATTAGTATCTTGTCTGTTTATCTCCCTCTCCACGACTGCAGTGGCTCTACCAGTGTTAATACAGTAGTGCACTTCCAGGCTGAGTGCCCCAAACAAATAATCTTTGTATCGGAGGATGTTTTTATGTGACTCTGTAAAGCAGCTCCAGAACACACTAGTTTAGTTCTATTTACTTCACTTTTGGTCATGTTGCTTTAAGGCCTCCACACACTACATGATTTTTCAGTCTTAAACATTTTTTACACATGCGACAAAACGCACACACCACAGACACGAGGAGAATCGTATGAGATGTAAAATCTCAGATCTCAAAGACTGCAGTGGGATGTGGCCGCGGACCACAGGATATAAAGTTGTGAGCGTGATCGTGTCTGCAGTTTCCTGTCTGCAGTAAAACGACTCGCTTTGAGACTCTTATGCTGGGCGTACACTATGCAATATTTTCGATCACTTCACTCAGCCCCAGGTCAAACTGTACGACCAAAATGCAGGGTTTAAAAGTTCACAGCTCAGGATTCATGTTCTCACATTATATGAACTACTTCAACAGCACAAAAGCCTCTCGAGAGGCGATTTCAAACAGGTTTGATATTCTTGCGACCTACGATTGCCGATCAGGAACTGGTCGTGAGGTATTAATCGGTACTCGTTACCCCATGTTTATTACATGAAGCACGACATGATTGAGTGAAAACTCGTCACGATCCCAAAAACAGTCGCACAAATAAAAAATCATTTCAGAAAGGGCCAAAAATCGCACAGTGTATGCCCATCTTTAAGTGTTCAAAAGATCAGAGCAGTGCACTTCTAGTTTAGATACAAGTCAAAACTGTGTTATTATTATTTGTGAAATATGGTGCAATACATGATTTTAAAGCATAAAAGTTTAGCGATAAAACACACAGGAAGTAGAGTCACTATTGCTAATCTCCAGCTTCACCTCGATCCGTGGCTTGTGTGGATGTAAACAGACACACATGAGTATTGTATTGTATTCAACTAATCTATCTCGCATTATTCAGCACAGGTGTTATTTGTTGCTCAAAAATGTCTTAAAAAACATCCAAGTCTCCATAGAGATTGTTTAATTTCTTGACACATTTCCATGGAGACAAACAGGTGACAGACTCTTCACCTTCTACAAGTTACACATTGCACCTTTAATGTACAATTTATCTTATTGTTGTGAACTGTACTTTGACTTCCACCAATCAACGCCTCTAACATCACAACTCAGGTCGTTTGTGCTTCTTCCACAATTCCCATTTCTCCAACTTGAGCAAACCACTAGGTGCAATTTCTGCTCTGAAATGTGTATTTACGATTTTTCCACATTCCACATGAAAGCAGCATTAGCCCTTGTTAAGGTGCCCCGCTCGTTCATCCTGAATTTTGATGTATAGAAAACTGTTAAAGGGCCAGTGTGTAACTTTTGTGGTAGAGGGTCCACCATTCCGACTCCACGTTGTTTTTCCTGACATGATCTACAGTGTTACATTTAATTTAACTATCTTCATTGAAACAACTATGATTTTTAGGTTTTTTGCATTTATTTTGATTTTACTGGTTTTATTGTTTTAGGACTGGTATGACCAAATATTAGCAATTTACTTTTTTGTTGTCTTCATTTTATGATCTCTTTGCAGCACTTTGGAAACGGCTTAGTTTTTAAAATGTGCTATAGAAATAAAGTGGATTTGGATTTGAACAAGCAGGGCACATCACCAGGCCAAGGTACAGGTCAGATCTGTGGAGAAGCGAACCTGCTCACAAGAATAATGCATGTTTTTGTGGTAGTTTTGAGAAATAAAAACACCTATAATCTATAATTTGTTTACTGTCATACTGTGCAAAGCAATAACGTCACCATGGAGACAAGCAGATGGCGGACTCTGTGTCAGAAAAGTTACACATTGCAGCTTTAAACTTCAAAACCTTGTACCTCTGGCTCATTTTGACACCTTCCTGAAAAACCTGGAAATTCAACTGACCTGTCACTTTTACTTTTGCTTCTAACTTTTATATTGTTTCTTTTATAACTGTCTGATTTATATGACATGTCTGTGGGTTCTGTTGTTGTTGCCTCTTTGTGGCTGAAAAATATATCTTTGGATTTCCTCGTTAAATAAAGGTTAAATAAATACGTACATAAAAATACATAAATACAAATAAATACACAAAATGAACCTCTGATCAGCTGAGGTTGACCACTTTAACGCCCAGCTCCAGAGTGGGACAGGAGGTGCTTCAAGATCACTCCAAACAGGTGGCCATATCTGTTAAAACTAAAACATAAATTAAAGTGAAAATGTGAAAATAAGTGCGCATAAGGTCACAGGTTTAGACAAAAACAGGAATTCTCAGAACAGCGGCGCGTCCAGTGCAAGACAAGATTACGACGCCTGAATTACTCCAAACTTTGAGTGAGAAATGTAAAGCTGGAGGAGGGAGATTGGAGCCTGGAAACCCCAACAGAACAAAAGGTAGAGTTTATCTGTCTGTGCATTATCTCCAAAAGCAAACGTGTCAGCTGTTTGTGTTTGAAAATGAGGCTAAAAAAAAAAAAATTCACATTCACATTTTTTTATATTACACAAAAGGGATTCTTGTGAGCTTGTAGTTATGTTGTTTCCTCATCAAAAACATACCTGGAGTTGTGTTTTGTTTGATTCACATGTGTTTTTATTAGTCTGTCTACATCTCCAAAGCTTAAAATACTCTGTTCCACCTTGTGATGTCATGTCATGTAGTGGTAATTTTCAAGTTTTTTACCTTTTTTCAGTAGAGATTGGCAATTCCAGGGCTGAAATTATCCAAATGATTCAAGTGAAGGTGTATGAAGTTTAAAAAAATAAATAAATCTAGAGGTTTTGAGTGTTTAACATGTGTGACTGAAACAAAACACAACTCCAAGTATGTTTTTCATGAGGAAACAACATTATAACAGATCAGAAAATAGCGTAATATTGACGCTTTAAATAACAAGTGAGAAAAGTCTACCTGCTCGCCTCATCTAATACCATGAAGAGCTAGAGCAGAGCACATATTTTTGATGGTCTGTCTAAACTTGGTGACATATGTAAATGCTTTTCCCGAGCTCACATGTCCCTCAAGACAATGTTCCCTGTTACAATTTACTGACAGCACATCTCGTCTCATTTCAGAGCGTGTCCCTGCTGTCCCCTCCTGACCCTGAAAATGATTGGCTCCACAATCGTAAATGACATCTCCATTGCTTTAATCCGGGCGCGGGGTGGGAGTGACCGCGGAGAGGGGAGGGAGGGAGGAGGGCCGGCCTGTCTCTGAGAAGGAAAAGAAGAATATATAAGACGTAACAATCAAAGTGGTCTTATCAGATATAGGCACACCTCCTCGGAAATGTATGTACAAACAGCTGTGGCGTATGGGCAACAGGGAATGTACTGGGAATGGCAGTTTTCCGATTCTAGACTTTGATGACGGTATTTTCTCAGATGCAAGAGCCAGTTTTCCCGATTGATTGTACTTTCATGACAAATACCTAAAAAGTAAATACACAAATGTTGAATATGATCATTACTATTAGTGACTAGACACAAGAACAACAACAACAAAAAAAAAAGAAAACTGCAATTTGATAATAATTAGCTGCCCTCCATCTGTATTAAATATGATTGGCCTATAGATGCTGTGATGTCATTGCCAACCCAGACATTTCTACAGGTTTTTAGATGAAAATGACAAAAATATATTATTATATTCTAGTGATTGTATTGTCTCAGATTATACTTTGCATCTGATGTTGACGTCAATATTCCCTGGAGTTGTGATGCTGACTAAAGGCTCTGCTCTGTAGTGTTGTAGTCCAGCACTAATCGAGACCAATACCACAGGGTCCCGAGACCAGGTCAAGACCAAGATCTCTGAGGGTCGAGACCGAGACAAGACCGAGACTTTTAAAGGCTGAGACCGAGACAAGACCGAGACTTTTAAAGGCTGAGACAGAGACAAGACCGAGGCTTTTAAAGGCTGAGACAGAGACAAGACCGAGACTTTTAAAGGCTGAGACCGAGACAAGACCGAGACTTTTAAAGGCTGAGACCGAGACAAGACCGAGACTCTTAAAGGCTGAGACAGAGACAAGACCAAAGCTTTTAAAGGCTGAGACAGAGACAAGACAAAAGCTTTTAAAGGCTGAGACAGAGACAAGACCAAAGCTTTTAAAGACTGAGACAGAGACAAGACCGAGGCTTTTAAAGGCTGAGACAGAGACAAGACCAAAGCTTTTAAAGGCTGAGACAGAGACAAGACCAAAGCTTTTAAAGGCTGAGACAGAGACAAGACCGAGGCTTTTAAAGGCTGAGACAGAGACAAGACTGAGGCTTTTAAAGGCTGAGACAGAGACAAGACCAAAACTTTTAAAGGCTGAGACAGAGACAAGACCGAGGCTTTTAAAGGCTGAGACAGAGACAAGACCAAAGCTTTTAAAGGCTGAGACAGAGACAAGACCAAAGCTTTTAAAGGCTGAGACAGAGACAAGACCGAGACTTTTAAAGGCTGAGACAGAGACAAGACAAAGCTTTTAAAGGCTGAGACAGAGACAAGACAAAAGCTTTTAAAGGCTGAGACAGAGACAAGACCAAAGCTTTTAAAGGCTGAGACAGAGACAAGACCGAGGCTTTTAAAGGCTGAGACAGAGACAAGACTGAGACTTTTAAAGGCTGAGACAGAGACAAGACCAAAACTTTTAAAGGCTGAGACAGAGACAAGACCGAGGCTTTTAAAGGCTGAGACAGAGACAAGACCGAGACTTTTAAAGGCTGAGACAGAGACAAGACCAAAAGCTTTTAAAGGCTGAGACAGAGACAAGACCAGAGACTTTTTTAAAGGCTGAGACAGAGACAAGACCGAGGCTTTTAAAGGCTGAGACAGAGACAAGACAAAAGCTTTTAAAGGCTGAGACAGAGACAAGACAAAAGCTTTTAAAGGCTGAGACAGAGACAAGACTGAGGCTTTTAAAGGCTGAGACAGAGACAAGACCGAGACTTTTAAAGGCTGAGACAGAGACAAGACCAAAGCTTTTAAAGGCTGAGACAGAGACAAGACTGAGGCTTTTAAAGGCTGAGACAGAGACAAGACTGAGGCTTTTAAAGGCTGAGACAGAGACAAGACCAAAGCTTTTAAAGGCTGAGACAGAGACAAGACTGAGGCTTTTAAAGGCTGAGACAGAGACAAGACTGAGGCTTTTAAAGGCTGAGACAGAGACAAGACTGAGGCTTTTAAAGGCTGAGACAGAGACAAGACTGAGGCTTTTAAAGGCTGAGCCCGAGACAAGACTGAGACGGCCTGTTGAGACCATCGAGAAATCAAGACCATCTTTGTCATTTCTTACATGTATTTGTATTTTACAGCTATTCCGGCACGTATATATTAGTGCTTTAAAAAAAATAATAAAATAAAATCTATCTCCATTTGATCTGGTTAATGTTCATTTAGACATAAAATAAGCCAAGCAAACTGTACTGCACTTAAACACTCTGTTCCCCTTTTTTGACCCTCACCCGCAGTTTGAGAACGTCTTCTTTAATACCACTTCCACTGGCACTTTACAGAAAACTGCTTCAAAGTTAATCAAGTGTTTTTTTTTAAAGTTCATAACATTTACAGTTACATAATCTTACTGGTTTTGCAGTGATATTTAGCAGCCTCTGAACATTTACCGACCTTAATGCAATAAGATCGCACTTGTCGAGTGTCAGACCTCAAGTCCGAGACAAGACCAAGTTCAAATATGCTCGAGTCCAAGACGAGACCAAGGCCGTAAAAAAGCGGTCTCAAGGCCGATCTTGAGACCAAGACCAGTCTCAAGTACTTTGACACTACTGCTCTGTCTAAGGCTTTATTAGACTTTAATCTGCAAGTTATTTGAACACAGTCTGACCAGAAAGAACTGATTTAGCTGGACAACATTGGAGCTGAACTGTGCTGTTAAACAAGTCTCTCACACATAAAATTAAACTCATAAGCTAAGTAACATTCGCCAACTGTTTTTGAGTTCTCGTTCTTACCTTTTTGTTGAAAATCAAACACCTAAACAGGACCATGAACACTCGTATTGATCACAGGCTCCTGAAAATATGCAATTCAGAAATATTTCTTGAGTTTTCAGACAATTTAAAAACTTATCAGGCTCCTTGTGTTGTATTGACATTTTAGATTATAGAGATTTCTTAAAGGGAGATACACAAAAGTTAAACCTTTCATGATTGGCTCAACAAACTCGCCATACAAACTTGATCTTATGGGTTCTCCTCTCAGCTTTAGTGGCACTTTTCTTTACTTAAACAAACAAAAAAGACATTAAACTGTGCCTGCTTTGGATAGCCCCAATAATTACATAGATATTAACCATAAATCAGGTCTGCACATCTGCAATCAAACAGAATATTTCACCGTTCTGGCCTGCCTTCCAGCTCAGTTTCCTTTACATTTAGTTATGTGAACACAACTTATTGAGCACATTGAGCTTGTACACATAAGGGAATCAAAAAAGCAAAACTAAAATAAGAGATACACAGAATTAAACAAAAACATGAAAAATTGCATTCACGAAACACACTATACAATGTTACTTATTTTTGAGTAATAATAGTTTTAATAATTATTCTCATAAGAACGTTTCTTGCTGCAACGAAATATCAGAAAAGCTATTATTCTGTCTTATTGCGTTCTTTGTGCGGCTTTATTCGAATACCGGAGGTAACCGACATCCATAGCTCTGGAGAGTCTTAAAATTGTCTCCATTTTGTTTCCAAAATGAAATTCAATGAAAAAGA
Source organism: Boleophthalmus pectinirostris (assembly GCF_026225935.1). Taxonomy (NCBI): domain Eukaryota; kingdom Metazoa; phylum Chordata; class Actinopteri; order Gobiiformes; family Gobiidae; genus Boleophthalmus; species Boleophthalmus pectinirostris. The sequence goes on from NW_026571140.1 coordinate 28,920,583, forward strand.
AAAATCCAATTTCAATCTCAGCCATTTGACTGAATTGCCTAACCGCGTTTTTACCCATGGAACAAATATGTGAGTGACGTTTCATTTCAGCTTGAATTTATTCTCACTTGGCTTCTCGTTGAAAAGTGAACTTCGTAAATATTAGTTTTTAATTATTTTTCATTTGTGTTCCTTTATGCTCCGAGTCTTGTTTTGGCTCTGCTCCTCTGCTTCTTTGACAGAATACTGGCACGCTTTCAGGCCTTACAAATCCACACTGGTATTTTTAGCTTTTAATTGCAGTGAAATCAGGAGATGCCTTACCTTCTCAAATTGCTGTAGTAAATGCTGCCATCTTTCCTTACCCGCACTTCACCCATCAGGCACAAGATGAAATTACAAAACATCGGAAAGGCAATTCACAACACTGCTGTTTGTAATTTGCATAAAAAGTGTAAAAGAGATCATGCCATCGCCAAATTGCTCTTGAAGATGTGGGGTAAGTTTGGGGAGGAGAGCTCTGACTTTGATTACAATTGCTGCATGATCTATTAGACAAGGCCGTAATCAGTTCTTTTCATTCTTCCTTGTATTGACTTGAACACCCCCTCTCCCTCCTCTCCTCTTCACAGGTGCAACTTCGAGGCAACCTAAACACATTTCTACATCTCGAGTCACTCCAGAAATTAAAGATGATTTGGTGAAATACATTTGAATCAGCTCAGCTTGTATGTTATACGCAGTGATGAGAAGAATACTTTGAAAATGTACTTAGTTACAGAATACTGAATAGCGCAGCTTTTCATGTCACTATGGAGATGTTATTGTGTTGCCTGTAATGTTCCACAGTATGGTATTAAACTTGCATTTATTCATTTATGAGTGTTACGACCCAGCTCTGCTAGGGACAGGGGGAAGTAAAAAAAAATAACCAAGATTGTAAAATGGTAAAACTAAAGTTGTAATTTATTTAACAGAATTGTAAGGTAAAACTAACAAAACTATGATTTTTTACAAGAATTAACAAAAAGAGGCTCTAAGCAGAGTGGCTAACAGTATAAGGAAAAATAGGCTGACCAAAACAGGGTATACTAAATGAAACAGAAAAACAAAAAAACAGTCTAAGTCACCAGGACTCTAGTATCTCGACAAAACACACCATGAGAGACACAAAGGTGGCAAGCAAGTCCACAAACAGAACAGCTGCCGTGAGTGGCAGGGGGCGGGTCCTTTTATAGGGCCGGAGCTCCAGGTGTAGGCCCGGGATTGGCCAGGTGTTTCGGGTTCCACCAATCAGCAGGAGGGGCTCCAGATGCCATCTTAAATTGATTCCTCCAATCACAGCATCACAGCAGGGGGTCTGTATATGGAGGCTTGCACACACACAGCAGATATGGCCAGAGGAGGATCTGGAGGCCTGTGGCCATAACAATGAGTGTTTTTAGTGTTCTGATACTATATTCTGAATATTTATAATACTTTTACATTGAGTTGCATTTAAATTATAGAGAAAAAAATGCAACATTGTATTTAAAAAAGCTTCATGTTGACTGGAGAAGACTTAATGGCATACTGTGGGAATGATTTCAATTTTCTTTTTAATGATAAATAAGGTTGATCACCTTATTTTCCATTAAAAAGAAAATTTTTGACACCTGTTTACATATTTTAATCAAATTTACAGACATGTTTTGTTTTTTTAAGTGCTCAAGTGTCATGCTCAAGGATTAAAAAAAAAAATCAACATTTACTTTCCTATTAATTTTAATTAATGTCTTGATATTAAATAAGGTAAGATGGAAAAAGAACACATGATGCTTACTCCAACTACATGTCAGTGTGTGTATGTTCATTGGTTCATTGGCTATGTTGTCATTTACAAGTAAAGTCAAGTTAGCCTGATTCATCAGCTGGTTTCACTTCGTGGAAACTGTCTGACCTCGCAGCATTAAGATTCGTTCACTCGATATAGGCGGGTACATTTTTTATTTAACCAATCGCTGCTATTTGGTCGTGACGTATGTAATGCACCAAATCCCGTAGGAGGAAGGGCAATAATGTTTTTCCCCTTGATAAAATTCACCAAAATTCTTTTAGTTCCATCATCCATCCATCTCTATCGCTTTGTTTACTGTTGTGTTGTTCCAAAAAAGGAATCCAGACAGGCGGTTGAGTTTGACATCATGGCTTCACAGCTCTTCTCTGATTGGCCGATGCATGGTCTACAACTTCCGGGGTTTTTGCAAATCATCTAGTGTATTCCAATTCCTGACCTAGTCGCTGGAGAGAAATGAAATTAAGCAGAGGCACTAGGTGGCGCCAGCCTGGCTAAAAGTTGAGACTCAGCATCAACATGCTCTTGACGACTGAAAGTTAGTTTTTGAAGGTTAGTTTTTATGATCTATGTTATAAATACTGAAGTGCAAGAAGTGCTCCGCTGTGTTTTTAAACTCCATAAAATTTCATTAGAATGATTCAGATCATTTCAGCCCAGTCTCTACTGAACTGAAGTTGCTGTTAAGTTGAAAACTACCTCTTCATGATATCACAAGGTGGAACATTTTGAGCTTTGGAGATGTACACAGAATACTAATAAGCAATGCTCAAACTTGTGTGAATGAAACAAAACACAACTCTGGGTATGTTTTTGATTAGGCTAAAACATGTCTTACTGCTCACAAGAATCAATTTTGCAGAATATAGGACCTGTAAACTTCACTTCACTGTTTATAATCAAAATGAACAAATCCCCCTTTGATTAAAACCCCTGCACACTCCATTAGACAAAGGGGTGTAATTGCTTCTTTTTATTCTCTCTCCTTCTCGTATCGACCGGGACACGTGCCCCTCTTTTACCCCTCCCCTTTCACTCCCCCTCTCCTCTCCCAGGTGCTACTCTCGGGGGTAACCTAAACTACATTTCCTCCTTTGCTCCTCACGTCCAACGCTGCAACTCCACAAATCCATACGAGATTAGAGAGGCTCGCCAGTGACTGTGGACTATCACTTTTTACACAGATTAAAAGAGATCGATGCTACCACAGTCTGTTATTCCCATTCACGTTGGTTAAAAGTGTTTTGTTGTCTTGTCCTCTGAGAGTAATTGGTGAATGGTGATGCGTTGACACATTGGGTCTCTATTGATTTAAGGCTGTGCACACAAATACCGCTAATGACTATGTTTGACTATGTGACATTTAAAGAAAAAATAAGTAAATAAGAAACTACTGTATTTATATGCTAATATTTGTGTCAGTGGAATGACTTAATAATCGTACATCGTCTAAAAATGCAGCTTGAAAGTTATTTTGTTGCTTGATTAAAAGTAAAGGATTTGTAAAGCTATTAGAGAAGCAAATTATAATAGGTCTTGCAATTATATGTCTGTAGTCATAAGCAAGTAATTTTTGTTTTCATTGAGGCTGATAATTGTTGGTGTATTCGTTATGAGAATAGATTATGTTATGTAATTATACTGTCTGGAATAGATAAACTTAAGCACTGATAAACCTGTCTACCATAGTGCTAAATATAGTGGTAAAAGAAGAACTCAAATCTCTGTATCATTCGTATCTATTAGTTTTTCAAAATAAAACGAAAAATAAGAAAATGAAAAAAAAACAAAAAACTATAATTTTCTTCATTATTTGTCTCCAAAACCAAAATGAAAAAAACAGATAATGATGTAAAAAGTGGACAATGGCCATTTCCCGTTCCCGTGACTGCGATGCCAGACTTTTGTGCCCCATACGGACTGAACCAGAACAAACCAGGACTGAATCAGGACTAAAACAGGACTGAGTGTCAGGAGGTGCCCGGAGGTGTGCTCACCACATAGACTGTCGGGCGATCAGGACTGAGATGAGGACTAGACCGAGACCAGACTGGGACTGAGACTGGGACCAGGACCAGGACTGAGACCAGAACCAATTGGTTTAGTCCTGGTTTAGTCCTAGTTCAGTCCTGGTTCAGTCCTGGTTTAGAACTGGTTTAGACCTGGTTTAGTCCTAGTTTAGTCCTGGTTCAGTCTTGGTTCAGTCCTGGTTTAGACCTGGTTTAGTCCTGGTGTAGTTCTGTTTTAGTCCTGGAATTGTTATCCTTTTTTTTTTTCTTTTTGGTTTTGGACATAAATAATGAAGAAAATTGTTTTCTTTTTCTTTCTTTCTTTTTTTTTTTTTTCGTTTTCTTATTTTTGGTTTTATTTTGAAAAACAAATGAACAAATGATACACGGATTTACTCAGTTGTGTTACTTAAGTAGAAGTACAGATACCAGAACAAAAAATATTCAAAGTGAAAAATATAATAATAATAAACAACAACAATAATAAAAATACTTTCACTTTTCAGAATGTAGTGAAGTAGAAAGTATAGGTACCTGCTCTGTAGTAAAGTAAACAGTATCTTCTTAAGTAAAGAAAAGAGACCTAAAATGTAAACTTAAGTACACTACTTTACTACTCCTACTTTGGGGTAATAGGGTAATCCATATTTCAATATCTCTTCTTTTGATGCTACTATTGCAAATTAAAACCATTGCCGTGGAGAAGATATGAGCTCCCGTGTTGTTCTTGTTATTATGATTTTTGATGGAAAATTTTCATAAAAAGCCTGATTATGCGCTCCACAAATCAGATATAACTGGACAAACATGATTAATGCTTGTGATGGAAGAAACACAAGAAAATTCAATGGTCCTTTGCAGATACACAGAAACCTACCATCCTATAATTTGACTGGATAAACATACAATTAACAAATTTGTATTTTTTTTTTTAATGGTGGCAAAAGTAATATTCAAAATCAACAATGAAAAAAGCAATTTTCGAGTTGTATCAACATTAACTAATCAGCCGACACTTATCAAATTCAGCTTTTTGTGAAAAACAGAAAAAAAAACCAAAAAAAGATCAGTGGTTAATTTTTCAGTTTGCTGTGAGCAATTGTTTTGTTTTTGCATAATTAGGAGAATTTCATTACAAGATCCAATTAGAGCAGGTCAAGTGGCTGCATCCAGTCTTCTCACTAGTCTTTTATTTTCCTTATATTTGTTTTATTTATTTCTTTGTTGGATCTCTTGTAGTGCTTCTTCATGGCTCAAGGCCATAACATCACACAGTATTTTTAGGTCCACGCTCAGCCAGCGCATTGGTTATATTAATTAGTTATCTCTTTACAAGATCCTCACACAAAGGTTCATGCTCATTTTCCAAAATATCTTCTATTCTTTTCAAAGCAATTAAAACAGTCCCAGCGCATTTCAGATATACACAAATAAAGCACTTGTCATTAATGATCCATAACCTACTATTTCATATCGAGATCCAAACACTTTGAAGAAGCAGCGTTTCATCTTTCACAAGAGCGTCCTGAGCTCACCAAATATCACTGAAAACGTACATGTCTGAATCACAATCTTAAATCACTCATGGAGCTAATGTCAATAGCCTTGTCAAGTACAGAGCTAATTAAGAAATGAGAAAAGGATTTACTGAAAAACACAAACAAAAACAAGTCTATTAAAAAAAAAAAAAAAAGAATCTTGTCAAAATGTTTTCCTCTTTTGCACTTAAACACTCTGTTATAATATTTATAACATTTATAATACCAAGCCCTCAATAATTTGCTTTTGATCAAAATAAATAAATTATTTAAAGGTCCTATATTACATAAAAATGACTCTTTTTAGCTTCCAAATTAAACCAAAAATAAGCAAACAAAAAACAACTATTTTCTTCATTATTTGTCTCCAAAACCAAAATGAAAACAAACAAACAAACAAACAACAGAACTGAACAGTTTTCGATGTTGTGTTTAAATGAATAATGTAAATTTTTTTGTTTCCTGTTTTGAGTCTTTTGCTCTGCATAAGGACTGAACCAAGACTGAACCAGGACTGAACCAGGACTAAACCAGGACCGAACCAGGACTAAAACAGGACTAAACCAGGACTAAACCAGTACTGAACCAGGACTAAACCAGGACTGAACCAGGACTAAAACAGGACTAAACCAGGACTAAACCAGGACTGAACCAGGACTAAATCAGGTATAAACCAGGACTGAACCAGGACTAAACCAGGACTGAACCAGGACTACACCAGGACTAACAAGGTCTAAACCAGGATTAAACCAGGACTAAAGCAGGTCTAGGCCAGGACTAGGCCAGGACTAAATTTGGACTGAGAGAGACAGAACCCTGAGCCCGGGGATCAGAGTGTCCGCAAAGCGCGATTGGGTGACGGCTGCGTTTAGCTCCGTGGGGCGCGGTGCTCTGAGCCGGTCCTTTCACCTGTGGTCACCCGATGGTCTCCGCGGGCACATCTCCAGGTCTGTACTGACACTCAGTCCTAGTTCAGTTCTGGATCAGTTCTGGTTTAGTCCTGTTTTAGTCCTAGTTCAGTCCTGGTTTAGTTGTTTCAGTAATCATTTATTATCAGTCTGTCTACATCTCGAAAGCTCAAAATGCTGACTTTTACCTTTTGTTCAGTAGAGATTGGCAAGACCTGAAATTATCCAAATGATTCTAGTGAAAGTATATGGAGTTTAAAAACACAGTGGAGCACTTCCTGTATTACCACTTGACATCACAAGGTGGAAGAGAGTGTTTTCAGTTTGAGAGAAGAGCTCCAGACGTGTCTGTGATGCGGAACAATATTATAACATAGAAAATAACATAATACGGACCAGGACCAAGCACCTCCGGACCTCCTGAACACCACCATTTGACAATCCCCGTGTTAGACCTGAGCTCCTTTTCCTGTTGGATTTTTTAGGAGGACGGGCTGTTACCCAAATCAAAAATCAATACGGGGTTATTTTAGGAACATTCCTGTTGGCAAAAAATAGCAGAGAGCCAGGCGAGCTGCGCAGAGGAGCTAGCTAGAGCTTTGATCGATAGGTTAGTGAATTATGCATGGTGTATCCGGGTAGGGAAGGCACCAGCAGAAGACTCTTGTACCTTTGACACCACTTTTAATTCCTCACGTACATGTGTGGCGATGTGTTCTGCTCCTTTTAAGTGCTCTGAGATCTTTATTCATGAAGCGCTGTTGCTATCATGCCTGACTCATAGCTCTGAACTGCCGGGGTCTCGGGTTTGATGGAAGCCCACACTGAAGATAAGGAACAGGGAGAGGAAGGTTGCATTTTTTTTTCATGACATACAAAGATTTACCGTTATCTGCCATTTATAATTCACTGTTTTTCTGCTGTGAGTTTATCCCAATGTTGAGGTATGATGTTGGTCACGAGTACCTAAAATTGGGGATTCACCTACATGTTTTTGGATAGAAGAAAAATGTAAAATGTGAAAGAGATTTGGTAATGGTACATGCCGAGAAGAGAAATCTACAGAAGCCAGGAGGGCCCATAACAAACACAGACGCTGCAACAAATACAAACGCGACAACACAACAAAAAAACACAACAAACCAAAAAATGCCACAACGGAAATGACCGTGGTACTCTATTTTAATGCCAATGCCATAACAAATACAAACACCATAACACAAATACAAATGCAACAACACAACAAAAAGCCACACCAAACCAAAAAGCAATGCAATAAATGTGAAAGTGTCAGTTAAAGCTAGAGATATATCGTATATATTAGGAATGCAACGATATCCAAATCTCTTGGTACAATATTATCACAATGTGCATCTCACGGTACGATTTTTATTGCGATATTTTGAAGAGGCTGATATCATTGTAGATAGGACACTTTTTTGCTTTTAAAATACCTTGACAGGATTTTGGTGTAAATTATTTCTATGATAATCCCAGGAATTCAAGTTGTCATGTTGTTTAAGCTGAAATGAATCATGGGATATGTAGTTCTCATGATTATATGTTTATAAGCTGTTGCTACTATAAAACCATGCATTTACGCAAAGAAACTTGTAATGCCCAATATATTATTATGAGACTTCTGACGATTCGATATCCCAATATTTTGGTCATTTTTACATCCCTACTTTGTATCAGGCCAGCACTTTTTAGCATCTCTGCTTTCAGCCGATATTTTGTTTGTCCCAAACAGCTGCCTAAATATGCATAAAAAAGTTATGCATAAAGCTTTATTTGAACACTTTAGTCTAAAGAGGGTACTGCAAAAAATGACTACACTGTTCTCTACACAGTTTATAGTAAAAAAAAAGGTTGTGAATGAGTTTGTGCTGAATTTTAATTAGATAACTTGGGGAAAAATGCTACATATAGGTGTAAAAATATTGGCAGAGCTCACTGGGCATCTGTTCCCCTGGATTCTAAATAATCAGTATCACTCGTTCCCTTGATGTTTTGATCCAACTTTTTGGCTGGTTAGTTAGTTATGTATAGTTCGATTTGACCTTTTCATAACAATATTCACTGCTCATGTTGTCCTGATCATGGAGCATATAGCTGTTTTAAGTCATCTGAACATCAAATGACGTCTATGACCTTCTGAGACATCGTATTTTTCCAAAAGAATGTACCCTGTGATGCAGAAACACAATAACACAATAACAGCTCATGTTCAATTCAATGTATTTTTGTAAAGCTCAATCACAACAGCACTCACCTCATAGGGCTTCACAAAATTGTTGACAGAAAGTTAGAAAATAAAACAGTGAAACAGGCATTGGTCAATAAAAGCAGATGAAACAACATTCACAGGAAACAAGCAGATGGATAATTGTCCCAGAGTGTCCCCAGTCCTTAGATCCATCTTCTCAGCAAAGAAAAAACTAAAAAAAAACAAAAAACTGTGAGAAACCTCTGTGAAGGAGAGATCCACTCCCAAGGATGGACAGGCTATAGGTGTGTCCAGGACTGAACTAGGCCTAAACCAGACCTGAACCAGGACGAAACCAGGACTTGATCAGGACAGAACCAAGACTAAGTCAGAACAGGAAGGCTGAGGGACAGAGGGGGCTCACACAGTATGTCGTCTTGTCTATGTTAATTACACAAGTTGTTCTCAAACTGTGGAACTCCATCTGCAGTTCAATTATTTGCTGACTTTAAAGTAATTTGAACCCACATTTTGTCCTCCCTGTTTTATAATAGCAATTGTATAGTAGGAACCAGAGCAATGCATGTATGTGCAATAGAATTCAGTGCAATCAGTGGTCTAGTGAGGATTTTTTAAGTGAAGGTACGCGATTCATGATGTCATCAATGTGATGAATCCCCCCCAAACAAACATAAAACATAGCTCTAATAAAAATCTGTAATATCTGATGTTTTTACTCAAAATTATGTGGACTCATGTTTTTAACATTAACGCCGTTTATAATCACCTACAGAACATAAATCATGGGCTACAACACGCAGAACTGAACCAGGACTAAAACAGGACTCAACCATGTCTAAACCAGGACTAAATCAAGTCTAAACCAGAACTAAACCAGGACTAATCTTGGACTGGAGCAGGGTGTTTAGCCCCGTGGGAAGTGAAGCTCTGCGCCGGTCCTTTTCGCCTGCAGTCACCTGACGGTCTACGCAGGTGCACCTCTGGGCCCTTCCCGACACTCAGTCCTGGTTCAGTTCTCGTTTAGTCCTGTTTTGTCCTGGTTTAGTCCTGTTTTTGTTCTGTTTTAGTCCTCGTTCATTCCTGGTTCAGTCCTGGATCACTCCTGGTCCCCTCATGTGGCAGGTCACTATAGGACAGTACTGGGGATATCCTGAGCCTATGCAGGTTGTTTTCACCATTGCTAAAAACTCTGGTTTGATATTTAACTTGTAGGCTATTTTATATTTGTTATTTTTTTTATATCTCACATTGGGAGAAGTGGGTGGACGGCGCACCCCCACGTACCACGTCCACTACACCTCTGAGTGCAATGTAAGTGTTTGTCCAATACAGTCGAGTGGGGTTCTAAATGTCTATCACTCTCAGACTTTGTAAGACCTGGTTTAGGCCCAAGTTAAGACCTAGTCAACGTGGTCTAGATCTTATGGTATTTGGACGCCAAATATTTTCCCACACAAGCTGTTGGCTTCATTAAAATCATTCATTTCATCTTTAACAAAATGTGATTAGCAAAATTAGCAAGCAACTTTGTAAAACACAACTGGCAGAACAAGTCCTTGCATTAGAAAGCCCTGCCTTAGCCGTATTAAAGTGTACAGAGACACATTGGCCTGCATGCCTGTGAGTCTGACATGTGCTCTGGAGCTTTAAGTATCATCGCAAAGCTCATGACACATTGAATAGAAGTAACAGCTCTGCCCTTGTCTCTTTTTAGACAGCAACTAGCATACACATCACTACCATCTTTCAAAATGTCTCCCCTAAATACGTCAGGGCTGGAGTGTGAACTGCCTCTTATTATCACCGACATCTCTCCAAAGCCCCTGTTTCAAATACACTCATTTTTATAATTAAACTCAAGTGGCTGCATTTCGTTTATTTATCCAGGCAAGTCTGTTCTTTTGTATTCCGCAATTCACTTTCATGCAAATTGATTTCACTTTTTGGAAAATTGTCATGACAAGATAGGTTAGCTATTGCAATTACGCAAAGTTCTAATTAAAAGGAGAATGCAAATAAATTCGTAATTGCGCCGGCTGTCTTATCTGTTTCGTAGCTGGTGTTGCTTGAGCCAGGGAAATTACGCAGAGAATGGAGAGAGAGGGGAAAGAGAGAGAGAGACAGAGAGGCCGTAGAGAGAAAGGCAAAGACATACATATATATATATATATATATATATATATATATATATATATATATATATATATACACAGAGGAGGGATGGTCTGATCTAATTAGCTGTCTCCAATACATGACACTGTTCCTGACATGTTCACAGTCACAGCATCAATTAACTGACCCGGACAGAGGAGGTTTCACACTTGCATTCCTATAGATATATATACTGAGAGAGAAAGAAGAAGGGAGGGAAGAGAGGAGAAGAGAAGAAATCGAGGGTGGGTGAGAGAGGGGAAAAAAGGGGGGCAGGGAGGGACAAGGAGAGAGAAAAAGGGAGAAAGAAAGACGGTGAAGAGAGAGAGGGAGGGAGAAGGAAGAAGAGAGAAAGCGTTAGAGTGGAAGGGAGAGAGAAAGTTGCAGAGAAAGGGGGAGGGAGAGTGAGGCAGAGGGAGGTGCAAGGGGGTCAGAGGAGGAGAAGGAAACAGAGAGGAGAGAGTGAGGCAGAGAGAGATGCAGTGGGGGCAGAGAGAGAGAAGGAAACAGAGAGGAGAGGGTGAGGCAGAGAGAGATGTGAGGGAGGGGGCAGGGAGAGAGAAGGAAACAGATAGGAGAGAAAGGTGCAGGGAGAGGGCAGAGAAAGAGAAGGAAAGAGAGAGGAGAGCATGAGGCGGACAGTAATGTGGGGAGGGGGGTGCAGAGAAAGAGAAGGAGACAGATAGGAGAGGGTGAGGCAGAGGCAGAGAGAGGTGCGGGGGGAGGGGAGGCAGAGAGCGAAGAAAGGGAGAGAGAAAAGAATAAGCAGGAGAGAGGGGGCAGAGAGAGAGAGAAAGGTGGGTCATGAAATAGAAAATGATAGAGGCAAAGAGAGGTGTGAGAAAGAAACAAGAGGAGAGGGTGAGGCAGAGAGAGGTGCGGGAGGCCGAGAAAGAGAGGTGAAGAAAGGGAGAGGGAAAGGAAGTGAGAAATAGAGAATGATAGAGGCAGAGAGAGGTGTAGGGAGATGTAGAGAGGAGAGGGGGATGCAGAGACAGAGGGAGGCAGAAAAAGAGAGACAGGGAGAAAGTGAGAGAGAAAGGAAATGAGCGGGAGGGGGGCAGAGAGAGAGAGAGAGAGAAAGGTGGGTCATGAAATAGAGAAGGATAGAGGCAGAGAGAGGTGTGAGAAGATACAGAGAGGAGAGGGGGATGCAGAGAAAGAGAGTCAGAGGGGGAGAGAGGGTGAGACAGAGACTGTTGTGGGAGGCAGAGAAAGAGAGAAGGATACAGAGACAGAGGGAGGAAAAGTGAGATGGAGAACAAGAGGGAGAAAAAGGAAGTGAGAGGGGTGGAGGTGGGTCATGAAATAGAGAAGGGCAGAGGCAGAGAGAGGTGTGGGGAGATATAGGGAAGAGAGGGGGAGGCAGGGAGAGAGAGAATCAGAGAAAGGGGGAGAGAGGGTGAGGCAGAGAGTGTTATGGGAGGGAAGCAGAGAAAGAGAGATGGAGAAAGGGAGAGAGAAAGGAAGTGAGAGGGAGAGAGGGATGTGTGGGGAGATACAGAGAGGAGAGGGGGATGCAGAGAGAGAGAGAGAGAGGAGGGTGAGGCAAAGAGTGTTGCAAGAGGATGAGAAAAAGAGAAAGACAGAGAAAGGGAAAAAGAAATGAAGTGAGAGGGAAAGAGGGGGACAAAGAGAGAGAGAAAGCTGGGTCATGAAATAGAGAATGATAGAGGCAGAGAGACGTGTGGGGAAATACAGAGAGAAGAGGAGAAGGCAAATAAAGAGTGAAAAATATAGAAAAAAGGTGAGATACAGAGAAAGACGAAGAGAGGGGAAGTGAATGACAGAAGGTTAGAGAGGAGCAGAGAGAAAGGGGGATTGCGAGGACATGAGAGGGAGAGGGAGAAGTAGATGCAGAGAGCGGGGAGAGGAAGAAGGAGAGAGAGAGAGAGAGAGAGAGAGAGAGAGAGAGGAGCAGATGAAAGGGTCAGGGTGAGACAAAGCCCCTCTGTCACTTTTCAGGGGTTTTATGCGGCAACACAAGTGACGTTTCACACAGTGCTTTTAAGTGGACCAGATACTGAGCAATTAGAATGCTGAGAAGAGTCATGTTAGGTAATTGGGAGCTTTTGACTTGCAAACCTAATTTTCAGAATCAATTTACTTAGAAATGTGGACATGTAAAGAAATGTTTTAATGAGAAATTCATCTTTTTAATTTTATTTAACAGCTTCCCTGCTTCTCTTTTTAAGGTTGTCAGAGCAAACCAGCACTGGTCTTGAGGGTTCACAATTACAGCAGGCACTAGTGAAAATGATCTCTCTCTCCACAGACAAGGAGGGTTACACTACTAGGCCGAAGTTCAGCTCAGATCTGTAAGAATGTATGTTTTTAAGTTTTTTTTTTTTAACAAACACCTGTGATTGTATACATGCAAGATAGACATGTTGAATGCCACACTCTCAAAGCAGTAAGATTTCCATGGTTTCCACCCAGATCATGACTGACTGCAGCAGTTACAGACAGAGGGGAAACAATTTTTCAATGTAAAGTCAACTGGAAATGTTGGAGTCAATGGAGCCCGTTTGGAACACGGAGACTATGTCCATTTATACACTACATATTGTTAAAGGTTCTTAAAGGGGCAGTCTGAAATTTTGGACATAGGACCTCATTTCCAAGTGAGCCAGAGTGTTGGAGACATGTGTGGAGACACTTTTTTAAAAATATTCCATCCAGTCCTTGTATTTGCAGAGGTCACTGGTGCTAGGCTAGTGCATGTCAATGGCCATAGTTAGCCTGTCACTAAAAACAGTCTTACCTGCTCCACAAAACACCCGGAGAAAAACAATTATTACGCCAAACTGTCGATGTAAATGCCTGTGTTGGTAGAATAATGTTTGAAACTAAACTAACCTTGCATCGCATGGATCGTCGCATGTTGAGGGACTATTTTCTCAGCAGCAGAAGAATTTTACTTACTGCCGGTAAGATAGGTGCTAGGTGATATCAGTCCGCCGCTGCCAAGCTTTCTATCAGGAAGTACAACTCGCTGCTGCTACTCTGACATAAAGGTTGGTCTTACTTCTAAAATTATTCAAATTTCAAATATATCTGTTTGGAGGATAAGCCCCCTGAGATGTTGTTTTCGAGGGGGTCCTCATAGTTACAATAACAAAAGACAGATACAGTGGGGCACACAGTAGGCTACATAAATTCAAATAAACATCAAAACAACAAAACCAACACAACCATACACACACACTTACTCACACTTGACTGTCACACACATAATAAATCAAATTTGAACAAAAACTAAGACAGACTTCTGAAATTATTCTGTAGACATTTACATCGACAGTCTGGTGTAATAATAGATTTGCCTCAGGTGTTTTGTGGAGTGGGTAAGACTGTTTTTAGTGGCAGGCTAACTATGGCCATTGATATGCACTAGCCTAGCACCAGCGACCTCTGCAAATACAAGGACTGCATGGGATATTTTTAAAAGTGTCTCCACACATCTCCAACACTGTGGCTCACTAGGAAATGAGGTCCTATGTCCAAAATTCCAGACTGTCCCTTTAAAATGAATTATGCTACCCCACAACACATGGCTTTCCTGTTGACGATAGATTCAAACATGTAGTTTTAATGCAGACCTCTTCACACTTGTTTTTATACTTTCAGTGAAAATCAGAAATCGTCTCTGTGACATTGTCAAGATGTGCTGCTAAACTTTACTGACCTGTGAATGGCCAGGTCTCAGCCAAGGCCAAAGCAATCCTCACCATCTATTATGGTTTTAACTGCTGCCACACGGGTGCTGCTACAGTGGCCCAGCAGGTTCAAAAAGTCCTTTATTTCTGATGCCGTTCAATCATCTCAGCATGTTTAAACTTTAACCATGGCATTGTGCAGTCCGACACGGTTGTAAGTGGTGAGACACGACTGCCTGGCTGTAAAGTCCACCAAGTAAAAATGGTATAAGATGGAGACTTATAAAATAACACAATGGACCATATCAGATTAACTAATGATAAAAAAGTGCACAAGGGATTAAAACATATTGCAGACTTCGGTTCATTGAGCTGTAAATCAATATTTTAGAAGAGACAGCTTTAGCTTTCATGTAAATGAATCTCTCTTTTAATATATGGACGGATTGTTTGTTTGGTACATTGTCCTTTCATATATATGGTCTATGGTTTAGTAACATAGCAGATACGTGCAGCCTGAGTGCAGAAAATGCAGATGTCTGTGAGGTTAACACATGGATCTAGGGTTAATATGAAGTTGCTACACTAGCCTGAGATATTGTCAGCACACTTAAATAGTTTATCATCCTGTAATAAAATAAGTTATGATGCTAAATATACATTAGTGAGGGGGATACGTTTTACCTGTATGTGGAAATGATGAGAAGAAACGTCTCAAACTTCATCCACTCATACCTGATTGATAGAACTATCCTAGCTCCCCAGGAGAACCTGAAATCTGCTGAAATCCTCCAAGACACTGACATGAAAACAAGACAGGACAGCAGCTCTTTCTGCAGGAGTCATGCACCATAGAGTGCGTGGAGAGACGGGGGTGATGCACTGAAAAAGATGCTCATTTGGTTGTGTTTTGAACAGTTATTTTGTGCTTCATTCACACACCCTCCTCATGAAAAACACACGAAGAAATGCAGATGTTACAGTTTTTAAATTAAAGGCAATTTATGTGGCTGTGGAAGAAGGAAAGAAGAGCTGCTGCACGATAGCTCGGGATCAGTGAGTCGATGGTGAGATTTTGGTGACGGCAGCGTGATGAACTGACTCGATGCAAACAGACGACAAAAGCTTTCAGAGGCAATAAAAGCAGACAGCCCGAACTTGAAAACATTCTTGAAGATGTGGACACCTGCAGCTTATATTCAGGTGTGGTCTATATAAGTACAATTTAAAAATTTTGTTAAAATTTATTTTTTTCCCTTGTGCTGTGTATATAGCCTGTCTGTGTTGGGCCTTCACCAAAAACCAGGTCTAACAGAACTTCTAATACAAGTAAAACAAGAGTGAATTGAGATCTATTGTCATTTTAAAGCGGTATTTCATAGGCTAAGTGCAATCAGGATGAAAATCACTGAGCACTTTTGAACTGCTATAGTACAAGAACCAGAAAAAAAACTTCTATTTTATATATTTTCAATTTCACATACATGTGTTTTTCCACCTGCCTCATTCATGCCACATGTTCAACCTTCACCCTTTCTCTGCTCCATAAGGTTAGCCCATTCAGAGCACAGCATAAATTGTATTGCTTTTCTATTCATGATGTATATTTATTTAGCAATTGCCAGTTCTAGTATTCTAAAGCAAAAGTCATTACTATTATATTTTATTTAAATCAGGACTAAAAATATTCAGCGGCTTGCCCTTTACAGTGCCAGTGTAACTGTCATCACAGCAATTCTGTTATTCTGTCCTAAAATGGTCCGATGCTGCTGAATCCTACACACGTCACCGTTTAAGATAAATAAAAGAGAACGAAGAGCAGTGGGTGTATATAAGAGAGGGGATAATACAGGAATTTTCTGAGCAGTGGCATTTTGAATACAGGAAAATAAAGATTTCTCAAATATGCATGAGTAACAAATAACTGGAGTGGGATAATGAGAAGGGAAACATAAAAACATGGTTAAAAGTCTTTAAAGTAGATTTTCCATAATAAGACACATTTATAATTGTATTTCAACATATTAATTACCTGGTCCCTGAAGGGTTGACCAGGTTTTGTATTCACCCTGTGTGTCTATGTGTGTGTGTGTGTGTGTGTGTGTGTGTGTGTGTGTGTGTGTGTGTCCACCCGAAATAATTCCACCATTTATGGACCAATTGTCACCAAATTTGGTATGTGTGTCAAGCCCGCATGCCCAATGCCGCAAAAAAAGTTTGGTGATGATCCGAGGTCATTTGAGGTCACACGGGTCAATTGAATGGTCACGCCATTATAAAGGATAGGTAATTTCAGCAATTTCTGAACCATCTGTGGGCTAAAATATTCACCCAATCATCACACAAGTTGGCACACACATAACTGAGGTACACTGGATGTTACAGATTGAAACCGGTCAAGGTCACCTAAAGGTCAAGGTAAACAAGGTCAAATATGCGTTTTTGGTCATAACTCCACGAAGGATCGATCTAGAGCAACAGGAGGGGTCTCAAAATCTCAGAAAATGATTTTCTATTTATAATTCTGTGCATTTGTATAGTAAAATATTAATAGTTTTTTTGAGATAATCACTAATTATAACAGTTCCTTTGTCTTTGAGTGTATGCCGTTAAAATTCTAATTGGAAAGAAAATAATTTCCATTTCTTCTTTTTCTGGTGATACACAAAACACTGATCTACAGTCACAGAACTAACATATACACAACTCATGAAAAATTACTTTTTCATTACACGCTAGTAAACACAAACATTCCCATGTGTGACCAATATCACACAAATGTTCATGGGCCTGTACAGACAGACACATTGCATTGTGGATATAACGATCGTGTAATATGGGCTGGGCTCCTCATAAGCTGCTTCCGTGGTGATGAACTGACCCCACCAATGCCTCATGGGGGACCAGGTTGCTATGTCTGATTGTGCTTGTCATATTCTGTTATACTGTAACTACTTTTATACTGTTTTCTTGCTTTATTCATTCATATGTCCAACCTTCAGCCTTTATATGAACTAAGTTGAATCAGTCTAGTGTGTACATACTATTCATGATGCATAAATAGTGTGAATTGTTGGATTTAGATCACAAAAAATAGATGTGTATATTTAAATGCAAATACAAGGTGACTGCTGAATAAAATATGCTGTTGTTGTGGGTGCAAGTCTGTTGTTTTTAACTCAAAAGACCGAGACATATGCTCCCAAAATCACGACATTTGGTATGAATTCCCCGTAGTAACTCCTTATTTTTATATCTTAAATAACCCTTTTCTCCTTTACCTCTACATATGCTACATGTTGTTATCCAGCCCACAGAGCAGGCACAGAGAGATTCAATGACTTATTCTAGTGATAACAGTCATAAATCCAGTTTGCCGGTGTCCTAGAAACCTGATTCCCACTCCCCTCCTCCCCTTCACCTCCATAGCACATGTACGGTAATAAAGTCACACGTTTATATATTCAGCTTAGAGATGTTGAGAGCAGTGAGGCGTGCCAAACAGGGAGATCATCTCTAAACAAGGGTGCTGTCAGTTTATCTCACAAGATTAAAAAGAGGAACATGAAATCTGCTTAGTACATTATTTACCTTCTCATCGGATCTAATTCGACTACAGTGATGAGCAGGGGAGCACAACTGTTTGCGCCACTGCCTTTGAGCAAGAGGATTGTGAATTTAACCCCTAGGTTAGCAGATATGTTATCAGATCTGAAGGTTCTGTTTGATGGGAGAATGGCGTGTTTGTTTTGTTATCAAATCTTACTAGGAGTTTTGCTTTGTGAGTGTTTTGCATTTAGTTTTATGCCATTTTGTGGAGCATTCATGGAAAAAACAATAAAATGTCATTGAAGAAAGAGTTTTAGTAACCTGGCTCAGTCTGGACAGATATGTGTAGCAAATATCAATCTGGGATGGCTCTCACTGAAACAGAAAATGCAGAATGTCATGGCAATTATTTGAATCTGAACATTGGGGGGCAGGAGTGAGACTTGGATATACAAAAATTGTGCAGAATTGTCCTTTCCGTGCTCTTCATTGCATTTATTTATTTATTATTTGTAATTATTTGAATCTGATTGGTCCCAATAGCTGAACAAACTCAAAAATCAAACTTTTGATACATCCATTTGAGAAAAAAGCATAGATGTCTTCCCCGCCCCTCTGTATTTTTGCGAAAATAGGTGACAACTGTTGATACCATCGTGTTTGTTTTGGTTTTTCATGATATTTTTTGAGGCAGCATATGATCACTGTTTTACCTCATATGCACTTATAAAGTACTCATTTCAATTTTTACCAGATAGATATATTACAGATCTCAAGTCTCCTCCACAGTTTAGGTTTTAAACCACCAGACCAGACCTGTTCTGGACTTCACTTAAATCACACTGATATCTTAGAATGTATCTAAACGGCTGAGTTAAATTATTATGATTAATTATCATTCTCTTTTATCAAATAATGTGTTATCCAAAGCATATGGGTTCTTCAAGGGTACTTCTAATGATAATGAAATAATGCATGATATATCCACCTTATCACTCATTGCTCTCCTCTAAAGTTTCTTCAGTCTTTGTAGACACCAGCCATTATTGAGACCTGATTTTATTATTCAAACATTGAGTGATACTTCAACTGTTACAAGTGTCACATCTGAAATACATTGGCAGTAATAAAACGTATGTGTCAACCATGTCAAAAGCGTCTGGCAAATGTCAGCCAGCTTGACATCCTATAAGCTGCGTTTTATTAGTGTGTCTCCTAGAGGGGGACTGACACGTGTCATTTTGTACCATTTCCTTTTGAAGACTGGAAACCATATAATCCGGGATACGAGAATGTACAGCACCCTGCTGCGCTGAAATAGCATGTGCAAGAGTCCATGACACCTGAGCTAGCTGATGTCTCCGCCAGCCAAAAAGGTGCACCCACTGAGAGAAGTAATCTAGGCTCCCGGTAAGGTGCTCCTAGCCTCCGCGGAGCTTTTAGGGAAAGGACACATCATTTGAGCACCCCGCTGTGAGGTGCTCTAAAGCCGGCTGCTGCTTTTGAGTCCGTTCATAGAAACAGCATTTATACCGTGCTAATTCCTCTCAACGATTGCCGCGTAATGGGGCTGTTTTGTCAAAGGCCAGCGGTGTTTTTCTTTGCAGAGGAAAGCAAGCGGTGAGGAGTGAGTTTGAAGAAGGACGAAGGGCGGCGTGATCACCTCCAGGCAACAAAAGGAGTGTCAAATGAAAAGATGAGGTCTGCTGGGTATAGGAGGGATTACTGAAAACATCCTCCTGGCTTCTGGTAGCAAATGTTTACAAATAAGAAATGTTGTACGAGAAGAACCTAAAGAGACTTAGATACATTATAGAATTTTACACTCACATATAGAGGTGGGACGAGATACAGTTTCCACAAGACGAGACACAAGATTAGACGCATGAGAACTAAATATTTGAAATAACGTTTAATAGAATAACTATTACCCCGTTTGCAGTTTTCTCCTAACATCTTATCTTTTTTTCTACCTACTTACCAGCCCTTAACTCTTTTTATCCAATCTAGATCTAAATGAAATGTTAAAAATCTCACAAGATCATTGTGGCATGAGATTTTGTCCCATCCCTACTCAAATATATTGAACAATGACACTGTAATGAACAATGTAAATGACAGATATTCTTAGACTGCAGTACTCACAGTGTACTCATTCAATCCACTGTTATTCTCTGGCTTTTAACACCGTGTGAGTTGTGTGGTCCTTTGGTCTTTTATTTATTATATTTATTTTTAATGTATTTTGTTGGTTTGATTTATTTATTTATTGCTATTCTATGGTTTTGCTCTTATTTTATTTTACTGGTTTTATTGTTTTAGGACTA
Organism: Boleophthalmus pectinirostris; assembly: GCF_026225935.1. Classification (NCBI taxonomy): domain Eukaryota; kingdom Metazoa; phylum Chordata; class Actinopteri; order Gobiiformes; family Gobiidae; genus Boleophthalmus; species Boleophthalmus pectinirostris. Next base: position 28,940,767 of record NW_026571140.1, read on the forward strand.
GTATGATTAAATCTGAGCGTTTACTTTATCATTATATTATTATTGTTGTTATTAGTATATATTTGTGCAGCACTTTAGAAACTTTTTGTGAAATGTGCTATAGAAATAAAGTGGACTGGATTGATCTGAAAAAGACACACAGATTTTATTTTATTTTTTTCTGGTGGAGAGTCTGTCACCTGCTTGTCTCATGGAGATGTTATCGCTTTGCCTGGAATGTCTCAAAGTATGGAATTAAATGTGACTATCTGCATAGAAACAGGCATGTGACACAAACGGGCCACGCTATAGGTCTGATCTGTGGGGAAGCGAGCCCACTCACTGTAAAAATGCATGTGCTTCAAGGTAATTTAGATGCAGGATAGATAATGTTGAAAGCAGGCCTATTCACAAAATAAATTTTTCAGCGCTTTTAACTCATCATTTACTCAGCCGAAGTTGTATTTGTACTAGTAATTAATTTGTACATGTTTGAGCAATCTTGAATTACTTATTTTCAAGACACTCATCAACCCCCGTTTACACCGCCACTGGCATACGCCTACTACTCTGTACTAACTTCATTCTCCAAGTGTATTTTCTTAATCTGCAGCGTTATGTACTGATATGAAAAAAAATAAAATAAAATAAAAATCCACAGCTCGCTAGTGCGGTCTGCAGCTATCCATAGGAGGTGCCCACAACATTTATGGCACTGTCAGCTCCCTTTGAGAACTGAAATTTTCTAAAATGGACATCAGTGGTCTTGATTCCAGGCAAGACAATACCATCTCCATGGAGACACACAGAAAAGTTACAGCTTTCAGATGTATCAATCCCTTCTTCATTGATTCCTTAGCATGTAGTAGAGTTATTAATTCAGTATTGTGTAGATGATTTGTAAATGATAAAACTCATGTGCATGTTAACTGTCAAGTTGTTTTGAACTGTCATTCGCAAACATGGACAGATCTAAATGCATCAGGATGTGTTGCACCCTCATGATGCAAAGATAAAGGGAATAAGAAGTAGAAAAAAGGAACACAAAGACGAGAAGATGAAGACAAAGAGAGCAGGTGGTAAGAATAGAGAAAGTACAAGTAGAGGCATGAGGTATGCTGCTAAATTTAAAGTACCGTATTTTTTGGACTATAAGTCACACTTTTTTATGGTTTGGGTGGTCCTGCGACTTATACTCCAGTGCGAAAAAGATGTTCACACTGACAGCTGCGAGAGGGCGCTCTAGGCTTGTGTTTCAGTATCTCCTATTACACCTGTACCACTGTCACTTCACGCTCTACTTCACATGTTTCCTGCAAAAAAGCAGCTGTCATCTTGCAAGTACTAAAATATGCAGCTGAAAATGGTAATAGAGCAACAGAAAGAAAGTTTGTAGTGAGAGAGAAACTTGTGAGGGACTGGCAGAAAGCAGTGATGGAGAACATAGCTTCACAGCAACCAGGAGGGTGCGCCATGCAACTTTCCTGAAAGTCACTGGATGGATCGACCAAGTCTGGACTTCACTGACAACCGAAACCATCCTGTTGGGATTCAGAAACTCCAGAATAGTTCTAACTGGAAGTGATGCTGAGTTTGACGACAGCTACGTAGAAGAGGAAGCAGCGCTCTGTTTACCTCCAGAGGTTGCAGAGTTACAGTTGAAGTTGAAGTGACACTGAGGATGAAGAATTCAGTGGATTTACTGATTTTGAGTGAGTTTGATAAACTTGGTCTCTTATGTTGTTTATGCTATTGTCTATTGTTATTACTATAACTTGCTTTTCAACATGAAATGTCGGTTCCTGGTCTCTGATTTTATAAAATACATTTCCCCCCAAAAGTTCCACTTATATATGTTTTTTTATTCTTCAAAACACATTTTTTTAATGTGACTTATACTCCGGAGCTACTTATACTCTGAGAAATATGATAGCTATAAACTTATCTTTTTTGTCTTTTTAATAGAAATGCCTGCAATGGTTAGTAACATATAGTTTAATCAGTGTATATCAGTGAGTGATTTTCCGTTTTAGAAAGATGTTGTCTATAACTATGCTCTCCACAACACCTGAGCCCAATATATTTTCCTTCACGTTGCAAACACCAAGTCCCTGAAGTAATTCTGTTTTAAATTTATCACCCAGCGCCCATCAACACATTCAAAAAGTTCATTAGGCTTAAGTTTGATACCGATCGCTTCAAAGCATTCACACATTAACTTTATTTTTCCACCACTTTTAAGTCTCTTGGACAGTAATCCTCCTCTTGCCTCCAAACTGTAAGAATCCTCTTGGAAAAGCTGCTGTTCTTCAGAGATGCAGTGATTGTAGCATACATTTGCATTTGATTTTTTTTCTCTCTTTTTTTCTTTCTGAGTTTAAAACTTGTCGCGGTTAGATTTCCTCTGGGGATTGTGCACAGATCAGCTACAGATGTTTGAATCATCTGCAGTAAATGACATCCATGTAATTGAAACACGGTCTACGGCTGAGGTGAGAGGAGGGCAAATACAAGCATACCAGGAGAACATTTTCATCCATATTCATGTCGACATACACAAAATCAGAACTACCAAAGTGTGGACCAGACAGATTTGTTTGTGCAATCTTTGGCTCAGGCTATGATTGTAATTTAGCAAAGACATGTTCAGCATACATCACTAATGTAATAAGGAAACTGTTGCAGCGACTTTTAAATGTCCTATATTATGCGAAATTGACTCTTGTGAGCTTTATGCCATGTTAGAACGCTCTCCTTGCCAAAAACATAGCTGGAGTTGTGTTTATTTCATTCACACATCTTTGAGTAATCCTTTATTATTAGTCTGTCTGCATCTCCAAAGCTCAAAATGCTCCACCTTGTCATGTCATGTAGAGGGAGTTTTCAACAGCTACATTTACCTTTAGTCTAGTAGAGATGGCCAATTCCAGAGCTGAAATCATCCAAATGATTCTAGTGAAGGTGTATGGACTTTACAAACACAGTGGAGCACTTCTTGTATTACAACATGACATCACGAGGGGGAACAGAGTGTTTTCTATTTGAGAAAATAACTCAGCCTAAATATGCAGGATTTGTGCTAAACATGTGTGAATGAAACAAAAGACAACTCCTGATATCTTTCTGATGAGGAAACAACATAATAACACACTAGTAGATCAGAGAATAGTGTAATAAGGGCCCTTTAAATGCATTTTCAAGAGGTTGTACTTTTGATGTACATGGGCTATGGGGAAAATCCTGCATGTTTTAGACGATCTCTCTCTCCACAATGTAAAACGTTTAAATTCTTTATTCTAATGCAGTGGTTTTCAATAGGTGAGGTCAAAGAGTCACAGGGGAGATGCGACACAAGCGGACTAAGCCAGGACTCATCCCAGGATTGAACCAGGAGGACTAAAAGTCTAATTTATTTACCACCATGAGTTGTAAAATGAATAGAAAATACAGTATAGTCAAGACATTGACAAGGTTAGAAATAATGATTTGTATTTGAAATAATATTTTTTTCCATCAAACTTTGCTTTCGTCAAAGAATCCTCCATTTGCAGAATTTTCAGCATTGCAGACTTTTGGAATTCTAGCTGTTAATTTGTTGAGGTAATCTGGAGAAATTTCACCCCACGTGTCTAGAAGACCATTCCACAAGTTGGATTGGCTGGATGGGCACTTCTTGTGTACCGTACGGTCAAGCTGCTCCCACAACAGCTCAATGGGGTTTAGATGTGGTGACTGCGCTGGCCACTCCATTACAGATAGAATACAAGCTGCCTGCTTCTTCTCTAAATAGTTCTTGCACAATTTGGAAGTGTGCTTTGGGTCATTGTCCTGTTGTACACTGAAATTGGCTCCAATCACGCACTGTCCACAGGGTATGGCATGGCATTGCAAAATGGAGTGATACCCTTCCTTATTCAAAATCCCCTTTAGCCCTGATCAAATCTCCCACCTTACCAGCACTGAAGCAACCCCAGACCATCACGTTACCCCCACCATGTTTGACAGATGGCGTCAGGCACTCTTCCCGCATCTTTTCAGTTGTTCTGCGTCTCACAAATGTTCTTCTGTGTGATCCAAGCACCTCAAACTTCAATTTGTCCGTCCATAACACTTTTTTCCAATCTTCCTCTGTCCAATGTCTGTGTTCTTTTGCCCATATTAATCTTTTTCTTTTATTGGCCAGTCTCAGATATGGCTTTTTCTTTGCCACTCTGCCCTGAAGACCAACATCCCTGAGTCGCCTCTTCACTGTAGATGTTGATACTGCATTTTTTAATGAAGCTGCCAGTTGAGGACCTGTGAGGTGTCTGTTTCTCAAACTACAGACTCTAAATGTACTTATCTTCTTGCTCAGTTGTGCAGCAGGGCCTCCCACTTCTCTTTCTACTCTGGTTAGAGCCTGTTTGTGCTGTTGTAAGAAGGGAGTAGTACACAGGAAATCTTCAGTTTCTTGGTAATTCTCACATTGAATAGCCTTCATTTCTAATAACAAGAATAGACCGTCAAGTTTTACATGAAAGTTCTCTTTTTCTGGCCATTTTGAGCATTTAATCCAAAGGTCAGTTTTATAGCTTTTCTAACCAGCTAAACTGTTTTCAGCTGTCCTAACATGATTGCACAAGGGTTTTTTAATCATCCATTAGCCTTCTGACACAATGCTTACACACATTGTACCATTAGAAACACTGGAGTGACAGTTGCTGGAAATGGGCCTCTTTACACCTATGTAGATATTGCACCAAAAACCAAACATTTGCAGCTAGAATAGTCATTTACCACATTAGCAATGCATAGAGTGTATTTCTGATTAGTTTAAAGTTATCTTCATTGAAAAAAAACAAACAGCTTTTCTTTCAAAAATAAGGAAATTTCTATGTGACCCCAAACTTTTGAACGGTAGTGTACACTTGAAATGTGCTTTACAGGCTCGACAAAGCCCCTCAAAGAGCTGCACTGTGTCATTATTCATTCACTTGCAAAGCTCTTATTGTAGCCACATCTGCCTTGGGGCAGATTGGCAGAAGCAATCTGTGCCACAATTCTCCACCAATCATTCACGCACACACCACTTTCATGCTAAGCAGTGTGGGTGAAGTGTCTTACCTAAGGACACAATGACATGTTTTTGCCATATCACCCAAATCCAAATCCAGTATTAAATCCCAGATGATTTATGAGCCATGAGTCTACACTGTGAATTATCTTGGTGAGTAAGTCTCCCTTAAGAGCAGCGTGTTCTGGCCCTTGTCTTAATTGTCCAATTGTTTCTGATTTGATTGTTAGTTTGAGTTCTGACATTTGCACTTACTTTTAACTATTCAACATACTGTAACAAAGCCACAGGCAGAGAAGTTATGTGAAGTTCTGGAGGAGGACAACTCACACTTCTCAACCCACGTCCATGTGCGTCATGCCTTTAAGCAGACAAGCTAAAACAGTCACAGTTAATGTATTTAGTTCCCAACTTTATTCTTGTTAGTCAGTACATATATATATTATAATTTTTAAGCATTGTCTGTCTTGGTCCACCCCTGCTTCACTCCACCAGATATCAAAGATGTTGTGCACATATTCAGACATTCTTGCACATAAGTACTAGTGCCAAAGGGTGTGTGAGAGCTAGGAATATGGTTCCTAGACACCTACCTCCTCTTTTCACACTTTCAGCATCAGATAATCCAGCTTTAAAGCACATATAACATTTTTGCCAACAACTAGACTCAAATTAAAGCATGTTTTTTCACATTTGTTGTGTGTTCCGATACTGTTGTCGATACTAGGGCTAAGTATCTACCCATATCAACTGATACCATCTCAGAGACTGAAAATATTATTTATTTCCTTTAATTGTTATTGTCTTTTGCACCAATCAAAATGTTCAATATCAGCACCAATATTGTATGTGAGCATCCATATTTATGTATGTATGTGTGTATGTATGTATGTATGTATTTATGTATGTATTAATTAATTTATTTATTTATTTATTTATGTGGTAGTGGTACATGTAAAATATGTTACCAATGCTACTTCACTGTTGCCAATACCATTCTGGTTCTGTTACTACAAATATAACTGTGATCTTCAAGTACAGTTACTAATGGAAATACTGCCACTACTCACTCTAGCACCACCCATTGAGTTATATTGACACTTTGCAGCCGATGTCATCAACATTCTCCGGGGATGTGATGCTAACTGGAGGTACCACTCAGCCTGAGGTAGACTTTACTCTTTATTTTAACACAATCTGACCAGAAAGCGCAAACTACAACAGATGAGATGATTTGTGCGCTTAAATAAGTCTGAAATGTAAAATTACTGTTACAAGTTATCTGGCAGTATTTCTGTTTGTCTCTCTCACCTTTTTGTTGAAAATCAAACACCTAAACAGGACCATGAACATTTCGATTAATCCCACGCTTCAGAAAATGTGTTGTTTAAATCCATTTTGTGTTCTTTCTCAGACAATCTTAAAACATTTTTGGCAATATTTGTGCAATATGTGCATTGTGTCTCCATGGTAACTACATGTAGAGCACCCCCAGTGTGAGGTCACTGCAAAATATCAATAGCACCCCTCTATCATGAAAATGGTAAAGTTTTCTCCACAGTTAGAAACATCAAATTCCTAAGTTTTTGCTTATAAATCAATCCTGCTCATCTCTGTATTCAAATAATTGTTTGTGCAACTTTCAATAAAAAAACAATAAGAAAACTGTAGTACAACCAAATGCTGTAGGGTTGGACTACAGTTTTTTTCCTTCAACTTTTAACCTGTTTTTGTCAGTCTGAATTGCTCATCAGCAAAGAATTATTCATAACTGCATAATTAATTTGATTTATATTGAAAGTTGCACACACAATTTAGATTGGCAGTTTGTAAAACACAGAATAACATGTCAGTTGTTTGAGCAGGCTGAGGCTACGACATAGGTCAAGGAAAACATTGCTGAGTTTATAAACTAGCTCAAATTATTAGCAAAATCTATTAAAACCATGACTAAATATTTACCCTGACCTTACAACTACGCAGGCACTTTTGAACTTAACTTTTTAGTTCTGTAATTCCGTAACAACTATGAAACTCACTGAACCAAAAAATACTATTTTAAAGCAGCTGGCCTTGGCTCCAACTTGGAACTTCATTAGATACATTCGTTTTACACAGTGATTTAAACACTGCAATATTTTTTATGGTGCATTGTGCAACTTTTCTGGTGGAGGGTCTGTCACCTGCTTGTTTCTACGAATACGGCATTGCTCTGCCTGGAATGTTCCATAGTATCACATTAAACATTTTTTTTTTTAAATTACAGGTGGTTTTAGAGCTCAAAAATATCTAGAACCAAGTGCGTAGGTTTGCGTAGAGACGGTGGGGACATGTCACAACCAATATTTGGGGAAAACAAAATAGTCCCGACCAGTATTTGCCATTTTATTTAAATAAACACAAATACACATTTATTCCGATATTTTCCCAAACTCAGTAGTATTAATTTAACACATTTGAGTTCACATTTTGTTTATTAGATGCTCTGAGATGTATTTAGTGATATGACGACAGGGTTACTCCTGCCGCTATTTAAGTGGCTGCAACAGAGTGATGTCATTAGTGGTGCCAGGAGCTTAAACTCTGGAAGCGGCAGGACAGGGCCAGCACCCGAAGATGGTGGCTTGAGCAGGCGTGATTGAAGACGCTGCACACGAAACTTTGAAAAACCTTTCAAAAGGAACTTACTTGGCTTCATCATTAATTAAACTTGCCTTATTATGAGTCATCGCAGAAAAAGAAAAATGTACGGACATGACCTCACAAATATCTCATCACCAACAAGCAAAGGGAAATCTGCTACAAATTTCTACATCGCTGTTAGAATAATTTTAGAAGGGCAATGTTTTTACTGTTCAATGCACAAGATCCCAATAATGGAGTGACTGTATTATTTATTTTGAGAGCAAGAATTTTATAGGCTAATGTTATTTGTTATCTGGAATGTTTTTCTGTTGCACAAGAGCCCAAAGAGCCCAAAATGTTCTTAAAATTTAAAAAAGGAAAAAGGAAAATGTTGAAGTATTCAGCATAGTGTGGCTGTGTGTGTGTACAATTAACCTGTCAGTTGGTTTCATGGTGGGGGGTGTGGTTCACTGATAATGTCCCCACCAAAGCTTAGACCAAACCTACGCCCTTGTCTAGAACAAAAGGCATTCTGACTCTGAGTGGGGTTGCCTCTCCACAGATCTGACCTGTAACTTGGCCTGGTTTAGCCTCCATGAAGATAGAACGGTTTAATACCATACTGTGAAAGATTCCAGACAAATCAATAACATTTCCACGGAGAAAAGTATTTGACGGCCCCCAGAAAAGTTACACAATGCACCTTTAAACTTCTTTTGAAACTACTGTTGCACGTAAAAGATAGCAGACTTTAATTCTTACAAGATTATGATGTTGTCAGACTGAAGAGAGGTGAAAGAGAGGAAGGAAGATTGGGATCTCTGAGGTTGTGTGAAAAGAGCTTGTTATAGTTTGAGGAGACAGGCACCAGACAGAGGAAGTTCCTTAAAGCCACAGATCGTTATATGGTGTGGAAGGTGTGATATCAACCGACGCTGCTATATCAGGACACTGCCAGGGTCTCTCCAGTCATATGTGACTTTTGTACAGAGTTTATATTTCAATTGTAATGAAATGGAAGCAGGTTTAATTGGAGAAAAAAGAATAAATGCTTGTAGATATGAAAAAGCAAGTGAACAAGTTGTACCAAAGTGGTCCAATTTTAACATATATGTAACTGAGCAGAAGTGAAGGCTAATAAAAACAGATATTGACATTGACTACATTGACAAGTGCATGGTGTAACTTTTCTGGCAGAGGGTCTGTCACCTAGTGCCTTTGCTCAATTTCATTTCTCTCCAGAGACTAGGCGAGAAATCTGAATACACTAAACAGTTTGCAAGAACCCCGGAAGTTGTAGACCGTGCACCAGCCAATGAGTGAAGAGCTGTGAAGCCATGACTGAGTCCTTTTTTGTGGTACAGCACAACAGTAAACAAAGCGGTCAAGATGGATGGAGACAAAGCCATATGGTGTGTGTTGGCAACAATTCCCGAGATTGAGGATTTAAAGCCAGAACAAAGAGAATGTTTGGTGAATTTTATCAAGGGGAAAGACGTTATTGCCCTTCTTCCTACGGGATTTGGGAAAAGCTTAATATACCAGTTAGCTCAAATAGCAGCAATTGGTTAAATTAAAAAAAGTAACCGCCTACTGTCGAGCGAACGAGTCCTAATGCTGCGAGGTCAGACGATTTGTGAAGTGAAACCGTCTGATGAATCAGGTTAGTCACCTGGTTCTCGCCACGGAAATATTGCCTGGAATGTAATATTTATCTTTACAGAGACAACAAGTGACACCACAAAGTCGTGTTACATGTCCGATCTGTGGAGAGGTGAGCCCACTCTCAATAAGAACGCAAGTTTTTTAGTCAATAAAAACCCATGTTATTGAGTAAATGCAAGATTATGTTTCATGCCATACCGGGATTTTCCAGATAAATCATCTCTTTGGAGACAAGCAGGTTGCAGATCCTCCACCAGAAAAGTTACACAGTGCACCTTTAAATAGATACATGACAAGGTATTAATATGCTACAGAATGTTAAATACATTCCATACAGTCCATATTTTATTCAAGTTAATTGCTTAGAAGGAGGAGGTGGGCAGGAGGTGTGGGAGGATTTACACAAAAAGAGGAGGCTCGCCTGGCAGCAGTCTGAACGTACAATACACAATGCATAACAATGACATACAACATTGACATATAAGTAACATTTACCATATACTGTACAACCCACGCTCTATTCGTTATGTACCATGATTCAATTACGCAGTGATTTCACTGTGGCCGCTCCAGATGCCCAACACCCACAGGACAGGATCCGAGGAACCAAAGGAACGCTACAAGCAGTTACCAGTTAGATCTCCACAGACGCAAAAACAACGCTTTTACCAGAAGTAAACTTCGATTAGCAAAGCCATTCCCCGGGCTTTATGCCAGTGTACATTTAGCATGCTGAATCGCCATGACTGTTGCTAACGGCTTCGGCCTGCGCTGTCTTCTCTTTCTGGCAAGTGACGTCGGGGGAAAGGTCAGGTGGGGACGAACACAGGAGGGGACCCTTTTTATAGACCAAGGACATTATGATATATTTTTGTCTTTGTTGAAAACATATGCGTTCATATGGAAATTGTCTGTCTCAAAATATACACATTTAAATAAGTAATCCTCATACAGGCAAGCAGGTCGCGGGCCCTACTTTTATTTATTTATTTGTTTATTCAATATTTTACCAGGTAAGTCAGTTGAGAACACCTTCTCATTTACAATGATGACCTGGCCAAGAGGCAGGATAAAACATCACAAACATGAAACACTCGCACATCAGCTATAACATGAAACAGTGAGTAGAGATATAAGATAGTGAAACATTTGCAGATTAAAGATAAAAAAGTGTTAAAAACATGCAATTATCCTGTAAAATATTCTGGATGGAGTTTTTAAAAGTCGACAGAGGTAAAAACGAACTAAGTTTTAAAATCTGTTGAAGGTGGTTCCAGTCACTTACAACGGAAAAGACATGTGATTCACTCTTAGTACAACAGTGCTTTAAAAACTGTTTTAGTGCAGTAAAATATCATCAAATTTCCCCTTAATGTAAATCAGTTATAACCTATAAATCATTATAAAAACCTTCTGAGGATGCAAATAAATACAACAACAACAATCCTTTATTCAAATGAGGTGGAACAGTGTTTTCTGTTTGAGAGAAGAAGAACCGGAGGATTTGTTTGTTAAACATGTGTGAATGAAACAAAACACACTTCAGGTAGGGTCTTGATGGAGAAACATTATAACATAGATCTGAAAATAGTGTAATATGAGCCCTTTAAACACTTCCTATAAGATCTTATACTTGTGTTATCTTAAAGTTCCCCTGTGCACTCTACTGTTGTATTCCACATTGTTGTGTTTGCTCTGACCAAACTCCATTCTCACTTTTCTCTCACACTTGGTTCATAAGTGTTCTGTTCTTCATGGGGCTATCCCTTCTCATGAAACGTGACTGGACTTCAGAGTGCTTCCCATCTGTATACATGGGCATTTCTCAGTCCAGGAGCTAAAAAGATGACGACAAATGGTCTTATTTTTTTCTTTTGGAGAGCTTTCTTTTCAGTCGTAGGAAGAGATCTGGAGATCAGGGGAAAACTCAGCACTGCAGTCTGCCAGCAAAAATAAAAAAAATAATAAAAAAAAAATTCTGGAGTAGACTTTAAAGCCTCTTCTCTTGCCTGGTGAATATCCCTGCACCCATCTCAAGTGCAAGAGAGGAACCATGTAAGGAATCACAGAAAATAGAAGCCGAAAAAGTGGCAAAAGAAGACTGCCTCCTTCAGGGAAAATAATACACTCATCGTCTGTCTACTGTGAGAACCAAATCTGAACCACTGGAGATTTGACTGATGCTGCAATCAGGGCTCCCAGTGCAATCAGGCACAAAGCATCTTTTATTGAATGAATTTTGTTCTCAAGAGAAACGCACAGAAACTGTAGGCCAAGGCTGTAGCTGGGGTTAACTCTGAACAAAGGAACAATTTAAAGGAGAAATATTACCCTAAATGGACCTTTATGTTTTTATTTATTGATTTATTTTTGTTTTTTCATCATCATTAGCTTCAAGGTTCTATTTTGAGTAATTTGTGCACATTTTGAGCCTAAGTCTGGGTGTTGAAAAAAATGTTATATCATCTACATCGCATTTTTCCCTCTGTATTGATCACAATTTTCATTTTTCTCAGGGCAGATTATAACATATGACTAAATGCATAACTTTAAGACTTTTACTTAATCAGACCTTTGTCAGTGCTTTTTTATTTTAGCCGAAGTAATTTTTTTTATATTACGTGCACAGCCATTTTCACTGTTTTCTATCTATTGAGCCTTGTCCTTGAGTAGCACCAGTTTTAGATTTTTACTAAGAAAACCATCTGAAGCACTTTTACTGTATTTTATATAGAAGACAACTTTGAATAAGTGTGATTTAACAAAAAGAAAGAACAGTGGAAAATGAACAAAGGAGCATAATTGACAACTTGAATTTTTTAATCTTGATTTCAGTCAAAATTTGATTAATTGCACAGATCTAAATCCTTAAACTGCATATGACAGATTAGACAAATTAGACAAATTGCTAATTTAACTAAAACACAGGTAACATCATTATACTTGAAATTTTTGCAGAAACATTTATAATTGTTTTCCCAGTTTTTGCCATTTTTTAGGTTTAAAATTTAATTTCTTGGCTGGAAATCGTGACATCACTAGGACAAAGTTCCTCTAATGCAGGGGTGTCCAAACCTTTTTCATCAAGGGCCACATATGTAAACACAGATGAAGCAGAGGGCCGAACGCGGGCCATAGACTGACGCTCAGTACAGGGAATAATTGAAATTTGTGCATGTTTAACACGTTAGAATGAACCATCAGTCTTTATTCATGCTAAGAGCCTTAAAACTACACACTAAATATTCAAAATTAGCTTTATCAAGGTAGATGTTCAAAAACTTGCAATAAAAAGTTTATTTTTCATTGATGCAAGGTAATTTGGGCCAATTCACCTGGAAGTCTGAGGGCCAAGAAAAATTTGTCTGAGAGCCACATTTGGCCCCTGGGCCATAGTTTGGACATGCCTGCTCTAATGTGTCTGTGTTTCCCTTTTTTTTTTTTTTTTTTTTCTGGGAGCCCATATTTTAAAAGTCACAAACCTTCTCAACCCAAGTCAATAGACAGTAGACAATAGGTAGATTTGACCATGATTGAACATTAATGAGGATATTTTATTGCTGACTTAGTGATTGTGTCTCTCTGAACAATTAGTATTAGTATTAATATATATATGTATAAAACAATGAAAAACAGTAATTGAACCAACAATAAAAGGATCCATAAGTCGCCTATTTGGACATGATGTAATGTAGCCCGTTTCTTTTTCTTTTCATTCAGTTGAACCAGCAATATTGGAACAAAATAGTCAATAAAATAATTACAAAAAGATGAGAAATTTTACAAAACATATATCTTAACATTTCTAATGAGATACGTGGGCCTGTCTGCGTTTTTGTAGCTTGTTTCAGTTCGGAGTGCAGGAGGAGAGTGCAGCACAGATATCAGGCGCAGCATTCAGTCTGTTTCTGTGCTTTGTCTTCATTTTTGTGAGCACAGAACATCTCATGTGTCAGAACTGTATACTGCAAACTGATCGTGACAAGGCAACCCAAAAAAAATCTCTTGTGACCCAGTCTTTGGGAAACAATGCTCTAATGTACATAGAAATATTTATCTGACAAATACAAAAACACCTTTATTTTGTTGAAATAAAAAGTAATTCAAGTACAAATATGTCTCTTTTGTGTAAATTTTCCTTAGTGTTATGTCATCAGGATGTTTTAACTCCACTTCCTGTCATTTTAAACATATTGTCCAACTTTTCTTCACACATTGCTTCTTGGTTGGTATAAAACTATATTTTATCCCACTAAATTAGGCCAAAATGAGAGAATCATAACAATCTGTCATTCTATTTATCAAATCTTTACCTCAGAATCCAAGCTTGTGAGGGCATTGCGCACTTATTTGGTCATATAATCGCTCCCACAGACTTTTCTTAAAGCTTTACTTTTCCCTCACCCCAGGCCCCTCTCTTTTTGTCTACAACTGTCAACATGCATTACCAACATTCGTCTGGTTCTATCTGCTCCAATCTGACAATGTTTGCGAAAGAGGCCACATCTTGCCTTCTATGTGATTTTACTCATTATTTTTACCATTTACTGTACATGCTCGCACAGCCTGCAGTCCCCAGCTTGTTATTGCAGTGTCTATTGTAGAGAGAATCGCCTCAATCCAATCTGACACATTAGAACAAGGGGAGCTCTGCATTCGTGTGTGAGAAAATCCATTGTTCAGGATTCGCATGATGTACTAAAAGGGCTTTTTTATTTTATTTTTTTCTTCGAAGCATCTTCACAGGCTGCTATTGCATCTTGTCTCATTATTTTTTGAAAAGTGGATGTTTTGAGGTCAGCTGGCGTGACACAACAGTGACCGAACACTTTGCTTGATTACTCTAGAGCTACAATGCGATGAGTTCTTTATCATAAATGACGTTTTCTTCGATTCTTCTATCTATTTTCCCATCAGTGCATTTATGGCTATGCACTTATTCATTCGCTGCCTTCACAAATGTCAAATAGTTGGGAAAATCCAAGGAAACGATCCAATTACTGGCCCCAGTCGTTAAAACAATAAAATCGTCCGAGTCAAAACTGCCCGTGCGAATCAGCTTCAAAACAGCAGAGATAGGCGCCGAGCTGTGATGGCAGTGATATAAAGATGTGTATTTTTAACACAATTCTTCAGATCACAGCTCAAATCTCATTAGAAACAGTGAGATCTCTGTTTTCTGCAGGTGATGAGTGTTAGCGACACCTTAAATTGTTCTCAGCATCTACTATAGGCATAATTACCTGAGCCTGACGTTCTGGAGGAGACAACGGAAAACAAAAAGGGAAAAGTTTTTATAGCAGTTTGTTACTATTTATGTATTCATATTTTCTTTATTATAATTATACATTTTGTGTATTTATGTATTTATTTATTATTAGTAGGGATGTAACGATATCCAAATGTCACAGTATGATATTATCACAATATGTATCTCACAGTACGATCTTTATTGCGATATTTTGGGGAAGCTAATAGAATTGTAGATAGGTTACTTATTGCCTTTAAAATACTTTGGTGCGAATCGTTACTGTTATAATAAAAAAAAATTCAAGAAAAAACATATTTCTTCATGTTGTCTGCACTGAAATGAATCATGGAATATGTAGTTCCCTATGTGTATTAGCTGTCGTTACTGTAAAACCGTGCATTTACGCAAAGGGACTTGTGATTCCATATATTGTGACAGCCCACGATATTACTGAGAGACCTTTGACGATACGATATCAATATTTCAGTTATTGTTACATCCCTAATTATTAGAGACAGTGAAATAAAATTTGTAACAATACAATAATAACAAACATGAAAAGAACATATAAGTACCTAAAACATAAAATAACAAAGGTCTCCAATAATGTCACTTCTGTTTTTAACGTCTCCCAATAAGTTAGAGACAAAATCTGTTAAAATGCATTAAGGGTATTTTTAATGCCATAAAGAAGTCAGTGCTTTGTATGTTTGTCTTATTCATTAGATTAGATAACTCCATTAACTAATGCATTTAAACAATATCAAATACAGGTGTAATAATAATACTGAGAAGTATTAGTTTAGTGTGGTGTTGGTTTTGTGTGTTGTAGAGTTACATGGTGTTTTTTCTAGATGCTCAAAGTTAAAACAAATGTTGGTAATTCACTTTTTATCCCTAATCCCATTGATATTAAATGACTAAAACTATGACTAAAAGTAAATCTTTTTGTTGACTGAAAGAAATGAAGAATTGAAAACTTGTGCCCATTCAGAAGATACTATATTTTGTTTTGAATTGTTAATTGCAATTAGCAAGACTGGCGTCACCTAGTGCTTCCGCTCAATTTCATTTCTCTCCTGTGACTAGGTCAGGAATTGGAACAGACTAGACTAACATGAACCCCGGAAGTTGTAGACTGTGCACCTGCCAATCAGTGAAGAGCTGTGAAGACATGATGTCAAACTCAAGTGCCTGTCTGGGTCCCTGTTTGTGGTACAGCACAACAGTAAACAAAGCGTCGAGATGGATGTAGACGAAGCCATACATTCTGTGTTGGCAATGATTCCCGAGATCGAGGATTTAAAGCCGGAACAAAGAGAATGTTTGGTGAATTTTAACAAGGGGAAAGATGTTATTGCCCTTCTTCTTATGGGATTTGGTGCATTACATACGTCACAACCAAATAGCAGTGATTGGTTAAATTAAAAAAGTACCTGCCTACTGTCAAACGAACGAATCCTAATGCTGGTTTCCATGAAGTGAAACCAGCTGATGAATCAGGCTAAATTGCTGATGGTGTCAGACTTTCATCATGTCGTAACCCATAGATATCCAATGTCAGTGAACACAATCAAAGTATGCACGAGTTGTAACTGAGTTGTAGACCTGTGAGTTGGTGAACGGTCTACCCACTAAGCCTTTACCACCCTTATATTATTTTACATTACAGGTCCTATATTATGCAAAATAAATTCTTGTGAACTGTAAGCCATGTTATACTGTTAAAATATGCAGGGTTTGCATGTTAGACGTGTGTGAATGAAACAAAACACAACTCCAAGTATGTTTGTGATGAGGAAACAACATTATAACAGATCAGAAAATAACATAATATCAGCCCTTTGAATGAAATATTATTCAAAGTGATATTCTTTACAGTTTTGAGATCTCATACATGCGCTTAATGTGTTTATTTAAGCGTCTGTTTACAAACCCTTCCTATCTCCTCCAATTATTTGAAACACCAATAATCATTGCAGACATTTCATAACATTGGTCTATCATATTGAGTAAAAAGGACACATTTTATTTATTTTAAAACCTCAAAATTTGAAACACCATGGGACATTGCTATTAAAATCCCCAATAACAGTATTCAGTCGTGTTTAGAGCTGAATACCACTTACTGCCATTTAGACTCCAGAAGTGCGCTTGATGTGGCCTCTTTGAAAATAAGATCCAAAAGTGTTTATTTCAAATTGCTCAGGATGAAAATTTGTTTACACGACTGATGAATAATTCTTATTTTCATTTCTGGCATATTCATATTCTGAAAGCTGCTTCTTTAATGACCATAGTTTTTCTTGGTTGTGCACTTAGCGTTTCACTCTGCAGTTTTGTGGCATTTTTACATGAATACTTTTTACATTTCCGTTTTCTTGACAAGCTGTGAACTATTCTGTCTTGCTGTGAGAATCGTGTAGTTTGACAGTCATTATGATTGTTTTACGATTGGTCTGCCCATCTCCGTCCTGTTCTCTGATCTATTACTTAATTTCCATATTCTTTTTTCTTTTTCCACATAATTGTTTCAGTGCATCTCATTTGAAACTTGATTTCTCTGTCAGACTCGTACAAAGTGACAGACTATTTGTGTTCAAGACGAGTCAGAAGGGAGACGTTTAATTTCCATTGCTGTCTGCATAAGGTATGGAGCTTCTGTCACAGTTTAACATTTAGCCAAGAAAACACGAAGCTCTCAAGGATTATGTTGAATCAGGCCAATATTCTTTCACTGCATGTAGAAAAGGCAGCTAATATATTCAATATATCTGTGTGTCTAACCACATATAGTTAAGCAAGAAGGAAGAAATCAGTCACAATCAATACACAATGAGAGAAACAGACATATCAGGTAACAGAATCAGATAATGCCCTCTTTACTCTCTACTCTCTACTATATTGCTTGTGTTATGTTAAGAACTGTGTCATAGCACCCATAGTGCTTTATGGTGCATTTTGCATTCACTCTCATCTTATTCTTGCCACAGCTGCCTTGGGGTAGACTGACAGAAGCACCTTCTAACCACCTTCTTCACACACACCACATTCATACAAGGCAAGGTGGGTGAAGTGTTTTACCTAAGGACTGTTGCGGGAAAAAAAAAATATATATATATATATATCTTGATGATGAATAATTTTTCCATTTGTGAAGCCCGATTTTTGGAATACAGACAAAAGTTTTTTCTTGTTACAGCAGATGGACATGACCTAGGCCTGCCCTGGCCAGAGACCAACAGCCACTTTTGAGGACCCCTTCTCTCCATCTCCCCCTGGAGCTTCTCCACGGAGCATCCCCTCAAAGTTTCTCCTCTAGAACATCTGAGCTCTGAGTATTTATAAAGAAATGCAAGTTACACACATATCAAAGCAAAGCAACTTTTGTTTCACAGGCTGGCTCTGGTCAACTTAACATACATTTGACAGGTAAGACAACAAAGGTCTTCCTGAGTGGTGACAGTTGTGTCTGCTGAGCCTTTAGATATATTTATGACTGGGTCTCAGGTAGAACTCACATTCATGTACACAAAGACAGATGGAGAGAAATCAATGCACAATATAAATTTCCATCACAGGACCATATCTAGAAGTGGACTAAAGGAGTGTCATGTCGCCCATAGCGTTCGGCTCCAGTCATATGAAGCTCACGAGGCCAGCGGCTATAGGAGCGAATTTGGAGCCAGGCCCATATCAGGATTGGAATTTATTTATAGGCAAAATAGCAAAACAAAAACACCAGGATGATGTAGAGGTAGATAATACGAACATTCTAAGACCAAAATGAC
Organism: Boleophthalmus pectinirostris; assembly: GCF_026225935.1. Lineage (NCBI taxonomy): Eukaryota > Metazoa > Chordata > Actinopteri > Gobiiformes > Gobiidae > Boleophthalmus > Boleophthalmus pectinirostris. Next base: position 28,959,131 of record NW_026571140.1, read on the forward strand.
GAGGCGCACAGCAGCAGTTACAGAGAGAGGGGTGAGAAGGGGGATGTTTTTCAATGTAAAGCAAATAAAGCGCACCCATGCTCACTTTCTATTTAGAACAGGTTTGCTATGTCCATTTATGTTCATTTAAGGACATGTTTAAATTTCCACTAGAGCCACTGCTGCCTCACAGTGACACCTGATACCCCCAGCGGTCTCCCATCCAAGTACTAACCAGGTCCGGCCTTTCTTATCTTTCGAGATCAGACGAGACTGGACATTAACAAGAAGACCAGCTTGATTCTCCGTAATAATAGGCCCTATCCACCCACCGCCTTCTGCTTTATTCAGGGCTTGCGGGGGCACCAGTCCAAGCATCCTAAAAGCTGTCTGGAGTCAAGATACATGAAGTTCACCTTATGTTTGTGCCTACTAAAATGGTCCTAAAGATAAACAATTTACTTATGAAAATCACCATTGGCTGAAACATTATTAATCAGTGGCAGACAGCTGAGGGCACAAAAAGGCAATTTCAAAAGTGTTCAAGTCATTTAGATTACACCCTGACCAGAGGCGCGCTTAGTGTTGTGAGTGACAATAAATCATAATCCCACTCAAGTTTGCACCTTGCATCTACAAGCAGCTACTGTAGTTAAGGTAAATGTATTCATGACCAGTCTCTGCACAGCAACACAGAGCTAAAGGAAGAAAATAAAAAAAGTTTACAGAAAATATAATCACATTTTTAACAGGAACTAGATGAGATTGTCAAGATTATGAATGATTGTCTTTAATTCAAAATCAAAGTGGAAATGTGTGGGAAAAATAAAACTTGACTGTGCAGACTTTAGCTGGTTGCTGGGTTTCAGATGACAACACAACATTCAATAGTCCAATAATGCATAGACTTTAACTTTAAACTTTATTGATCCATAAGGGAAATTATTTGGATATCTGGAGCAAATGGGGGGACAGGCAAATTGGTAGAATACATATTTTTCTTGTAAAGTTAGTTAAATTGTGAATTTTAATTTTAGGTAGTTCTTATCCAGTGGTGTAGTGGGGATTTTTTAAGTGGGGGGGTACGCGATTCGCGATGTTATCGATGTGATGAATCCCCCCCCATTCACCTCCACCCCAAAAGCCATATACTCAAACTTGACATGTCAAAATACACACAGGTGTCATATAGATAGTTTGCTTAAAAAACAACAAAAGAAAAAACTCAATTCCAGTACAAAAATAAAGGCGCCAGCCCAGTAAAAATAACCTACAGAACATAAATTATAGGCTACAACACATGTACTAAGGACTGAACCAGGACTGAACCAGATCTAAACCAGATCTAAACCAGGACTAAACCAGGACTAATCTTGGACTTGAGAGAGCGAGAGAGAGAACCCCGAGCCCGTGGAGCAAGGTGTCTGCAAAGCGAGACTGGCTACACTTAGCCTCGAGGGGCACAGAGCTCTGCACCAGTTCTTTCTCCTGCGGTCACCCGACCATCTTTGCGGGCGCACCTCCGGGCCCGTCCTGACATTCAGTCCTGGTTCAGTTCTGATTTTGTTCTGGTTTAGACCTGGTTAAGACCTGGTTTAGTCCTGGCTGGTTTAGTACTGTTTTAATCCTGGTTCAGTCCTGGGATCAGTCCTGGTCCCTGATGTTGCAGTTCACTATAGGACAGTAGTGCAGATATCATGAGCCTATGCAGGTTGTTTCCACAATAGCTCTGGTTTAAGTTGTAGCTATTTTATATTTGTAAATTTTTTATATCTCATGTCTGGAGCAGTGTGTGGATGACGTACCCCCGTGTCCCACGCCCACTACACCCCTGTTCTTATTACTAAAAAGTCATCAGTTGCTTTTTGCCCCCATGGAATCTTTACAGTCTATAATCCAAAGCCACTTATAAATGTTAATTGATACTTTGCATAACGCTGGGGGTGTTCTACTTGTATCTCTAATGGTGGAATCTTTAGGAGTTACAGTGGTGACACAGTGCACACATTCGCAAACACTTACAAAAATGTTTTAGGAAAAGTGAGAGTGACTAACTGAAAAGCTGTTGTACTTCCAGCTAAATCAGTTCCTTCTTGTGGTTAAAATAAAAGGTCAGAAAAGTCTAATAAAGCCTCAGACAGAGCAGAGCCAACAGTATGTACAAAGTATGAATACATAATCTTGCCACTTGAATACGCATTTGTATGCTGGGTCTGTAGTACTTTTGCCTGCATCTTTACCAAACACAACAGATGTAAAACGTTGTAAAAATAGTAGGTGCGTTATTCTTTTCATATACTTAAAATGCTTTGCTTTGTATGCAGTATGGCCCATTTGCTCCAGTATATAAATAGCGTATATACTGTATGTTGAGACTCTAGTTAAGTTTGTCCCTGTTTGCTCTTTCTTGTTTGGTCTCTCTTGGGCTTAATGCATGGGCGGCCAACATATTCCTCCACAGGGCTGCTCAGACTTAGACAAAGTGAGATGAGGCCATGTTTAAATTAAAGCTTCAAATGCAAAGTTCTGTATTATTTTTAACTATGTGTATGTGGTGCATGTGGGAGGATACTTCTGTGACTCTTGTCAGCACAGGCTGGACCACACAAACCCACTGAGCCCTGAAAGGCTCTTAAACAAGGAGTTTTTTTTGTTTTGTTTTTTTAACACTTTTGGCATTGAATTAAACTGTAAATGCAGCAGAAATAATAATGTACTGTTTTGCACACTGGAGAATTTAACCCATTCCCACTGCACATGCTAAAAATATTTGTGAAGATTGCTGTTTTAGAGTTGGATAAACTTCACAGATTCAAAATTAAACTGTTTCACAGTATTAAACCTTTCTATCTTCATGGACACCAAACCAGATCAAGTTACAAGTCTGTGAGGAGGCAACCCCAACCAAAAAAATTACATAGTGCTTCTTTAAAGTGAGTTTTACATTATATAATTTATAACCCATAGGCAAGTCCCAGGGTCTAAACATGGAGAGCTTTGACCAATCAGTGTGAGAGTAACAAGAGCGGAGCCAGAGTTAACGATTAAAAAGCTGTTTTTAAGACAACTGAAGGATTTTGGGCTGAGAAAAAGTTTATGATCTAAAAATAGTTCAAAGTCATCACAAAATCTGACCTTTTCGAAAACTGTAGGTGCCTTTCAGCCCAATACGAGCAGTTTGTGATTACATTGAGGGCTATGGGAAAAATCCTTTTCTGGGCATGAGGGTTTTTTTCCTCTGAAGTACCAGTGAGTGTCCACTATGTCAACTGGAGGCAACTACAAACTAACAATACCCTATCCAGTTATTTTAATAGATCCATGCACATAGGTCTATAAGGAGACCACAGTTAAGCTGTCACGGGGCTGACTGTGTTTACATGTGTGAGCTGTGGGTGTACCAACTGTTCTGGGAATATTAATAGATCCCAACACTGTGGAGAAGTCAACAGAAAAAAAAAAAAAGCTGAAATAAATGTGACGAAGTATATCTTATGAAAAGGTATAGATACCCCAATATGTATTTATTATTAGTTATTTTTTTCTTACTTCTCTCTTGTGGGGGTACCCTAAAAAACTGTGTGGGTCAAGATACACGAAGCAGTTAATTTTATGTTTGTTTATTTGTATTTATTTTGGGACTTTTTGAATGGCCTTTAAATCTCATTTTGATTTGAGAATACACAACATATTAGCAAGCTTTTGCCCACTGCCCCCAGCTTTGAAGAACTGAATACAAGTTTTAATCACTTCACATGTGTGGGCTTATATAAACATAATATAAATACAACAGCACAGAAAAGCCTTAATCCGCATTGTTCTGTTACTTTTCCCCTAATGAGGGCCTTTTGACCTGGACATAGTGATATCCACCTCTGGCTAGCTGTTCAACTCTGACCTATGGAGTACACCAATGGGTTTTTTCATGAATATGGATCTATTACATTCATAGAACGATACATTTGTGTGAACAGTGTGTCCATATCAGGCAGAAATTAACTTCTTTGGCACTCACACACAACTGGAATGCCCAGGGTTATTATCTTATCCTACACAACCCACACTGCATGATTGAGATAAATAAAAAGTGAAATTGTGTGCAAAAAGTGTAAAATAATTCCATATTTTGTCTTCTAAGGATTTTAATCTTTTGCTTTATGCATTCCACTTTTGTGACAGCCATAAACAGCACTTTCTCCAAGCTAAAACAATGACTTTAATTGCCAAAACAGTGGATGATTCACTAGAAAGTTACACTAAGCATTTCAACTGGAGCCAAAACACTTATTACAATATCATTTGAATTTTAATTAAATGTCTAAGACTCCAGCTCTAATGAACAAATGAAAGGATTTGGCTGTGAAAATGTTTTGCGACTGTGGTCACAATTGGTCCTAAGAAAAGTAATGTGAAATATGGGACTGGGACTCTTACAGACGTGGTGTCAAAAACTAGAAGTGCTGTGATTAACGTCTCATCATGGTGAGCAACTAAAAGCCCTGCACAAGCTTTGGAACCATCAATGAAAAACATGTTTTAGCTTGAGCTGTGAGAACCACCCACTTACCCCCTTTCTCACTCTGATGTTGAACCATAACAGACAAACTAATGTGTGTCAGGTTTGTTCCCTCCTCCCACTGAAGGCCCTGTACCCGATGTGGAACAATGAATGAAAAAAGTATTTTAGCTTGAACTGTTAGACCTGAGCACTTAGCCCCCTCTCGCACTTTGACATTAAACCATAAAAAACAAACAAATTCCTGCCTGCTTTGTTTTCATATAGTTCTCATCTAAAGTTCTCCCACTATAGTAACTAAAGGTTTTGTTCCTGATTTTAAACCATGAAAGAAAAACATGCTTTAACTTGAACTGTTAGATGTGCCCCCTCAATCCTCTCTCTTACTCTAATGTTGAACCATAACAGACAAACTAATGCCTGTCAGCATATTTCTCATCTAAACTCCTCCCACTATCATAACTGAAGGCCTTGTACCGAATCATGTTTTAGCTTGAACTGTTAGATACACCTCCTTTTATGCTTTGATGTTGAACCATAAAAGACTAACTAACTAATGATTGTCTGCCTTATCTCCACATGTTTCCCATCTAAACTCCTCCCACTACGTTCAGACTGCAGGGCTTAATGCTCAGTTTGGATTTTTTGTGTGAAATCTGATGTTTTTGCATGGTTGTTCACATTTCCAATTAAATGTGTCTTGTATGTGATCGCCAGTGTGAACATTAAACCACCCAAAAGTGTCCCGCATGTGCACTGGAGGACACGACGACGTCAACCGCAGCGAGCGTGCTCTGTGTTTATGGAAGTTGTTCAAACATGAACACGAGCATTGAGCACCTGGCGAATTTAAAGTTCCTCTTATTGTAAGGAGGAGATTGAGAAGGAGAAGGACGAGGTTTTTGGCCATGGTGTTTTGTGGGGCAGTCCGTTGAAAGGTGTGGGTGCAGAGACGTAGCCAAGACTGGTGGGATAGAGATGTGCTTCGTATCAGTGTCACGGAGTTCATTAACAATTTTCGTATGACGAGAAGAACGTTTGTGTACATTTGTTGCTTGTTGATAACGTGTAGGTCGGATGAATGCGCCTTGGCCGTTCCGACTGAAGTCGCATGTCAAAAGATCGGATATGTTTTAGGACCACATATCCAAGTGGCCTGGGTCACATTTGAAAAAAATCTGATCTGTGTCACTTAGACTGTCATTTAAAGATCAGATACAGGTCTCATAGGGGCCAAAAAATCAGATTTGGGTCACTTCAGGCTGCAGGGTGAACGTAGCCTTAAATGTGGCCCCTCAGTCCTCTTTCTCACTCTGATGTTGAACCATAACAGACAAACTAATGCCTGCTAGTGTTGTTTCTATATAGTTATCATCTAAACTCCTCCCACTAGAGTAACTAAAAGTTTTATCCCTGATTTAGAACCATAAATGAAAAATTTGTTTTAGCTTGAACTGTTAGACGTACCCACATATGCCTTTCTCGCACCCTGATGTTGAACCATAACAGACAAACAAGTACCTGCAAGTGTTGTTCCCACCTGCTTCTCATCTAAACTTCTCCAACTATAGTAACTAAAGGTAACTAAAGAAAAATGTGTTTTAGCTTGAACTGTTAAATGTGCCCACTTAGCCCCCTCGCACTTTGATGTTGAACTGTAACAGACAAAATAAAGCCTGTCTGCCTTATCTCCATGTGATTCTAATCTAAACTCCTCCTACTTTCGTAACTAAAGGCCCTGTACCCGATTTTAGAATCATGAATGAAAAATGAAGTTTAGCTTGAGCTGTTAGGCCTGACCACTTACCCCCCTCTCGCACTTTGATGTTGGACCATAAGAGACAAACTAACTGTCTGGTTCTCACTTAAACTCCTCTCACTCATTCTCTTCTTTCATTGTGCTGTTGAACCCTGACGGACAACGACTACTCATGGAAACTGAGATGAGACCTTTCCTTCTCAGTTGCTTTGTCCTTTGCTGGGTCACTTCCTGGTTTTGAAGTCCATTCTTTTGAAAACAAATCTTTTCCTCTCAGCTTTTAACTAAAATGTCGACTTTTATGATGTTCATCCTTGTCTGTAGTTTCTTCTTTGCACGTTGGGAATCCGTTTGTTTACTCATTCATTGCTGAGTTTCATTATTTTTATGTGCTGCTGTTTTTAAACTGCAATAGAAATAAACTTGGATTGTAGAAAAGTGCTTAGTGCGTAACAGATTATAATTATATCTGGTTTATTTGCAGCTCCAGTGACACCAGCAGCGCACTATAGTTCTCGGCAGCCATGTGTTTAGAATGTGTTTGGTTTTGTTGAGGGTGACACTTAAACTTGGCAGAATACTGAAAAGTGGCTTTGTATCATCAATTTGTTTTAAAAAATAAGTCAACAATACACATTTTACATAGTGTTAGCTCCTTGTAACCACTTTGATAAAGCTAAAGTACAGGCAACATTGCTCAAAAAAGTGACATGACTCCACATAATACTTTATTTTAAAGGGCCTATATTACACAAAATGAGTTCTTTTGGGCTTTAAGACATTTTGTAATGTTGTTACCTTGTTTGACAAAAGAACTGATGGGTTTGTATGAATGAAACAAAACACAACTCAAAGCACATTTTTGTCGAGGAACCAACATTCTACCATAGATGAGGAAACAGGGCCCTTTAAATAGATTTTATTTTATGTCAGAAACTAAATAAATCCACCTCACAATAATTATTGCTGTTATGTGTTTCTATCTATTTTGTGGTCAATATATTCTGGAGACCTTAATCGTAGTCACTTGCTTAAACAACTATAAACCATAAATTACCATAATTTCTGAACTATTGAGTGCTAAATATAAACTGCATCAACAAAATTTTAAAAGAAATAAAAAAACATAACGTACATATATAGGCCGTGTGAGATAATTTAAGTTATTTATCTTGCATGTACATCTCAGTTTAACATTGACTCACAAAAGCTATATTTACACCATGATCTTCCCTTGGCATATTGCTGTCTAAACGGTGTCTACTGGCCTTCATAGTCTCATCTAGGGATGGGCATTCGATGAAATTTTCTTAATCGATCGTCGGAAGAATTAACGATCGATTATCGATTAATCATTATGTTTTTATATTAAACTGATCATTATTATTATTACTATCTGCACTACTAATCTGCATAAATAAATTCAACTTTATGACATATAAACCATAACCACTCTAGAGCCACATCAGTCCGTTATATATATATATATATATATATATATGTGTGTGTGTTTAATGCGCAAGCGAAGAAAAAAAAACAGCTTGTGCGCTAATGTCACTATGAACATGTCACAGATGTACTTTGTGCACCAAAGTACATCTGTGACATGTTAGTGTCATATGAACCATCTCGCACTCTGAGGACCTCAGGGACCGGCCTCCTGCTGGTGCCCAGAGTCAGAACTAAACAAGGGGTCAGCGTTTCAGGTTCATGCAGCTAAACCTGGAACAGTCTTCCTGAACATGTGAGACAGGCCTCTTCTGTGATGCTGTTTAAATCCAGGCTCAAAACATTTCTGTTTAACTGTGCATATAACTGAAAGGTTTTCATTCCACACTCTTCTCTCCAATTTATGTCTATGTTTGATTTGTTTTTATTATGATTTTAATGTATTTCTGTAAAGCACTTTGAATTACTTTGTGTACGAATTGTGCTATACAAATAAACTTGCCTTGCCTTGCCTTGCCTTGCCTAATGCGGTCAACTTCTGTTGGAATAAAGGACATGACTCAGTGGAATACAGGTTAGTGTGACCATATTTGCGTTTGTCAAAACCAGGACACCGTACGGGGGGTGGGAGGTGGGGCCTCGTCATCAACATTGCTTGAAACTTTTTCCCACTGGACACTGAAACATATGTGCTGCTTTGTACACTGTGCACATGGCCTCACACTTGTCCAGACCGGAACAGAAAGCGTGGAATTTCTTGTACAAGTCATCGTTAAATACGCATTTGCGCTTCGGTACGTTGCAGGTTGACCGACTGTTTGTATCTTGCTCCTTCTGAGTGCAGAGAGCTACATGTACGGACCCCTGTTTGGTCACGCTACGCACAGCAACCTACATTCGGTTTGTCGAATAAAATAAACGTAATCGATGAAATTCTTAATGATAAATTATCGATTAATCGACTAATCATGCCCATCCCTAGTCACATCACACTTGCTTTATAAACCTCCTCCTTTGGGAGCATAGTCAAGGGGCTTGAACACTCAAAGCTCATACTATGTTCTCTTTTGAAATTATACTATGTTGACTTTTCAAGACACCCCTGGACCCGTATTATTGAAGCTGAATAAACTTCTCCTGCTTAAGACATCCAGTTGTTCTTCATCCTTTTACTTCCACCCTTTCTTGGACAAGCTAAAAACTTTGTCAACAGGCTGCAGGTGTCCACATTGTAACTTGAGATATTTACACAGAAAGATGGTACATTCATTTTATATATATTTTTTTTTATTTTTAATTAAATATTGGCACATTCTTTTTCCGAACAGTGCCTGTAACACGGCAGTAAAACGGCAGTATTACAGCAGGATTATCAGACTACACTTGTGCATGTCTCCTGCAGAAAGAGCTGCTGTCTTGTCTGGTGTCATGTCATGTCGCTCAGGTATGAGTGGATGACCGACACAACACATAAGGGTTATTAAGTCACATCCCACTCACTAATGTTAGTTTACAATCACAGCTTATTTTATCACATGGCAATGAACTGTTTTAGTGCACTGACGACATTGCTACATAATGTTGCAACTTCATGTAAACCCCACAGACAGCGGCGCTTTCTGCACTCAGGCTGCGCTCACATCCTCTGTGTTGATCCATCCATATATTCACCGCAGCGTTGTATAAGCCAGGATTCAAAGTGTGTGAAAAAAGTAGCAGCTTATAGTCCAGAAATTACAGTAGTTAAACTTATATCCCAACTTTAAATCATGTCAGTCTAAGAATAAAGGATTTCTATTGTGGGGACCTGATTTCTGTCCCCATAAGGTAGACAGATCTCCTTGATTTGTGCGTCTACAGATTCTAGTCCTCACATTGTTCCACAGGTTTGACAGGTGATACATCACAGCTAACTCTAATTTAATATCATAACTCTTCCCTTTTATCCCAAATATTCAGTCTCCTCTAAGCATCACCTATAATATACCTGCCACCGCCGGTCTAACTGCTAAAGAGTTACATCTAATGAGTGAGCTAATTGCCATATTGGGAATGCTGCTTTATGATATTATTCTGGGTTAATGAGCATGGCATTGCACAGGGGGGATTGTGGCTCCCTTGCTAATTTGTGTGACACTGCACCAGAGCTTCAGCACAGAGTTCAGTTTTAGGTGTGAAAGTTTAACTAACACTCGTGAAACTGCCGCTACCTTAGGCCATACAGTTTCATTCGGATTTGGTCTTCTCGCTAATCACCACATAATCCGCCTTGTTACCGGTCGATAGATTTGCATATAAAGCGCAGAGCTGAACTTTCACAGCGTTTTATTTGGTGACCTTTGAAAGTGAGTCAAATTGGATTAAAGATGGCTGTGAGGAAGCTAACACCTCCCAGAAGGCTAACACTACTGCTGTGGTATTTTATATTCTACTGTACCTGCCGGTGTGAGACTTACAAAGACGTCACAAATGCTTCCTAAATGTTAGAGGTCCTATATTGTACAAAATAGACTCTTGTGAGCTTTAAGGCTTGTTAGAATCTTGTTACCTCATCAAAAACACACCTGGAGTTGAGTTTTGTTTCATTCACACATTTGCGTAACCCTTTATTATTCGTCTGTCTACATCTCCAAAGCTCAAAGTGCTCAAAAAAGTTACATTTTATCACTTTGAAATCATCTCAATGATTCTAGGTGTATGAAGGTGTATGATGTTTGGTATAAACAGAGTGGAGCACTTCCTGTATTACCACAACATATCAAAGTGGAACATCAAAGTGGTGTTTTCTGTTTGAGAAAAAAAAAAAAAGAGAGACTCATGCAGAGTTTGTGCGTTAAACACGTGTGAATGAAACAAAAAACAAGGCTAACTTGTGATAGGGAAACAACATTATAACATAGATTAGAAAATAGCATAATACAGGCCTTTTAATAATGGCAATCTTATTACATACACTACATACAATGAGCAAAACCAAGGAATATTTTAGAAATTACTTCCATTGCCCTTGAACAAACTGTGTGTTATTTTTGATTGATCCCTGTGTCAATTTGATTCTATAGTGACCAATGTTATAGCCAGGCTAGTGCCACCTAGTGTCTCCGCTCAATTTCTTTTGTCTTCGGCAACTAGGTAAAAAATCAGAACACACTAAAACTCCGGAAGTGCAAGTTGGGGCACCAGCCAATCAGCGAAGAGCCATATATTCTGTATTGGCAATGACTCCCGAGATCGAGGATTTAAAGCCGGAACAAAGATAATGTTTGGTGAATTTTATCAAGGGGAAAGATGTTATTGCCCTTCTTCCTACGGGATTTGGGAAAAGCTTAATATACCAGTTAGCCCGTTAGCGACGCAGTACATACGTCACAACCAAATAGCAGCGTTTTGTTAAATGAAAAAAGTACCTGCCTACAGTCAAGCGAATGAATTCTAATGCTGCGAGGTCAGACGGTTTCCACAAAGTGAAACCGACTGATGAATCAAGCTACCAGTTTTAAAAACATGGCTGTCTAATGGGTCTAATTGCATTTTTGTTGTTGTAGCTGATGAACAAACAATTGCATTACAATTTTTACTGTTTAGATTTCTGTTCTTGTGTGAACCTTCTAGCGTCTGATGAAACCAGAGCCCCACCTGGCCCCTTTTTCATACTTTCTCAGTCCATCTCTGCACTGGAAAATACTTTTCAGAGGGGCTTTCTTTTCACATGTCTGGCGAGTCAGTGGTCAGTAGTCTAAAGACATCACACTTTCGTATCACCTTGGCTCAATTAAAAAAAAAGAAAAAGGTGCTAAAAAGTGTCTCAAAGGATTATTGGTTGGAAAAGTGCAACAAAAGTCAAACAACAGAGCAGAGCCAATAGAGCCAGTGAAAAAGAATTAGCTGCCTACAATGTTTCAAGGAAAAGTGTTTTTAGTCTCGAATAATTCCAAAGAGTGATAGTAATTATTTTGAGGTATCTGTTTACTATTGTCTGTGATAACTAGACTCTGTTTTAATAACATTTATGTCTAAAATCATCATATAATTTATTATATGATGAATATTATTATTCGTAGTTTTATGTTGCCCCGTACCACCAAAGCAATTTTGTTCAGTGAAAATCCCAATAAAACCTCTTCTGATATTGACTTAAAGCTACCATCTGTAATAATATTGGCTGACCCGCCCCTGTTGTATTCTCACTACTAGATGCTGTCTATGTTACTGCAGTCTGATAGTGCGTCAGCTTTGGCCTGCAGTGTGTGTAGCCTGCTTCTTTCTCTGCTGTGATCAATACACTGTAAATGTCAGTAGAACATTGACCAGTACAGTGTTTATTCAATCAGTCGAGTCACATGAGTCACATGATCCACAGCAATGATCAGATCCTCAGCTCCATCGGACAGGTTAATGACAAAGAGAATGGATTTACCCACAATACTGACGCTCACACCAGTCTGAAATCTCAGCTCAGATGTTGTCAAGATGTAATCATTCTTCTCATAGCAGTGGTTCTCAATGCTTTTTCTCAAGCACCTCCTAAGATTCTTCTTGGATTTTACTGATTGTTAGTTAATACGCTAATAAGTATGTTGTATGTACTACATCTTCAAGTAGTGCTATATACTTCTGTTTACGCTAGGTAAAAACCTGGAAACCTTACCAGGGGTGGGGGGGTGGGGCCTCGGCATTGAGCTACTCTCACCTCGCAAACTGTGCACATGACCTCCAACTTGTCTCGACCCGGACGGAAAATGGAGAATTTCTTGTACAAGTCATCGTTAAATACACATTTGCGCTTCGGCATGTTGCAGACTGACCGACTGTTTGTGTCTGCTTGCTCCTTCTGTGTGCACAGAGAGCTACAAGAGCCGCTCAATTTAATGGCCCTAATGAAAGATCATGAAAACCCGGACATTTGCATCATTTTATGAAAAAAAACCTGGACGCCCAGGACAGGACGCAAAAAAACTGACATGTCCAAGGAAAAACGGACGGTTGGTCACCGTAGTTTACGCTATTTTATGATCTGTGATAATGTTGTTTCCTCATCACAAACACACCTGGAGTTGCATTTTTCATATCATTTACACATGTATAACTCACAAATTTTACATATTTAGGGTGAGTTCTTCTCTCAAATGGAAAACATTCTGTTCCACCTCATGATTTTGAATCTATACACCATCAATAAAATCATTTGGATGATTTCAGCCCTGGAATTGCCCGTCTCTACTGAACTAAAGGTAAAAGGTAACTGTTAACCTGAAAACTATACCCTAGGTGACATCACATGGTGGACCCACAAGGTGGTCAACCCAAAAACGAAAAAGAAAATTGTATATTCAACTACTATTCATTTTCATCTTATATAATCTGAAATCACTTTAAACTAGATACAGTGCAGTGGCTCCAGGGTAGGGACTTACCTTTGACATTTTAAAGCTGGTGATTTGGCCAGTTTGGAGACAACTGCTGTTTCCTTTCTTTTTTTATATATATGCTCACACAAAAAGTTTGAGTTGTGTCAGCTGAGGGGTAACTTAACTTTCTAGTTAAATATTGAAAAAGAGTGAGTCAAATAATAATTAAAAGTTTAGTAATAAATTGTAATAGAAGACACTTAGCTTCTCCGGTTGTTTTTTTGTTTACTGGACAACTGCCAAATAAAGAGTCCTGCAGGGGGAGCATATTTATTGGAGTCTATGGTGAATTGTTCAGTTTATTTTAATCAATTGTTTTAAAAATATATATATAAAAATTCCAGATTTGAAAATTTATAGCAATTAAGAGATTGAACAGTAATTTTCAGTCAAAGGGTTGATTACTTAAAACCGGAAAAAGTTTTGGCAGAGAGACAACAAAAACAAGAGCATCCAGTGACCTCCCGCTAAGTGCTTGATTGGGAAACTCTGATCCAGTGATATCAACAGTATTTTTGATCTAGTCTAATTAAGTAGTGCATTTTAAAAGAGTTGGATATTGGCTGTGTTGTTGTTTTTTTTTTTTGTTTTTTTTTAAGTTATTTCAGTTGAAGTAGGACAAAAAAAAAAAGAGTTGGAGACGTTAGGACCCAAGAGGCCCCACTGTGTCACATTTAGAAGTGATGAAGGCTTTTTTGGGCTCATCAAATACTTGTAACACTGTAAAGATTGCATACCAGAGTCCTGCACTGGGTCGGGTACCCGCAAATAGTTGCTGAAACGAGCAGGTTTTAACTTTCTGGAATTTTACGGGCAGGTTTGTGGGCGGGTAGTGATTTCATACGGGCGGGTCAGGTGAATCAAATGAACGACAAATGGGTGAAAAATACTTGACACATGTCCAGGATGTCTGTTGCCCTGGAAACAAGTGCCATTTCCTGATCTTTTCCACGACCAATGGCAGACCAGGCTGAGAGAGTGACTTTAGTGTATTTATTACATAACACCATCAGCAGAGATGATTGTCTCCGTGGCTGCTCTCCTGGTTCAGTCCTGGTTTAGACCTGGTCCAGTCCTGGTGTAGTCTTGGCGATTGACTCAGCGATGTGGCGTGTATATATTTATGCTAATGACACACTAACGCTGGTTTAGTCCTGGTTTAGACCTGGTTAAGTCCTGTGTTAGACCTGTTTTAGTCCTGGTTTAGACCTGGTTCTGTCCTGGTGTAGTTCAAGTCCAGTCCTGGTGTAGTCCTTTCGATCGACTCTGCGCTTTGCGGTATGTGTATATTTATAATCCGCTGACCCCGATTTATCACGGGCACGGGCAGGTAACAGGTGGAATGTTAACGGATTCGGGCGGTTGCAGATTTATCTTTGATATAATCACTGTGTAGCGCGCGAGTGTGGTGCTGTACTGCGCGGGTGCGGGTTTTCAATAGTGGACCTTTGCAGGACTCTGATACAGACTATTCATGTGAATGGAGCACTTTAAATTACAGTAAATATGTGTGTTTCCTTTTTGCATATGGAGCTCTCTGGTCATTAGTTACATCATAGTTGATTAACCCTGAGCAAGCTTTCAAACTTTTAACGTACATATTTCTTCCGGAAGGTCTACGGGAAAAACTGAACAGGAAATGTATTCACTGTTGGGCTCCATAGACCTTTAAACTAATTGAGAAGCGCAATCCAGCTCATTTTCGACCTTGATCTGGTCAAACTATATTATCCGTCAATTTGGAATCATCCAAGGGTTTCGGAATGATGACAAATTAGGACCGTTGCCATAGCGATTAGCAATTTAAAACCAAACATATTTTATCTATTAAATGGTGAAAAGTCCTCGGAATGTTGCCCAGCAGGAAGCAGAGACCCATGAATGAATCTATACTCATTCATTCTTCTGACATAATTACACAAGGTCTTTTTGGCAGATGCCCTTCCAGACTCAAGATGTAATAATGTATATATTTTTAGACTAGCAATAAACGGAGGCCAATTCCCCCTCATTTAGAAGTGTATAACTATTTTCATACTCAATTAAAACGCGGCATATGGATACACTGATGAGAGATTTCATGCATTGCTTAATCTACTAAATGCAATTATGCTCACGAAAAATAATATTAAGCTCCAATTTAACTTTTCAGCTGATTTCCTCTAATTGCGCCACTGTTTTCCCTATAATTACTATTTTATCTTCATGTTTCTGTATTTCACTGTTTCCTTTTTAGTGCCTTTTGCCTTGTTGCGCAGCGCTAAGTTTATCTCATTGTCACAGTCACTTACGCGCCACACTCATATGTAAGTGTCTTGCCCAAGGACACAACCCCAATACGGAGAAAATAGAAAAAGAGAAAATACGCTATTATTACACGATATTCATTCCATTTTAAGTTATTTTTCCGATCTATGTTATAATGTTGTTTCCTCATCAAAAACGTATCTGGAGTTGCCTATTTAAGCTTTTGGTAACACTTTAGTTTAGGGACCACATATTAATAACTAATAACTAAGTGTTAATTGGTTTTCTAATTAGCTGTTACTTGGCTATTAGTTGGTATTAATTAAACACTTATTAATGCATATTAAGATTTCAGTGTACGCACAAAAACATCTGTTGTAATCTCCACTACTTTAATGGGAAGAAAATAGTTAATGGGTTAGTATTCGCAAAATACGGCCTTAAAGAAAAATGCATTGAAAGTGCTTTATAAATAATAATAAAGATGTAATTAAGTACTTATTATGCATTAACTAGTGTAGCAGAGAGGTGGGGAACTAACACGGGATCCCCACTAACATATTTTTTATTATAACACAGGCAAGTCTGGCCAAAAGAAAGGATTAAATGAAGTCAATAAAAAATGCTATTCTTTATTTAGTTAACAGTAATATTAGAAAGAGTTCATTTTACACATTTTAAAAGCACACATTTAACACAACAATTTGGAGCTAAAATATTGGATTCAACTAAACTAAATCACACAACAACCAAAATCAGTAATGCAAAAAAAGATGAATCAAGCCAAAACAACCAGTTGAATCCGAGATTTCAGTACCCCAAGTGCTAGGTGTGTGGTCTTAAAGTGCTCTGAGAATTTAGATGTTTTAAAGTGCAAGGTGCTACTACATTGTACTTATCCTCTATTGCAGGGGTGGGCAAACTTTTTGGTTCAGGGGCCATATAGGGCTCTAAAAATTGACTGAAGGGCCGGAGAGGACGCAGAACGTGTTAAGAACCCGGCTCCATTGCACTCGTATTTACGCTCATGTAGAACGTATTTGACACTACGCGCTGCAACTTCTGGAGACGCAGAAGTTTCAGAACGCATGAGGAGTGAATGAGGTCTGCTCCACCACACACCACATGAGAACATTAGCCCTGTGCGGTTAGATCATATTACTAAATAAATCAGTGTCTACTCCACGGTGTCTTATCATGTGTGCATTCACCAAAATGGGACTACCTCTGCTGTACATAATCGGTATTAATTTTTAACATTGCATATGAACCTCACAGACTTGCATTATCACCATATGAAAGAGACAATGCCCCTTTATATCTTGAACACTTCTACCTCCATCATGGTCTGAATACGCCGCCCAAAAGAATACTTTCCCATAAAGCATTGCGGCCAACATAATGCACCTACCCTTAATGTTTTCCTGCATTTCCGGCGTTTCCCAGTAGACGGCGCACTATATATACATTAAGAGGCGGTGCATTATGTTGGCCGCAATGCTTTATGGGAAAGTATTCTTTCGGGTGGCGTATTTGGACCATAAGTCAGGTAGAAGTGTTCAAGATATAAAGCTGCACTGGAACGTCTTATGTATTCTCAAAGACTAGTCTGATCCCTGTACATATCAGATTATATGTTCTGATCAGGCCAGGCTTTTGGGAGCTTTGACATAGAATTACTATTTATTAACACTCGTCTTGTGAGACGGTGGGTAAACTTCCTGGACCGCGGGCCGCACAGGGGCCAAAACACATTTTACATTTATCTGAGACTGCAGGCGCGTGCTACACGTTTCATCACTGCTGTGAAAGATTCAGAACGCATAATCCGTTAAGACCTGTTCCACTGCACACCACGAGTGTAAGTATATCGTGAGTTCACTGCTCACAAATGTGACTACTACCTGCTCACGCCGATCAATCACAAACACACACCTGTGAGTGTGACTAACCCTGCCGCGGAAAGGTTGTAGACGTTATTAATTACGACTCAGACACTATATGTTTTCTTGATTGATTTTTACTAATTCAAATGGGAAGCAGTGCAGTCTTATATCTTAAGCACCAACTACTTCACTCATGGTCCGAATAACTCCTGTAAGAACACTTTCCCATAAAGCATTGCGGCCAACCTAATGCACCGCCCCTCAATGTATATATAGTGCGCCATCTACTGGGAAACGCTGGAAATGCATGACAAATAAAAACAACAAGGTTTATTATTGTAATTTATTCCAGTTCGGCGGGCCGGATTAAAAGGTTTAAAGGGCCGCATACGGCCCCCGGGCCGTAGTGTCAAATACGTTCTACATGAGCGTAAATACGAGTGCAATGGAGCCGGGTTCTTAACACGTTCTGCGTCCTCTCCGGCCCTTCAGTCAATTTTTAGAGCCCTATATGGCCCCTGAACCAAAAAGTTTGCCCACCCCTGATCTAAAGTGTTACCAAGCTTTTTAGTTCTTCTCTCAAACGGAAAACACTCTATTCCACCTTGTGATGTCATGTGGTAATACAGGAAGTGCTCCATTGTGTTTTTAATTTCCATACACTTTTACTGGAATCATTTGGATAGTTTGCCCCCTGGAACTGCCAATCTCTACTGAACTAAATGTAAAATGCATCTGCTAACTCGGAAGCTACAAAGTGGAACCGAGCATTTTGAGCTTCAGAGATGTAGACAGACTAATAAAAGATTACTAAGACATGTATGAAAGAAACAAAACACAACTCCAGATATGTTTTTGATGAGTTTACAACACTATAACATGGCTGAATGCTCAACTTTGCGTAATATAGGACCTTTAATTCAAAACACAGACATACTGACATATGGCAGTTGCTCCAGTCCATCCCTAAAATGAACTATTGTAGCTGGGGAATATTTTGCGGTTGTACATTGTCTACAGGCCTACAGCTGTATGCCAGTCTTATGAAGCGGGCACAATCTGATACCCAGCTACAAGAAGGAACATGCTTTTCAACTCAAATGTACGGCACACTGGAAAGAAAGTCATCAGATATGGCACAAGCCTAAAAAATGTGCCCGATAACCTTCACACCGCCATGGCCCTGAATAAATGTCACATGCTATCTGCTGTTTGCTCTGCACAACCATTGCATCCAATCTGCTCAAATGGAAGGAAGAGCCACGAAAAACACATCCGGAAATCACCATGTGGAAAAAAGCACCACACAAGAATAAATGTTTGTTGATATTTTTCTCTTTCTGACATTAAAGGGGCAATGTGTAATTTTTTGGTCGGGGTCCATCACCTGCTTGTGATTGCTCTACCTTTAATGTGCCACAATATGACATTAAACAGCTGTACCTTACATTTATTTATTTATAGGTGGCATTCTGACTGTGAGTGGGTTGCCTCTGCACAGATCTGACCTGCAACTTTGTCTGGTTTGGTCGCCATGAAGATAGAAATGTTTAGTACCAACCATGAAACATTTCAGACAAAGCAATTACATATGCCTCATTCTGGCAGACCTCTTCGGCGATGATTGGTGCGCTGGCTTCAAGATGGCACTTGACTGACTCCTGGGTCTCATTGGTGCACTGTCCTAGAGCCTGGCCAATCCTGGACCTTCACTTGCTGCAGACACATCTATAAAAGGACCTGCACCTTCCACTCCTGGCTGATGCATGCCACATTTGTTGTGTCTCCTGTGTAGTTTTGTGTATCTTTTGTGAGCTCTGAGACACTGGTAGTCCTCTGTGACTTTGTTGAGAGACTGCCTTGTTTTATTGCTTTTGTGTTAATATAATTTGAACAATTTCATTCTGTCACGTTTTGGTTGTATCTTTAAACAACTCCTTTTGATAATTTTTGTAAATATCCTGTTTTTGTTAGTTTTACCTTTACATTCCTTCTAAATAAATCTTTTGTTACTACCCCGTTAATTCAACTATTCATTAGTAAAAAAATAAATAAATAAATAAATACCCTGAAACCATGCATTTGTATTGCCAGCAGGGTTGCCTCTACATAGATCTAACATGGCTGGGTATCTCCATATTGACTGCGTTGACAACACTGTGTAAGCCATACTGCAGAACATTCGAGGCAAAGCAATAACATCAGAGTGGAGACAAGTAGGTGGCGGACCTTGTTCCAAAAAAAGTTACACAGTGCTCCTTTAAAACAGATTGTGAATGCCAGAGTTATTCTTAGATTTAGACAGACTTTATTGATCCACAAGAGAAATTACTTGGGAGCAGTAGTTCACACATCACAATATAATGACCAAGAGGAAAAACATATCAGGTAATGCAATTTGAAATGGGCTAATTAAAATAGCAGTTTTGTGCAGATGTTAATTAATGCTTGTTTTAAAGGTTTACACAAAATTGACTATTGTGAGCTTTGAGTCATGTTATAATGTTGTTACCTCCTCAAAAACATAATTGGAGCTGTGTTTTGTTTCATTACGACATGTTTGAGTAACCCTTTATTATTAGTCTGTCTGCATCTCCAAAGCTTAAAATGCTCTGTTCTGTTCTGTTGTAATGTTAAGAAGTGGTAATTTGCAACACCTTTTGTTCAGAAGAGATTTGTTATAGGCGAGTTTCAGCTGACGTCATTGTTATTAAAAGCCTGCGTTGCATGCTGGGAAATATTTTGGTCGGAGGCAAGAAACACGATAGCGGTCAAACACAGGGCGTAACCTCGCGTATTTATCCCTGATAATGGTAAATTCCTGCTGCATTATCGGATGCACAAATAAAAGCACGGAAGAAGCAAAATGTCTTTTTCGTATTCTGAGTGAAAAGAATCGCTAACGGCGAATTAAATGACTTTCAAACATCCGCAGAGCAAACGTAGAAGAACCTAGCAAACCGTGGACTCCAACAAGTTCAACAACACATCGAGACTCTTGGAGGCTTTCATCTTTTCTGCTGTGAATGGCCCAGAAGTTTCCACCAAGTTATTGTGGATATTGCTGAAGTGAATATTTGGCCAGGTAGTTGGTGATTCCAACCAGAAATTTGGTTTGGTCCAGGCTTTGTAGGGTTGAAAAAGGTGATTTGGGGTCCATCGATGCTTATGACAAATTTCTGGTCAAATCGTCTTGGGTCCTCTGCCGTTAGAGTGGATAAATAACCGGGATCAATACCCTTTACGTGCTTTCTCGCTCCGTCTGTCATGTTGAATTAGTGTTTATTGCCGCTGACCAAAATAATTCCCAGCATGCAATGCGCGGTTTTGTCAACAATGAAACTTGCATATTCTACAACTCAAGTTATCCAAGTGATTCTAGTGAAGGTGTATGGATTTTAAAAACAGAATGGAGCGCTTCCTGTATTACCACATAACATCACAAGTTGAAATAAAGTGTTTTCCGTTTGAGAGAAGAACTCAGCCTTAATATGCAGTGTGTGAATGAAACAAAACACAATTCTGGGTATGGTTTTGGTAAGGAAACAACATCATAACATAGGTAAATAAATAGCATAATATGGACTCTTTACCATTTAGCATTACTTTTAGTCTTAGTAATCTCATGTCCTCAAATCAGTCTTTGCCTCACAGCAAGAAGATCCTGGATTTGAATCCAAGATGACATTTGAATGATGGGAAAAATAAAGAACTTAATGTACCTTACACAATGTTGCCTCTTGTGTGCCAATTTTCCTGGGTCAATAATACTTCTGCTATAATACAATATCTTTAAATATATTACTTGAAAAGGCCATTCTTCACCTCCACAACCTCCAGCAACTGCAATCCCGGACACACTAATTCATCTTCCACTGTACCAATACCATAAGTGTGTTGTGTTTTAAAATGTCCATGTTATCTATATAGGCAACGCCAGTGTCTGTTAAAGAGGAAAAATAGCGGCAGCGGTTATTAAATGCATGTGGATGTGAGGCTGGAGATTACTAGCCCAAGGACAAATAGACTGTGCATTGACTGGAGCTCCATGAATATTCCACAGGGCAAACTGCACTTGTCCCTGTCCCGGTCCCAGTAGAGGGCCTCTGCAGTGCTAATGAATGTGGAGGGAAGAGAAGGCGAAACTGCCGAAGCTTTGATGGAGCTCGTAATGTGAAATACTGCGAAGAAAATGCTCACTGATGCCACGGCGACGCTTCATCTTTTACAAATTATTTATATTAAAGCGTGACCCGTGCACATACATATTAAAATGGTGGGATATTGTGTGCTGTATCACTGTCTAGCTTGGTTCTGTGTTGTTAATCCATTGGTGGACATGTTTAGAATGAACAACAATGTGAAGTTCAGAGGGTTTCTCTGTCTAGCCAAATAGAAAATCAAAGAGCTTATTATTATTATTCTAAAATATTAACCAGCGAATAGCCGTTTGAGCTTGAATCATTATATTATGATGACGGACTGTATATGTACATGGACTAATCTGCTAGCTGCTGCAATCCAAATAGCAATTGACCATGGGAGTGCTTCTGGTTCCATCGTCTCGGGTTCCAATTGGCCCCTGTGTCTGTGACTGTTGTTGCCAGGCTCCTCATTTTGGTCTTAAAATGTCTGTGCATGATTTTATTGTTGTTATTTGCTATGATGTATGTAAATCATCCTAATATAGATGTATGTAAATCAATCCTAATAGAACTTGGCTCCAAATTTGCCCCTATAAATGCCTCATGAGCTTCATTTGACTGGAGCCAAATGCTGTAGGTGACGTCACACTCCCTTAGTACTTTTCTTTATACAGTCTATGATTATGATTTACAATATGACAAGGCATTTTATGTTGCCTGGAAACACTCCAATACTTTACAGAGATGTGAGTCTGGTCACGGTTGAATCTCCCCGAGTTCAGATGGGCGTGATTGACAGGTGGATTAGTCAATAGGGGACACACATGGTCCATCTATATCAAAACAAGTATGGCACCTTATAGGGAAAAAATAGCACTAGGGGACTAAAAACAGTTTGGAATTCAGTCAAATCAATGAGTGAAGCAGTAAACTCTGTTAATTTGAGGTAAGAGAGATTTGATTTTGTCCAAAATGACGGGTCACCAATGAACTCTTCTGTGGCTATCCCTCTGTGTCAAATATACAGAGAAATATCATTCTGGACTTGCCTGGTAACAATTTATGAGTTGGTTCAAAAGCCTAAGTATATATGCATATGTATGTATGTACTGTATTATGTATGCATGTGTATATGTATGTATGTATGTATGTATGTATGTATGTATGTATGTATGTATGTATTTCAAGGACAGTGCCTTTTATGTAACTTTTCTATAAATATACCAGGATTAACCAAACTAGGAAGATGGTTTTTCATCTGTAGTCCAGTGACAGATGTTAAAGGTGCATTGCGTAACTTTTCTGGTAGTGGGTGCGGCACCTGTTTGATTCTGTGTGGATGTTGTTGTTGTTTTCTGAAATGTTCTACATTATAACATTTAATTTAATTTGTCTCCACTGAGACAAGTAGGCCCCATCACCAGGCCAAATTACAGCTCAGACTCGTTGGAGAAAAGGGCTTCTCATGGTAATAATGCCTGTTTTTGCAGTCATTTTGAGAAATAAAAACATTCACAATTGAATAAATGCAAGATATGTTTGTTTAGTGTCATACAGTGGAACATCCCAGTCAAAGTTACAGAGTGCATCTTTAATATCAGCAATGTAAAACAACTTACTGACAATGGATTGGACATAATCAGTAAAAAAGACACAAGTAAAGTATTACTGTCAAGCAACTATAAGTCAAAAGTCATTGGTATCAGTATAGTCTACTACTGCAATACTTGCCATAGTATTACTTGGTATGGAAACAAAAATAAGTGGAATGGCCCATCACTGCTAAACAGGTCTCCCAACAGTCCTCTGCACACTGCACTCAGATATTTATATTTCAACATAAATCATGCCTCTTTTATTCCAGGCTCCATTAAGGACCTACCACTGTGATGCTGCTCAGCCTTATTAGGACGAGTGTACATTTAAATAGCCACTCACCGCCTTGGCGAGCTGCGGTGGGCATATACTTTTACTCAATGGTTTCACTCAAGGACCCCCCAAGGTTTAAACACCTGCTGCTTTAAGAATGAAAGATTGAGTTAGATGCTACCTTTAATGTATTTGCTATGTGAGATGCCTGTAATGTATTTTTACAAGAGCTTGTGCAAACACTAAATGATGATTGTTTGAATAGTTTGGATTCACGTAGCGATACAAAATTCTAGCTGGAGGGCAGATTAGATTCCTATTGTAGAATTTGTCTATTGTCAAAATGCAGATGTTTTGACTGGGTTTGTAGTTCACACGAAGTTCAATACCTTTTCTGTCTGCATAAATAATCTAAGGTGTTTTTCTCACTATATTCTTAATAAAGTGGAGCTGTTATTCAGTGTGGTAGTTGTCAGTTAACCACACTATATAAACCATAACATTAACATGGCTATTTGTGGAGTCAATTCCGAACACTGAACGTCAAATTTGTGGATCATAATTTTAATAGTTCTTTCAAAAACAAATGATAGAGTCTCATTGGCTCATGGCCTCTATTTGAATATTAAACATCACATTTTAACATATATATGGTAATAATTAGGGCTGGGAATCACACAGTCCTCCAAAACCTAACACAATACATGTCTCACAATACGATATTATCTTAATATGGCGACAGATGCGATAGTCGATAAATTGCACATGGTCCTCTGTGATATATCAGTAATATATTTTTAAAGAATCAATCAATTTTTTACTCATATTTTACACATCAAAACTGTGAATATCTCAAGTATATGACAAAAAATAAGTTTCCTTCCACTAAATAAGCAACAAAATTGTGGTACAGTCACAAAAAATTGCTAAAATATACCAAAATATATTTTGTGAATATATCGACAGAGCAGCCCCGAGTCCTGCACCAGTTCATTTTTGAAGACCCACACCTGTGCAGTACAGCACCACACCCGCCCGTTAACCCACGATTATATCAAAGTTAAATCCGCATCTGCCTGGACCCGTTATCATTCCACCCGTTACCCGCCCATGCCCGTGATAAATTGGGGTCATCCCATAAGTCAGACAGCCCAATAGTCCAGGACTAAACCAGGACTAAACCAGGACTGAACCTACACCGTCATTAGCGGATTATAAATATATTCATGCCACAAACCGCAGAGCTGATTGCCAGGACTACACCAGGACTGAACCAGCTCTAAACCAGGACTTAACCAGGTCTATCACCTCTGCTGATGTAATAAATACACTAAATTCACTCTCTCAGTCTGGTCTACCATCATTCCAGGAAAAGACCGGAAAATGGCACTTGTATCCAGAGCAATGGACATCCTGGACATCACGTATTTTTCCCTCTTTTTGCCCTCATACCCGCCTGTAAAATTTCAGAACGTTTCAGCAACTATCAGGGTCGCAGAGCGGATACCCAGCCCGGTGCAGGACTCTGCTGCAGCCCAACGATAATGTATCACCAAATTTTGTATCATGATATATTGATATTTTTGCTCACCCATAATAGTAATATTAGTAGTAATTTGTAGAGTAGTTAGCACTTTTGTATCTCCTACCATCCACACCCATCTAAACACACACACAGTGATTTGAGTGGCTGTGCAAGAGAGGTGCCTTGCCCAAGGACAGAAAAAAATTGTGTTTCGTGCAATTACATTTCATTAAAATCCTCTCATGGACATCGCAAATTGAATATTTCTACCCATAATAACATTTTGTGGTCCACAGGGTCATTGTTAGATTAGCCCGTGTTGATAAAATACATTTGAAGTGGTGTGCTGACATCAATCACATTAGCAGCAGTCACTTTGTTTTGTACTGGAGAGATCATAAAACCAGGAAATGGGAATGGACTCTGGAAAATCTTGTTCCCGTTGAAAGTGCTATACCCCAGCGCAAGGTCACCGCTGTGATTTGCGCCAGCATCAAAATAGGCCCTCGACAGTTTTTTGGCAAACTGTTTTCATCCCAATTTTACCCAAAAAGCTTTGAGATGCCATTCCAATTGAATTTCATTTTCTTTGCTTTGGAGGTGACCTTACACTGTTCAGACCACTATGCAGACACTTGTACATGATTGTCCAGCTACAAAGTGGGCTGTTGTTTCATCAAACTGCCTTCCGTGTCATTTTAGAATGGGTTCAAGGCTCCATTTTACTCCGAAAGTTAACAGGTATTTGTAGTGTGTGCCTAATTCTCTTTATATTAAAATGTCTGCCATTTAGAAGGAAAACATAAAGCTTCTCCCTTATATGCGTATTAGTAGCATGTACATGTTTTTCTTAAATATTTCAGAAACTGTACCTGCTGTGTCTTCATATAAATGTGTCTTTTAACTGAAAAGAGTTTAAATGAAGTTGAAATTATAACTTTAACCTTTCTAATAGAGTGTCTGTCACCTGCTTGACTCGACTTGTTGTTTTTTTCCTGAAATTTTCTACAGTATGGCATTTAATTTAACCATGTCCATGGAGACAAGCCGGTCACATCACCCCGCCAAGTTACAGGTCAGAACTGTGGAGAGAGCGTGTGGGCCCACTCACAGTAGTAATGCATGTTTTTGTGGTAGTTTTGAGAAATTAAAATACCTGTAATTCCATAAATACAAGAAATATTTCCATGTCCCTGTCACCAGAGCTAATCTCCATGTTTGGAGATGAGGTTGTCGAGGCCCCGCCTTCGACCGCTGCCCAGATTTCCCTGCACCAACCCCATATGGCTCCTCCCACGGGTGGTGGGCCCACAGAAAGGCAGCCCCACGTCACTCCTTCGAGCTGTGCCAGACGCCAGACGCTCACTGTGGAGTTCCCACCCCATGCCTGGCTCCAGGGTGGGGCCCCGGTAACGCTATTCCGGGTGATGTAACTGGCTTCGCATCGAACTTATCATAAAGGGCTTCTGAACCATTCTTAGTCTGACCCGTCTCCCTGGACCTGTTTGGCTTGGGTGACCCTACCAGGAGCATGAAGCCCCCGACAACATAGCTCCCTGGATCATTCGGGATTCGGGCACTCAAACCCCTCCACCACGATAATGTGACGGTTCAAGGATGTTGCTCCTCCACGTCGAGAGGAGCCAGCTGAGGTGGCTCGGGCATCTGTTCCGGATGCCTCCTGGGCTCCTCCCTTGGGAGGTGTTCCGGGCATGTCCCACCGAAAGGAAGCCCTGGGGAAGATCCAGGACACGCTGGAGGGAATGTGTCTCTCGGCTGGCCTGGGAATGCCTTGGGGTCCCCACGAAGGAGCTGAAGGAAGTGTCTGGGGTGAGGGAAGTCTGGGAGTCCCTGCTTAGACTGCTGCCCCTGTGACCCAGCCCCGAATAATTGGAAGAAAATGGATGGATGAATAGACAAGAAATATTTGTTTTAATGTCTTTGGAACATCCATGGCTAATCCATAACATTGCCACAGAGACAGAGCAGATGGCGGACCCTTCATCAAAAAAGTTACACAGTGCACCTTTACTGTAAAAGTAATTTTCCTTTTTTTTTTTTTTTTTTTTCTTCACCCGACAAGCAGATCAAATTGTAGAATGAACACCTCATCTTGGGCTGCCAGATCCAACAAGTGTAAACCTAAAAGAGCCCTCAGAGCCTTCAATATTTGACAACTATATTGCATCCTCCTATTTAAGTTTGACACAGAATGCCCTTGGTGACTTCAACTTCAACTTCAACAAATTTGTCCAGGATTGAAAAAAGTAACTGGTTTCTGAGTGACTTTTAACCATCCAAAAACAAGCATTCAAACAGCATAAGTTTCAAATGAACCATATTCCCTTGTGTAAGTAAAAGTGCCCTGTAGTTTCTGGCTCAAACCGACCCTGTCATCAGATCATAATGTGTCCATTGTCCTCCTGTATTTACACTTGCCCATTTTAGCTTTCATCACAAAATACTCGCTCCCTGTCTGCCATGTCCATTCTCTGACAGGGGCTAATTGAAGTCATGCATGTGAACGCTCAATTGTCAAAACTGAAAGTGTGTATTGGTGACACACAGCCCTGGCTACATTAGCAAATATTTGTTTTGTTAGTCCATTTGGGTCTGTGCTCCGGTCTTATTGGAGGACATGAATGAAAGAAAATCCCCGCACACACTCATACGTACACGAAGGCCACTTTATTTGCACTGCTCCTGTCAACACTGGGTTGTTACCTCGTGGAGCAGCCACCTGGACAGGCCCTGCAGGCTAACAGACATGTCAGCTCTCTCCTTGGCTGCAGTTGACTTCCTTTCAACCGCTCTGTGTTTGTAGCCAAGTGATCTTTGGCTGGAGCTAAAGCAGGGGGGCCAGCCGCTGAAAGCCTGCTGGAGTGGATAGCGTAAACTGGCCAGATCTGAAGAAGCTCGCCCAAGCAGAGAGGGTGACGCAGTGGGGTGCTGGGGGTGGAGGTCCCTGGTGGAGAGGTGCTCTGGTGGCAAGGAGCCCTGGGACTGAACCTTGATCTGCCTTGTCCCACCTGTAGCGCTGTCTGTCTGCTCGCGGGGCCACGCCATCTGCCGCGCCCCTCGCTGCAGCGTTGCCATGGGGATTTGCAAATCTGGCCAAAATATACGGTGCAGTGCCCAGCCGATAGACAGCAGCATCCTCCCTCCACCTGTGTCTCTCCCCTGAGCTGATTAATTTGTTGATTTTACAAATGAATGTCCTCTGCCTATTGGTAATGTGTCTGTGGATCTCTGAAGGGGACTAAAGAGCAGTTAAAGACGCCATGTTAATGTTTGGACAGAGTTTAAACATGACAGAGAGGGAGCAGAGTCAGGGGACCCACTCCAGACTCCATTAATAATGTATTACATGTTGATTGATTGAATTGAGTGAATGGTGTCCGCTGTGTTTTCCTGCCCATGTTCCTAAGAGACCATGGTCAATCTTTTAAAATAAATAAGCATAGCATTATAATTAATAAATACAAAATACTGCATTTGATATAGCAAAAACAAAAAAAGAGAAAATGTAACTGGATGCTTGACTGTCTCAAAAGAACTGTCTAAAAGGCATCCATAAAATTGAAACATCTTTATTTTTATTTATGTTTAGCTCCAAGCTTAAAAATGTCTCCTAAAACCAACCACTACTGCTGGATTTCAGCTAGCATCACATCATTCTATATTATTTAATACAGATGGGTGGCAGCTAAAATTTATATTGTTAAAATGCAGATTTATGTTGCAGTACAGCAAGGTCTTAGATCTATTAACTCTGAGAAATTATCAAGTTTAACATTTGTGCATTTATTTTTTAGATATTTCATGGCAAAGTGTAATACGATCAATGGGAAATCCTGTCTCTTGACCCCCATCTGGGAGTATGCCATCATCACATTCTCTGAAGACCACCAATAATCCTGCTGTTTGAGTCTAATAATTATAATAACAAAGTAGAAGTGAAGGCAGAAACTGTAAAACTTATGCAGTAGTTCAAATGTACTGTCCTCACACACAAAAGCATATTTTCAGCTTATTTCTTTTAAAAGGTGCACTGTGTAAATTTTTTGGTAAGAGGTTTGCCACAAACTTGTTTCCAAGGAGATATTATTGATTTGCCTGAAAGGTTTCCCAGTATGGCATTGAACTCATCTATGCTTGCAATTATTCCATTGCAGGTGTTTGACTGCTACAAAAAACAAGCATTCCTGGCTTGTCACCATGGAAATTGTTTAGTTTAATGCTGTACTGTGGGGCATTCTAGACCTCCACCCACCTCCACCACCAAACTGCAATACATCCAGAACTCTGCCACCCACACCTAACCGAACTACTCCATCTGCACTGTCCCACCCGCCGCCTCAGACCAGCCGACACCAACATACTCACTCCCCTCATCAGGACAAAGCACTGGACCTTGGGAGACCAAGCCTTTGCTGCCGCATCTGCCAAAGCCGCCGCAGCTGCCGTAGCTGCCGTAGCTGCCGTAGCCGTAGCCGCCGCGCCGCCGCCACCACCACCGCCACCACCGCCACCACCGCCACCACCGCCACCACCGCCACGACCACCACCACTGCCACCCCCTCCCTCTGGAACTCACTCCCACAATCCATCAAGAACTTGAACTCACTGCAGCACTTCAAATCACTACTAAAAACTGACTTGACCTGTTCAATCTGGCATTCCCTCCATGATTCCCCTATTTTCTATGTCACTTCTTATTTGTTTGTAATGCCTTTTTTGAGTGTCCAAAAGAGCCCTATATAAGTCAGATGTATTATTATTATTATTACTAGAACATCTTTAAAGTAAATTGCTTGAATGGAATTATAATATCAAATAACATTTACCCAAACATAAACATGCAATCCTACAGCTAAGATAATCCTGACCAAACCTACATCAAATATAAGAAGATGGGACCCCTGCTGCGTCCACTGCTCCCGACAAGTTGCCCTGAAGGAGGGTTCATATTCTCTTATGGGGAAATAAAGCTTACCTTAACCTTTTAAAAAACCATGACAGTGCACTTTTGTCTACTAAGTTTAAGAAGATAATGTTTGCAGAGTCTGTATCTCTGATCAAAGAATCTAAATGTATACACCAGACATATTAGCAGCCCTCGTGTAAAGGAAAAAGTCAGTTAAGTA
This sequence comes from Boleophthalmus pectinirostris, assembly GCF_026225935.1. Lineage (NCBI taxonomy): Eukaryota > Metazoa > Chordata > Actinopteri > Gobiiformes > Gobiidae > Boleophthalmus > Boleophthalmus pectinirostris. The sequence continues at coordinate 28,989,061 of NW_026571140.1, forward strand.
TTCATGGTCTTTATTAATGATTCACCACATATACCAATGAGTATGTGTCAGCCTTGTTACTACACCTACCCAGCTCACCAGAAAATGACGGAGCCATTAGCCATTATCAATATTTCAGCATGTTCCAGCCCACAGGGATGTCAAGATGCCCGGGTGAAACTGCTGTATCACTTACTTAGGGGTAGAACGGTCCAAAACTACTGAAGCGTGTGTGAATACAAGGCAAGATGTTGGTCAGGGTAATGGAGAGGCATGCGTAAAGTCATGGATATGTGCTGCTTAAAGTGGTAGGGATTAAACTAGATCTGCAGTTAGAAATGTGTCAAGTAAAGGTCTATGCAGGGTAAGGATGGAGTGAGTTCAAATATTTGCAGTGTTGATGTTAAAGGTGGACTCTGTAAATGTTCTAGTGAGAGGGTTTGCCACTTGCAAGTCTCCATGGGGAAGTTATTGCTTGGCATGGCATGTTCCGCCGTATGGCATTAATATGTTACTAAATACTTGGAGCAAACATGTATTCTTACTGACTGGAAGCAAGGGTCATCTTTCCACAGATCTAACCTGTAACTTGTTCTGGTGGCGATCCCTTCTTGTCACTGTGGAGATAGAGGTGGTAGGTGGCAGGTCCTCCAGAAAAGTTACTTAATGTACCTTTAAAGAGATGGTACCCAATGTCCCAGTACATATATATGCCAACTTTTAAAGGGACAGTCTGTAGTTTTGGACATAGGACTTTATTTTGTAGTTAGCCAAAGTGTTGGAGACGTGTGAAGACACTTTTTAAAATATTCCATCCAATCCTTGTATTTGCAGAGGTCACTGGTGCTAGACTAGTGCATGTCAATGGCCATAGTTAGCCTGCCACTAAAAACAGTCTTACCCACTCCACATAGCACCCGAGGCAAAACAATTATTAAGCCAGACTGTTGATGTGAATGTCTGTGTCAAATAATTTTATAAGTAAAACCAACCTTGCATTTGAAGGATTTATGTCTGAGCAGCCGCAACAAGTTGTACTTTCTTATAGAAAGCTTGGCAGAGTCGGACTGATATCACCTAGCACCTACCTTATTGGCAAAGTAAAATTCCACTGCTGCTAAGAAAATAGTCCCTCAACACACAACGATTCATGCGATGCAACATTAGTTTTATTTCAAACGTTATTCGACACAGACATTAACATCGACAGTCTGGTGTAATAATAGATTTGCTTCGGGTGTTTTGTGGAGTGGGTAAGACTGTTTTTAGTGGCAGGATAAGTATGGCCATTGTCATGTGCAGCCTAGTGCCAGCAACCTCTGCAAATACAAGGACTGGATGGAATATTTAAAAACATGTCTCCACACGTCTCCAACACTCTGGCTAACTAGGAAAAGGGCTCCTATATCCAAAGTTGTGGACTGTCCTTTTAAGGTCAAAACCACTGCCTACATCTAAAAACAAAGCGTTTTTATCGACTACGAACCAGGAAGTAATGCTAATAGTAGACTAGCTGTTGTAAGCATTACTATGAATACATAAGTTAAGTGAGGAATAGTTTCGGACCACTACATACTGTTTAAAATGTAAAAAAAAAAATATATATATATATATATATATATATATAAATTGCTCTTCACTGTTTGCCGCATCCACATTCAAACAGCTGTTATTTATTTGCATTAGAAATGGTTTGTATAGGAAACAACAGGATTTGACCTTGCTCATTATAGTCCTCATTAGCCCTTTCACCTTTGCACAATATGTTTATCATTCCCTACATATGTTTGACAATATTATAGTAAAATGACCTATTTGTTGAGCCATTATAGGCACTGTAGAGGCCGACCTAGTTCCAAGGACACATTGTTTTGTCTGGGTCTTTTCATATATGTTTCAACAGGTGCTCCAACCTGGATCCCAGAAATAGTGTTTTTGTTATGACCCATTCAGCTGCTGATGAATTAGTATCACAACAGGTGCCAGGACATACCCCAAACTGCCCCAAATAAACAAGAACATAATTACGAGTTCAATATATTACATTTAAAATCCACCATAAAGTGCATTTTACAGTTCAGGTCATTAATCATAATAAGTACTAATAAGCATGCCTATTATTAAAGGGCCCTTGCTATTTTTTGATTTATGTTGTTGTAATGTTTCCTCATCAAAACATACCTAGAGTTGTGTTTTCTTTCAACCACACACCATGTTTAATACACAAACACTCCATATTTAGGCTTCTTCTGTGAAACTGAAAACACTTGAGAATTGCCAATGTCTACTGAACTAAAGGTAAAACATAGCTATTAACTTGAAAACTATTTCTCCATGACATCAGAAGGTGGAACAGAGCATTTTGAGCTTTGGAGATGTAGACAGACTAATAATAAAGAGTAACTCAAACACATGAGAATGAAACATAACTCCAGGTGTGTTTTTGAGGAGATTAGAACATGGCTTTTGAGAACATTATAACATGACTTAAAGGTCACAAGAGTCTGTTTTGCGTAATATAGGACCTTTAACTTGGTAAAATCTGTAAAAACAATAAAAAATATTGGACTATCTGGTTTTGAAACAGATGCAGTTTGTATTTTATGGCATTAAAATTATTCCAATTCTCTCTACTGAGAATTTCAAACAGCTTGCTCTTTGAATAAACGCTGACAGAAAATCAAAAGCATATTATATGTCCAGATGTTTAATTCAAAAGCTTAAAATAAGATTATATTCGACAAACAAAATGGTAAGATATTGCAGCCTCTCAATCATTCAATTTCCACAAGAGGGTGGGCCGGTCGCTCTAGAACTACTTTGGGAATAGAGATCGGGCATGCCATGTTTTAGCAAATTAGAAGTTACTTTGTATAAAACCAAACATCTTAATGACATTTCCCACTTTTTTCAGGTTTTGGTCCAGCTTTGTCATCATTTAAAGGTGCACTATGTAACTTTTCTGGTCCAGGGTCTGCCTAAAGTTTTGTCTTCATAATAGTGTAGTTTCTGTGTATGTAATGTTTCACAGTGCGGTATTGAACTGAACTATCTCCATGGAAGCAGGAGATGCCACCAGATGAAGATACCAGTCAGATCTGTACAGTGGATGGCTCACTGACTGTAGGTGTGCACATTCTTTGAGCAATATAAACACCCATAATTGAATGAATGGTGGATGGATAAGTTTAATGCCACACTGTGAAACATTTCAGACCAAGTAATACCATCTCCATGAAGACAAGAAGGTGGTGGAGGCTGTACCTGAAAAGTTACACCTTGCACCTCTCCTTTCAGCAATATTTAGTTTACACAATCAGTAAATATATTTTTTTTAACCTGGGTCTAACCATTATATAAATCAGTGTACCCAAAACATGTGCATATAAAATAAATGCCTTTATTTTATACGATTTATTACTTATTACTTATTTTCTTCACAAATGCATGTACATCTACTATAACACTTCGTAAACCTATTCACCAACCATGTCTCATCTTCATATTATATTTCCTACCACACTGACATCACAAACATGTGTTTTCTTGTAAAATATTTGCCCTAAAATCTGCTGCAGAGAGGAATCCATGCAGTGGGCCCACAGTGTATGTGGCAGCAGTAATAAAAGAAAGTGCAGTATTTGTGAGGTTTGTTTTGTCTAAATCATATTATGGGATGTGACAGAAGCGCTACAGGCACAACTCAGCAGAAGAACTGTGTTGTGCTATTTCTGCTCCTGTCCCGCCAACACAGAGGCACGCTAACCTGATCAAAACAAATGGGGAATAGTCACAGGGCCACCCGATTGTAGTATCTAGCAGAGCAATATATCGCCTTCCATATCAAGCGAATCTTCTTCACCAGCTGGCTATATACTGGCTGAGAGAACACTTAACCAAGCATTTATCCAAAGGCAACTCAAAAGAGGTGTCATTTTTATCTATTTGTGGCGCTCTCTGGAAGGTACAGGGGCCTGCATTGAAACAAAAGAGGCTATTGCTTCAGTGTATTACCAAATCAAACATCCATATATGATAGTAGTAATAGTACTTAGTTGGTTTCACCTATAGTGTCCAGCGCCACTCAAATGAAGCTTAAGATGCTGACGGATACAGGGGTGAATTTGGTGCCAGGCTTTTTATTATGAATAGGATTTTTTTATGAACAAATCAGAGGAAAAAAAAACCCCACCAGGATCATGTAGAACAAATTAATACAAACATTTTAAGACCAAGATGACGAGACTCACAGCAGCAGTTACAGAGAGAGGGGTGACAATATTCTAATGTAGGTTAATGGGAGCCAGGGTCAGTAGGAGCCGGAAGATCCCACATGCAAACTTCTGCTATGTCCATTTATATATACAGTCTATAGTTTTACCAAATAACATCTCTCCTTCTGTCTATTGACCCTATACCTCATATTTCCCATCCAACCCACTCTACATGATCCTGGTGTTTTTATTTTGCTATTAATTCTGATTTCTAATTTGTAACAGGGCTCCAAATACACCCCAAAACTGCCAGCCCACGTGAGCTTCATTTGACTGGAGCTGAATGCTGTGGGTGATGTCACACTCCCTTAGTCCACTTCTTTATACACTCTGTTTATAAACCACATCTTGAGCCTGGGTTATAGTCGAGTACCTTGTTGTATCTAATTCTAATCCAGCAGAGAAAACGTGCCTTATTTCTCTTACTTAAACGCACAAATTTTATTTTGAAAAACATTTATTTTTGTAAGAGGAAGTGTGATCCTCTCTCCTTAATTCGACTTCCTGTTTTGTCAGTCAGGCTGAGTGATAATGACCTTATTATTTGTCCAAAGTAATAAAAACCCGCCTCCTCAAGACACGATCTCAGATTCACATTAGTTTTATTTTTTTTTACACTTTGGATACACACTGGAGAGGCTGTGTTTACAACCCCTTTGTCTTGCTAAAATAACAGATCGTCCTGGTGAGTGCACGCTAATGCACATCAATGTAAATATGGTACAAGATTGTAATACTAACTGGGAAATGTTTATATGCTATTTTAAGTTGATTCCATGTGTGGACCTGTATTCCTGCTAAAACATCGTCTTGGTGAGTCAACATGAGCTTACTAATGAAACATGGTGGAAAAACATGCTAGCGCGATGCTAATGTGATGCCAATGCTGATCGCAAGTGGTGAACTACTGCTTAAAATCAAAGTAGTAATAATTTTTATTTTAAGATATTCTAAAGCAAGATTTAAGTTGACAACAAATCTCACTGCACTTTTATTTAAATTTGCACTATTTTATGATGAAATGTTATGTTATTTTAATGCCAAGTCAACATTTTGATGTTTTATGCAAAATAATTTAATTTAATCCTAAACCAGCTACAGTTTAATGATTCAAGGTAAAATGTGCTATTACTGGTTTGACAATGTAAATTAATTAATTGTATTTCATTTCATAATTTACAAAAGCTTCAAAAAGGTTTAAAATTTGATTCATTTTATTGTTATTACATGGGTTAAAACAAATTCCTGTTCTACAATGATGTTTTGAGTTATAAACATGCATGTATATTTCTGATGTAGCAGTGGGATTACAATATTTGATAATATGAGATTAAAAAAAGCAATACCCACTACTATTACATGGATTAGAAGACTGAAATGGATTTGAACTATCTTTACATAGTAATACTGCTATTGTTATGCTGACTGTTTTTTTTTATTGGTGTCGATTTAAGAAGACTCTGGACTTGGAACTGGATTGTCCCTTGGAAGAAATGACGAGCCTGTCCCAGAACCCAGAATGTAGAACAACATTCTGCTCTGCTCTTCTTGTCGAACTCATCACATGGTAACCACTCAAACTACCACAACAAGGATCCTTTCTTTCTCACAGTAGGACTTAGGTTTTTGATTTATTTTTTCTATTCACTACAAATCAAGCTTGCTCATTTTTGTCTCCAGCCATTTCATTTAGACTTGCATCATTGTTATTCGTATTGTAGCCCTTGAGAACCTAGTACCTTGTCCAAACTACCAGATTACTTTACTATACTATTCTTGAGTCGGGGTTACACCTGTCCTGCACTTTTTGTGTTAATGAAGGGAAAACTAGAACACCCAGCACCCAGACCAAGGACAACATGCACTCCCCATTCGAAGTCCCGATATTGCCTGGGAATCTAATCTTGGACCTTTATGCTACAAGGCTGTGGCTAGTCACTGAAAAATGAAAAATGCAGGTTATCTTTTTCTACTGTTCTTCCTATTTTCAGGTGAATGCAAATTTCAAACTAATATAAACTACACTTTAACTCTAAGCTAAATAATTTAAAATGCATTAGGTTAAAATTGACTTTAACTTCTGTAGCCGATTTAAAACCCAATGACGCACTCTCTCCCCTTACAAAACATTAATCACACCACTTACATGAAAGTGACAGGCGGTGGAGGGGGGGTGCGCTGTGGCAGGCAAAATCACGCAGAGCCCATTCACAGGAAATACTATCTGTAAATGGGATTTGGGGAAAGAACCGCATTGTGGCATTTTCCATTTTCCTTCCTCAAAATGGCCGCATGGCTCTAACTCACTGATGAATACACACTGTTCCTCCTTTTTCTCAGAGCTATTATTTTCTATGTAGCACTGACAGCACTGACGGAGCAATACTGGCCCCCCTAACATAATGAACAATGGTGAAACTGGTCTGATGCACTGTACAGAGGTGGAAATGGAGTGAAATAGCACCAAATCTGAAGAGATGGGTTTTCTGAGGCTCTTTGAAAATACATAGTTTCCTGTGTATATATAGTTGTGGCATGGTATTTCATCCTGATAAAAATATAGGTTACATCAGGAAAAATATATAAGCTCTTATATTTCTAAAAGTATAACCCTGGATTTGAGTTATAATAACAAAAACATAGTGCATATTTGCTGAGCAGTCAGCAGAACTAAAATCAGCAATTACGCAGTGAAAGTACATGAAATAGTAACATTTCCCTTATTATAATGTGTGTTTCCTTCAACATAAACGTGTACAGTGAGCCGTCTTTACAGTTTCAGCCAAAGTTTCAAGGCCATACTATATATATATTTTTTTTTAAACCACAGATGGATTTTTAAAAATGCACTATGCAATTTTTCTGTCTCGTGAAAATGTTATTGGTTTTATTTAAACTGATTTATCTTGCATGTACTTAATTGCAGCCATTTTATAACCAAAAGATATTGGTGGAGTCACCTGCTTGAATGCCATTTACGGGTAGCCTGATTCATCAGCCGGTTTTACTTTGTTTCACTTTGTACACACCGTCTGACTTCGCAGCCTTAGATTTAATTCGCTTGACAGTATGCGGGTACTTTTTATCGTTTAACCAAACACTGCTATTTGGTTGTGACATATGTAATGTGCTGCTATCGGGGCTAACTGGTATATTAAACTTTTCTCAAATCCCGTAGGAAGAAGGAGAAGGAGAAAGAAATTCACCAAACATTCTCTTTATTCCGGTTTTAAATCCTTGATCTCGGAAATCGTTGACAACACTGAATATATTACTCTTTGCTGATTGGCTGGTGCCCGAACTTGCACTTTCAGGGTTTTTGCGAACCGTCTATTATTTTTTGATTTCTGACCTAGTTGCTGGAGAGAAATTGAGTGGAGACACTAGGTGGCGCCAGCCTGGCTAATTTACTGGAACATTCCAGGCAAAACAACAACATTTACATGGAGAAAAGATTTTGAACCCATATAGTTCCCCTTTAAAATTGAGCTTCAGTAAATATCTACACAACATAGCAACAAGACTTGATTAAACTAGGACTCGAACAGGACCAACTGAAGTTTGCATCAGAACTAAACAGGCCTCAAAACAGGACCAAACTAATAAATGTGTTAACTTCACCTTAGTTACTTTACATATTGTACTTGAGCCATGCCTGCCAATTCTTCCTTTCAAAAAAGTTCCTTCTTCCTGTCAGTCTCTCGCTCTCTTCTCTTGACTTTCCTAGGTACTCTTTTTGTTTCCTCCATACATTTGATATGCGTCAGCCTGGTTGTCCCAAATATGAGCTTCTTTAAAAGTGAGCTTCAGTAAACTTTTCCCACAACCCAACCACATATAAATTTGAACTAAACCTGAACCAGAAAAGGACCAAATCAAGTCTCCATTAGGACTAAACTGGACTCAAATGGTACCACCACCTTAGATAATTTATATACAGCATTTGAGCCAAGCCATGCCAATTCTTCCTTTCAAAAACATCCCTTCTTCCTGTCAATCTTTCTCTATTCTCTTGGCTTTCCCCGATACTCTGTTTCTGTTGCGTCATCCTGGTTCTCCGAAATCTGAGCTCCTTTAAAAGTTAGCTTCAGTAAATATATACACAACACAACACAACTTGAGGGTGTGTACACACTTTGGACTAAACCTGGACTAGACCATAGCCAAATAAGGAATGCATCAGAATTTAACTGTTCTCAAAATAGGACCACCACCTTAGATACTATATACAGTATTTGAGCCTAACCATGCCATTTTTTCCCCTTTCAAAAACACCCTTTCTTCCTGTCAATTTCTCACTCTCTTGTTTTGACTTTCCCTGATACTCTGTTTTCGTTGCCTCCTTACATTTGATATGCGTCTGGCCTGTTCTCCCAAATCTGAGTGGTGCGTCCCTTTAGGCCTCGGCTTTATTTCATCCTCCTTCACCTTTCCTTTATCTTTATTTTCAAAGTCTCTTTTGTCTCTCCCCCAGTTCCACTCTATATTTGATTTATCTGGGCTATTTTTTGTCAGCTTCTGTCTGTCTGTCTGGCTCCGTCTTCATGAAAGCTTTATGGAGTAGCAGACAGGAGCAGCGGTTGATGGAAGCCTACAGCAGGACATTAGCCTGGTGGTGTCAGGGTGATTTTTCTTACGTTTGATGACTGGGAACAGTGCATCACCTCTCCTTCAATCTCCACATTTTTTCATTCATCCTTGAAGGCTTTCCCCTCTGGTTTCTGTCACTCTCTTCTCTATTGTGTTCGGCTGTAGTTTCTGCACTAAATATTTAAAATACACCTACTTTATTTATTCTTTAGTGGACTGGTGAGCATCTCAATTTTTTGCTCCTAGCACTCAACTGAATCAAATCTATGGATTCCTGTTGGAAATTTTGCTGACCAGTCAGTCTCTTGTACATTCAGCTCGAATCCAGAAGTAAATGGAACCGGACAATTGAAAATGAAAATCCTCAAATCATCCAAATGATCTCCTCTATAAAATACTTGTACCTTTCAGAACAAAATATATGACTTCTTTCACCTGAAATAAATAATATTTAGCACTTCGATTGTTGATTCTGCAAAAATGCGAGCCGTTTCTCAGTCCTTTAAGTTGTTTTTTCTCCTTTTTTAGTGTAAGCAGCCATGTTTGTTTTTGGCGAACAGACAATACTTCTCGGGCTTGGCTAATTCACCTGTCATTCATGCTCATTTAAGATCAGGGAGATTTAATGGTGACCAGAAGCACATCTTTGTACAGTATTGAAGAAATATATTCTGTAGCCCATATAATTAAAGTATCTCTGACTTGGGAGAATACAAGCTTCAAAATATCAGACTAAATTACATGACATATAGGGTTAGGGTTAGGGAAATATATACATGACACAGTTATTTAATCTATTTTGTGTTAGTTGTAGTGGTCAATACAAGAGAACATTTACATTCTATCATCTTCATGGTGTTTGAATACCAGTTTCAATTGTATTATTAACTAAAATTGGCGGTTTGACTCCTACTCGGCATAAACATCATTGGTTGAGCAGTCAGATCCTTTGACCCACAGGTTGGTGGCACAATTCATGCTCTATCCGATAAATGCTGTCATTGTGTCCTTGGGCAACCCTCTTCACCCTCAGTGTCTGTGTACACTGGTGTATGAGTGTGTGTGAGTGTGTGTGAATGTGTGAGTGGTTCTTTGATGTAAATCTTTGAGTGCCTTGAAGGTGTAAAAGCGCTATATAAAAATGTGACAATTTACCATAAAATAATCATAAGACTTTGGTAATGCCTTTTTCCTTTAAATGAATTATAATGTCATTTAAGTTACGGTGTTGTTCCATACAAGAGAAAGGGTTTTACTGAAATCTTACTATGATGAATTGCTCTTGTAACTGCACTGCTTTCACTAGCTGCCAGCCTGAAAAAGCCATTACTGCTCTGCCTATAGTGCTCTCCAAAAGAGTTTGGCAAATTAAAGCTTTGTTTGCATCCAAAACCTATCCTCTCCCTGTTTATGTTCAATTGGGTTTTTCACACATAACAGGACCAACTTTTTGCAGTTCTCCTATTTAGTCCAAGTTGCCCCTGCTTCTGTTAAGTGAGTGTCCAAAAGTGGAGCTCTGAAAATTTAAATGGCTTTAAAATTAATTAGCATTTGTACTGTGTGGTACATTTCAAATTATTGATTGTTGAGCTGGAAAACAAGTTGTTTTTTAAAGTTTTTTTTAAACTTCCATTTCCTTTCGAGCACTGCGCATACTGTGACTCACAATACAGCTCAAACAACCTGAATGACCAATAAAACTCTGTAATTGTTAATTCTATGTGGTATTTCTTATTAAGAATTGTTTTGATATTGAATTTTTGAGCCACTGTGTCCAAGTTATTTCCCCTGTGGATCAATAAAGTTGGTCTGAGAATGAATGAAAAACATTTCACAACAAAGGCAGTGTTGCACATTAACTTTTGTTACCAATAGGGGAAAGTACCTGCCTTGAAAAAGAAAATCTAAACTGTGTCCCCCTTAATGTTTTCACCTAGATTCAAATCGTGGACCTTTTTATAAAGACATTGATCTAGTTTGTCAGTATACTGTACAGATCTTTAAAAGACTAATTTCTGATTTGTGTTATAATGTTGTTTCCTCATCAAAAACATCCCTGGAGTTGAGTTTTGTTTCACTCACACAAAGACACTGCATATTTAGTCTGAATTCTTCTCTCAAATGGAAAACACTCTGTTCCACCTTGTGATTTAAAGTCCACACACCTTCACTAGAATAATTTGGATAATTTCAGCCCTGGAATTGTCCATCTCTTCTGAACAAAAGATAAAAAAAAAAAAGTTAACTGTTAACTTGAAAACTACTGCTTTGTGATATCAAAACATTTTGCAGATGTGGACAATAATAAAGGTTTACTCAAACATGTATGAATGAAACAAAACACAACTCCAAGTATGTTTTTGACGATGTAACAAAAATCTAACATGGCCCAAAGCTCACAAGAGACAATTTTGCATAAAACAGTTTAATGATGTCCTTTGAAAAACACATTCTTGGATGCCTGGCTTATATTTTCACAATCTATTTCTTCAGACACAACATCTTAATGCAGTGTGGATTAACACAAGTAATCATGGAGAGTCTCCCCTTGTCGGGTCTATGTAATGTAATAACAAAAGAGGGACCATCACTAGATCGCCCCTCGAGACTTAACCAATCCCGTTGCAGGAAGCAGAGTTACCTGATATGACATGCACATACATTATATTGCATTAGCTCATAGCCACAAAGAAAAATATCTCTATTTCAACCATTACTGAAAGAAATACGTTTGAGTTTTGAACCAAACTGCAACTTTCTGTAACTATCATTGCTTTTTAATAGCTTCAAGTATGTATCCGATTTATGATACGTCAAATTACACTGACAGAATCAATCTTAAGCATTCTCTAATTGAAGAAAAGTTACAAAAATAAAAGGTTCATTGCGTACCTCCAGAGTGAATGAGTGTGTAATGGTCAGCTATTACCGCTCAGGGCGCTAACAGCCTTTTACAAGACGGCTCCTCATTCATCTTTCCATTACTGAAACTTCTTGGTCTTTTCTTTTCAGCCTCTGCAAATGTCTTTGGTGCACTGAAGTAAAAGCTGTCAGACACACATATATTACCACAGGAAAAGATCTGGAGAGAAAATGGGGGTAAAAAGCAAAGAAGATTTCAGATATAGCCTCTAAGAACTAGTTTACCTCTGCCTATTACATTGTCTTTGTACATAATACGTCCCCTTTAATCTATACACACAATCAGCTTTCAGAGGCTTTTAACCATCTTATAATGGTGTGAGCTCATCATTCGCTTACTCAAAGTGGTATTTTAATGGATTCATGCATTTTTGAGTAATCTTGTATTGTTCAGCATTTGAGGTTTGAGAGCTCAGAAAATTCCTGTTTTCACTTACCTCCCATCCCTGCACACACTTTCTAAGTATTGGACAGTTTAATACTAAATACCAGAAAGAATATATTAAAGCCATAGTAGGTTTTTGCCAAGAAATAGTCAAAAATAAAAACATGTTCTTTTTCCTTTTGGTTGTGTTTATTGCACTGAAAAACATACGTCTTTACTTTCAGCAAACTTGAATCTCCACAAACCTGACTCATTTGGCCTCCTCCTGCTGCCCTTTGGCGATAATCTTCCACAGTGTGGCATAAAACTGATCTATTGAGAATGGTTTTAGCTTCGTATTTCCATGGAATCATGCAGGTGACATGCCACCTCCAGAAGGTTACATACTGTCCCTTTAAAGGAGGCTGTGTATTGCTGGATATGATACTGTATACATATAAATACTTCCTCTGCCCGTGCGGAGGTCAGAGGGGTAACGCGAATCCATAATGAAGTCATCATGTGTGTTAGCAGGTGCATCCCTCTCTGCATCCTGCATGTCTGTGCGGCGTGGGCCTTGGGAGTCTGCATAAATAGAGAAAAACACACCAGTCTCCAGGCACGTTTGCTGTATTATGGATAGAATATGGAATAAGCGCAAATCATCCAGGTTTGGACCACTGTGCTGGCCACGACGTGTTATGACAGGAAATTACTTGATAGTTGCATTGTAAGGAGTCAGCTTAAAGTGTGGTAAAAGCTGTGTAATGGTGCAGATGTGATAGAGCTTTGCAAAGACAGCAGCAGAAGATAAGGAGTGATGAACATGGTGCTATGATTTTTTATTTTTTTTTGTGAGAAAGTGTTGCTAACTAGATGCTGACTGACATTTAGTTTTATTTGAACACTTTAGTGCGAACAAGGCACTGCACAAAATATGACAACACAGATCTCTCATGAGTTTGCGCTGATATAGGATTGTGGATAAGATTGCAGTTTTCAACGATCAATCAAAATCAAACCAACGTATCGGCCTAAAAATATCAGCAAAGATAATCAGTCAGTTCTAGTTGCAAGATTTTGAGATATTTGGTGTAAAAATTCATACAGGAAAAAAAATAAATATTAAAAAATGTTGATGGCATTGAATATACTTCTTGTAGAAAGCAAAATAAACCGACCAGTTTGTTTGAGTGTTTTAGTCTGCGTATTGGAAAATGGTCTCACCTTGAATTTACATTGCATTTACAGAGCAGTAAAAGAGAGAAGGTCAGATGGTTTTGTTAGGAGAAAATGAGACAAACGGGTTTGGAAAGGCTTTGTAACACTAATACAAAGTAAACCAAAAGTTGAATTTCCATCAAAGGTTTTGCAAGCACTCAGTTGGATATTTGCAGTCTGAACCATTTAATTTAAAACAGGCACACGTTGAACTTTCATGAGGTAAAGGTTTGTAAAAGGTTTGTTTTTTCACTTCTTTGCTTGCTTTTCCATCTGTTTTGACCTGTGCATCTACACAAGTTTAAGAGAATCCACCTTCATAAACTCTGTCCAGGTGAAGTGTGGCTGAACACTTGAGTCTGAGTGTACTTAAAACAGATCTGACTAAGAATGACCAAGGTGAAGTCTCAGTTTAGAAAGCTTTTTACATATATCAACACAGCATCAAGTCTACAACACAAGTATTTTGTGAAGCAGCTAAAATGCACTTCAAAATATGCCTAATAACGGATTTAATTTCAGGTGTTTTTTTTTTCCTTAATACTTCAAATGCCTTTAAAAACATTGAAGTTATCTGTATTTATTTATTTGAATTAGGGCAGTGCATTATTCATGACCATAACATTAGTTTTGAGTATTTCACTAATGCTAGTCATTTTTAGCTTTTCGTCTTTCTTATCTCGATACTTGTGGATAAATTCTTTATGGACAGAATATGTTCTTTGTGGACCTTGTTGGATGAAGATTTGGTGATAGGAAAGATTTATGAAGCTGGTGGAAAATACGCAAGGCATTTCCACAGATATTTTGCCATAGAAAAGCATTAACGTAAGTGGCGTTTACCCTACATCGCGGCACTTACGGCTGTTGTGAAAAATGTCTATTAGTCCAAGTGACTCATGTGTGTCATGTGACTACGAGTACTGAGAAAGGGCCCAAATTAACAAGAGCTCTCAAGAGCGGCTCAGACAGCAGTGCAGAATATAATATATAGGAACACATATATATACATATATATACATTTGGTTATTTATTTATTTAATTTTGCTGCTATTTGCAGGGGTTACCCATATCACTCAAAACTGACTCTTGTGATCTTTAAGCCATATTATAATGCTGTTATCTTATCAAAAACCTAGCGGCAGTTGTGTTTTGTTTCACATTTGAGTAATTCTTTTGTATTAGTTTGTCTACATCTCCAAATCTCAAAATGCTCTGTTCCACCTCATGAAGTGGTAGTTTTCAAGCTAACAGATACCTTTTACCTTCAGTCCAGATCGGCAATTGCAGGACTGAAATTATCCAGATGATTCTAGTGAAGGTGTATGGAGTTTAAAAACACATTGGTGCACTTCCCACTATGTTCCCACATGTAGTGCCATATGACATCACAAGGTGGTAGGGAGTGTTTTCTGTTTGAGAGAAGAACTCAGCCTAAATATGCAGAAAACAAAACACAACTCCAGGTATGTTTTTGACGAGGAAACAACATTATAACATAAATCAGAAAATGTTATAATCTGTTCCCTTTTAATAATCATATCCATGTCCAAAGATATTCAAATAACAGGTTTTAGCAAGTACGCATTTCTCTCCTCATTTAATAGTGGATGAATTTCATGGATACAACAACATTTCTCAAAATTTCATCATGATAACTCTTTGATATGTCAATTTTTATTTTTCTGCACAAAGGAGATTGTTGCACGCTTTGCAGCAACACATTTTAGCTTTGTCCTTCAAAAGCTCTTACCTGAAAAGAAAACAAATGCAATATTGTACACCACAAATAACTCTAATCTGTCCATCTCTCCATGTCGCTCAAATGCACAGTTGTAATTACGCTCTGATGTCTTATTTGTTTTGAATAGGCTTTTTAGTATTAGCCAGTTTAAATCCACGGTAAGCCTTGATTCTACAACGGCAGTCTTTAGCAATTAAAGATGAAAAACAAACTAATATCATAATTCAACCCAACAGAATAATATCTGAATGAGCTGAATATCGGAACAAGAGAAAGATCAAAAAGTACAGATCTTCTAGGCCTTTCAAACCATTGCCTTCTTTATTGACAAAACCCTGCATGCTTTCTTTGTGTGGGTTCATTCAATACTGACTATACAACAATGAGCCATGTTGAAACTATAGACTGCGAGAGCTAATCCATTTTTATAGCAAACACACAGTAACAATTGGAAGCATAATGTGCTGCTTTCTTTGGTAAATCTCCATGTTTTCATCTCAATTATCTCTTTATTAGTACGGCTATTACTGAATATGTTTACACAAACCTCAAAGTCATGGGTACATCTATTGTGAATGACTGTTTGGACAATATAAAACATAAATAATATACAACACAAAAACAGAAAATATCTGGTTATGCTATGAGCAAATACACAAATTAATTTTGTATGTAACTCATTATGTTACTAACACTAATTTAAGCTGGCCCCTTTCCCAAAATTCCATCTCCAACATTGTATTCATACTCTCCAATTCCTGATATTTCCAATAATGCTCAAGTGTTGAAGCAATGTTATACCATGCTGTACAAATTGGTAACAACTGTCTATCTGCATAATTCATTGCATTTAATAGAGGCAGGCTCTCAGCAGGCTTTCTCATCTCTCGTCTGTTTTATTAAGCTTGAACATCATTTTAAAAAACACATTTGAACGTATTTGTATTTATATTACACTGATAAAAAGAAAAGAATTGCATTTTCATCTAAACATATCACACATACAACATCTTTCCTGTTTGTTTGCTACACTTTAGACTTAATCATAATCAAATCATGTATATCCTCCTGAGACGCGTCCCATTCGTTTGTGTCCTTTGTAGTGGACAGTGAGTTAATTAGTCTATCTATTAAGTGTTTTGAGATAGACTCTTAGTGGGGGGACTAGCTTCCTCTGCCTAAATAGGGCTGGGAGATTACAGGGTACTATCATGTCCAGGAATAGGAGATAATTTGTGACTGCACTATGATTTAAAAAACAACAACAAAAAACACCAAAATGTCCCTGGCATCCATTACAGAGGACGTGTTATAAAATTATAAAAGTAAAATGAACAAAATCTAAATTCTAAGTTTTTCATTTACCTCGAAATAGGGAGAAAATCACAAAAAATATATATTGCAATACACTTTTTTTCTTCAGGTCCCACTAGGATAAAATATGTTTTATCTAATAAGTTGTACTTTGCAGTCAGGAATATTACACAATTATATGAGCTTTTGTAAGTTAATAAATGCACAAGTACAAGTATGCTTAATTAAATGCAAGTCAACAGAACAAAAACAAAACAAAAACAGAAATACTATACAATAATTAAATAAACAAATCAGATTTAAAAACACAGTTATCGCTTCAAACATGTTTAGTTTTTATTTGAGCAGTCTTTACACAAGAAAATAAGACTCACAAACAAAAATGTATTTTAGTGGAAAGAGAAATGACCTGGAGAAAACCAACTGAACTTACAGCTTTATTTCTGTGAGAGTTCGGGGGACTTCGCCGTCCTATAAGTGACCATTATCTGAAGGACAAAGGATCAACTAATGAGCACAAAAAAGGACAAAATGTAGTCTGAACTCCTGGAAACCTAAGAAACATAATGAAACCGTAGACTGTATATATCTATGGACATTGCTAACCCACTAGCTGCTGCGTTGCAAGTAGGAAGTGTTCATGGGGGCACTTTCGCCTTCATCGACTCTTGTTCAAATTGACTTTACACGGATAAATTGTCACCCCTCTCTCTGTAGCCGCTGCAGTGAGTCTCAACATTTTGGTTAAAATGTTTGTATTAACCCACTCTACATGACCATGGAGTTTTTATTTGTCTATTTTGTGTGTAAATAAATTTCTAATCCTGCTATGGACCTGGCTCCAAATTTGCTTCTATAAACTGCCAGCCATGAACGCTACGAGTGACGTCACACCCCCATAGAGTCCAGATATCATTCGTTCATTTGTTTTTCTGAAAATAAAACCAAAAATAACTAATAATAAAACAAAACCAAAACTAACTAATAATAATAATAATAATATAATAACCATTTTCTTCATTATTTGTCTCTAAAACCAAAATGAAAAAACGGATAATGATTTGTTTTTTCAGTGTTTGATTTTGTCTTTAAATGAATAATGAAAAAAACTGAAACGTTTTCTGTTTCCCTGACTTAAACCATGATGCCAGACTTTTGCTCTGCACTGAGTGAGACTGGTTTAGTCCTGGTTTAGTCCTAGTTTAGACCTGGTATAGTCCTGGTTCAGTTCTGGTTTAGACCTGGTTTAATCCTGGTATAGTCCTAGTTTAGACCTGGTTTAGTCCTGGTTCAGTTCTGGTTTAGACCTGGTTTAATCCTGGTATAGTCCTAGTTTAGACCTGGTTTAGTCCTGGTTCAGTTCTGGTTTAGACCTGGTTTAGTCCTGGTGTAGGCCTGTTTTATTCCTGGGATCAGTCCTGGTTCAGTCCTAGTTCAGCCCTGGTCTCAGTCCTGGTCTGGTCTTGGTCTCAGTCACGGTCTGGTCCTAGACTCAGTCCCGATCTGTGGAATGATAAACGGATTCCATAGTCCTTTTCTTTATACAGACTGAGAATGACACCTAATAATTAAAAAAAATACCAAAATTCTTGCACAATTTTGTTTCTAAACTATCTGATAATAACAACACCTTCGTACGTTTAGCCTGCTTCCTTCTGCTCATGGCGTTGTGACAGAAGTGTGATTTTTGGAAAGTTAACTTCATTGCACTGTCTTCTTAATTCAAGCACCATTTGATTTTATTTCTTATTCTAAGTGTTGTTTTTTTGTAAGTGTAGCAAGATGTATTTTCAGTACAAAAAGTCTTGTTCAGTTGGTAGATAATTTTACTTGTCAAATGAAATGTACTCAAATCATGATAAAACTTTCTTAATTCAAGTCATCTTATCTTGGCTAGATTTTAGTTTTTGCACTATTCCACCTCTCTGTTTTAAAGATTTGACTGTGAAATCTGCCCTGGTGTTGGAGAACCAGCAGCCTGCAGCATATTAGGATAAAACCTGACCTACACTTACTGTCTTGAGTTCAAAGCAGCTCAGCCTGATATTATAACTACTGTCAGGACCAGCCTTAACACAGCTCAGCACCTCAAGAGCCCCGTGTCACCAGTCAGAAGTGGGACTTAATTGTACCATGTCTTTGGGGGTACTTAGTTCAGTATAAAATGTCAAAAGCTGAAAAGTTCTCTGCTTAAATCTGAGAACTCCTAGTCTTTTCTTATTCATTTTGTAAGCTCTACTACAGGGTTATTGAACTTAGAACTACGGCAAGGAGGGAGGATGCTTTGAGGCATTTATCCAATTGCTTGTTGAGGGTTGGTTTATCTACTATTGATACTTTCCCTGGGGGTGTGATGCTAACTGTAGGCTCTACTCTGTCTCAGGCTTTATTAGACTTCAAACCGTGCTTTATTTTAACACAATCTGACCAGAAAGAACAGACTTAGTTGGAACTACAGCAGGTGAGCTGATTTGTGCTGTTAAACAAGTCAATCACACATAAAGTTACAGTCACAGGCTAGACTGCATTCGCCAGTAGTTTTCCAGTTACTTAGATTCACCATTTATGTTGAAAATCAAAGTCCTAAACAGGATCATGAA
The DNA here is from genome assembly GCF_026225935.1 of Boleophthalmus pectinirostris. Classification (NCBI taxonomy): domain Eukaryota; kingdom Metazoa; phylum Chordata; class Actinopteri; order Gobiiformes; family Gobiidae; genus Boleophthalmus; species Boleophthalmus pectinirostris. The sequence goes on from NW_026571140.1 coordinate 29,008,069, forward strand.
CGCTTGTATTGATCGCAGGCTCCCGAAAATGTGTAGCTAAAGTCCATTTTGTATTTTTCTTGAGTTTTCAGACGATCTTCAAACTTTTCTGCTAATGTGTGCATTGTGTCTAGCCTGATTCATCAGCTGTTTTCACTTTGTACAAACCGTGCAGCATTAGGATTCATTTGCTTAATGGTAGGCTGGTACTTTTTTATTAAACCAATCGCTGCTATTTGGTTGTGACGTATGTAAAGCACCAAATCCCGTAGGAAGAAGGGTAATAACGTCTTTCCCCTTGATAAAATACACCCAACATTCTCTTTGTTCTGGCTTTATATCCTCAATCTTGGGAATCGTTGTCAACACAGAATGTATGGCTTCATCTACATCCATCTCGACCTTTTTGTTTACTGTTGTTGTACCACAAAAGGAACCCAGACAGGTGCTTGATTTTGACGTCATGGCTTCACAGTTCTTCGTTGATTGACCAGTGGGGAGTCTACAAGTTCAGGGGTTCTTGCAGACTGTCTAGTGTATTCCGATTCCTGACCTAGTCGCTGAAGAGAAATGAAATTGAGCGGAGGCACTAGGTGGCACCGGCCCAGCTACATTGTGTCACCATGGTAACCCCTAAACATTCCACCATTAGAGGTACATGTACGCTGCGAAGTATCAGTTGGCAGATCACTGTGTACTTTTGGATTTTCTAACTTTCTGTTGGTTAAATCAACTGTTTTGTGAAGCCCAGTGAGGTGTGAAGCTATACAAAAATACATCTGTTTGAATGAACTACTAAAGACTATGTTTGGAAATGCTTGCAGTTCTAGTAAACACATTTTGAAAATAAAAAGAGTCAGTTGATTATTTAGGATCTAAAAAACTGCAGGTGACTTTTGATCTGTTACATAACTATCTGGGAAAACTTAAACAGAATACTTTAAGGTGTAAGGACATAGTAATGAATGAAGCCTCCAAAATCAGGTATTTTTATGATGACTGAGAATTATAACTTGATTAAAAGGTCACAGAAGTCACTTTTGGATGATAAGTTTCTTTTCATGAAAAAATGAATTTATGTGGCAAACTTTTACAACAAGCACTGAATTCCACAAGTTAAAAAGTGTATTTGCAGTAGACCTACAGTATGACAAATCTTCTATATTGTCAAAGAGGGTTAGATTTCTTTGATGTTTTAGTTACATATAGTTGTGTTATAAATGTTATAAGAGAATTGCAGTGATGGGGCAGTTTTAAAGGAGACCATATTTGACCAGTCAACCTTTTCAATTGTGAGATTAGAAGTATAAATTGGCGGAGGTCTTTGCTATCCAAGTACTTATATTTGAATGGCTGCCATGTGAAGCTTCAATTCTGCAACTTCAATATGCAATAGAGAGAAAGCATATGCCAAATCCATAGACAATATAGACTTTATATTAACTATAAAGCATGTCATTTCCCTTTATGGTCGACCTGTATTGGTGCATTATAGCCTTCGCTCCTTTATGTTGTCTTAACCCACCTCTCTGCGGTCGATATCAACACAACCCCGCACACATCCAAATGTATCAAGCCTTCCTCTGTTTTCACCTGCTTCCAGATGAGATTTCTTTATTACTGCATCTTATATTGCGAATAGGTGATTTAGTTTCATTGGCAGCGTATATTGCCAGCGCAGCCCAGCAGCAATCATATTATATGAAAAGGGTGATGAGGTTAGGTAGGTGCACGGGGAAATGCTCACTTCACAAATCAGCACCAAACAAAAGACGCTCATTTATCTCCAAGAGCTAAGTGAAAAACTCTGGCAGAGGTAACACTACTGTTTGCTTTACAGAATCATATCTTTACCACATCACAAACATGTGGATTTAATAATGGCTGAACTCTTAAAAAGCGTTGTTTTACTGGAAGCACAATCACCACCACGCAGTTGACTTGTTACCCCATTATAAAAATACCGCCTATACACTTATAATCAGATATCGTCTAGTTCTGGAGAAAAGATAACACCCACACAGTGTTACTCTCGCTTCCTCAGCTATGGGAGACTATTAAACAGACTGCATACATGTTTAATTTAATTAATCCTAATTTCAAGTATAGCAGGGTTAGCACTTTGTATTTTGTAGTTTTATGCTGCTGTTCTCTTAATTGCACTTTCTCATGGTTGCCAAAATTCAGTGCTAAATTGAATCTTTTCTGAAAGGTTTTGTGTTGATCTGCATTAGTGAAAACTGAACACATGAATGATTTTGAACAAAAAACTGGGAGAGAGATCAAAATCAGTATTAAGCCTTTGTGTAAATATCAAAGATGAGAATTTTTTGGATTTCTTGTGACATTTCTCACACAACACAGGGCTTATTCACACCATAGAACTATTATAAATCTGGAAGATGAATCTAAGATGGCGCTGCATTGTTTTCAGTGGCCGGTGCTCAATGGCGCAAGGGCCCCAAAAAATTTTCACGTACGCATTTACTTCCTCAATAGGGGCTAGGGATGGGCATTCGATGAGATTTTCTTAATCGATCGTCGGAAGAATTAACAATCGATTATCGATTAATCATTAACGTTTTTATATTGATTTGATTTATGATCATCATTATTATTACTATCTGCACTAATCTGCATAAATAAATTCAACTTTACGACATATAAACCGTAACGACTCTAGAGCCACATCAATCCGTTTGACAATATAATGTGTTTAATCCAGTTTTGCGCAACTCTCACAGAAACGAAACTTAAAACTGCATCACTAATTTGCATAAACTCAGCGAAGAAAAAACTACAGCTCTTGTGCACTGATGCGGTCAATTTCTATCGGATTAAAAGACATGACTCAGTGGAATACAGGTTAGTGTGACCATATTTGCGTTTGTCAAAACCAGGACACCGTACGGGAGGTGGGAGGTGGGGACTCGTCATCGACATTGCGCTACTGTCACCTGGCAAAGCTTTTTCTCACTGGACACCGAAACATATGTTCCTGCTTCATACACTGTGCACATGGACTCACACTTGTCCCGAACGCAACGGAAAGTGAGGAATTTCTTGTACAAGTCATCGTTAAATACGCATTTGCGCTTCGGTACGCTGCAGACTGACCGACAGCTAGTGTCTCACTCCTTCTGAGTGCAGAGAGCTACATGTACGGACCCCTGTTTGGTCACACTACGCACAGCAACCTACATTCGGTTTGTCGATTAAAATTAATGTAATCGATGAAATTCTTAATGATCAATTATCGATTAATCGACTAATCATGCCCATCCCTAATAGGGGCTGAAGTCTGTAACGTGCACAGTGTGGAGCGTTTGGACCGATCGGAGCAAGAACTGCACGGGCTCAGAGTGAGGCTAGGCTAACTCTTACAAAGCTAAATTTTAGGTGCTATGAGGATTTAAAAAAAGTTTATGTTGTGTAAATAGAAAAGAATCTCTACTAAATTCGTAGTGAAAGTTGTCGTTCCCCTGTCAGCCAAACACGGGCAGCTTGAATTCCCAAAACATGCATTTCGCTCTGTGCAGTACCAATGGAGCAGCCACTAGTTTTTATTATAGATCCATGGTTCACACGCACACCCAAATCTGATTATAATCTGACTTCTGGACATTTAAGATTACATAAATAAGATTCTGGGTGCATTGTGGGTGCACATAAAACATCAGCCGCTTCAGCCCTTGGCACTCATATAGTCTTATAACGACCTCGACCTACTGACCGGGCGTCTTCTTTCTCTGTGGTCTCCAATATATGAACCCGGTTTATAATAAATACAAATCCACCGTTCCATTACAGCAAGAGCAAATAATATAAGAATCCAATGCGATGTTTGTTATGTGGATCTTACTTGGAACAGTTACATCATCATTACATCATTACATCATTTGATCTTGGAAATAGAATATTATTTATGTAACTCTGGTTTTCATAAGACAACACAAGCTTAGACGTACTTTACAGCTGTACCTGTATGTATATTTCTGATTTTGTTTATGCAGTTGAACACCAGGCTCTTGACTTTTCTCAGTGTATATGTTGTTTGCTTGTTGCTGCATGTGTGTGTGGTTCCTCTGGGGCCGACTGTGGTTTCCTGTAACAATGAAAAACATGTACAATGGTTTTCTACTGGGACCACAAATCCCATGGAGGAGACTCACCTGACCAGGCTCAATGGGCTTTCACCAGGGAAGCAACAGTAAATAAACATTAAGCACTAATTGGCAACGAATTACAAGCAATGTTTCACCTTCCTAACTAGACTAACACAATGGACGTGCAGTCATTTATGTTAATTAGATTTTAAGCAATACTAAAATAATACATTTTAAGACTTATTTATTTATTATGCCTTGTCATCTTTTTAAGTATAACTGTGACTGGAGTAGCATTTATGTAACTATTCAAAAGACTTAATTCATAGTGAACGAATAGTTTATTAAGCATGATTCAGGTTTAGGTAATACCCTAACCACATTAATTAAAGGGCTTATGTCACAAACAGACCTGGAGTTGTGTTTTGTTTCATTCACACGTTTAACACACAAGCTGTTCATATTTAGGCATATTTAGGTTCCACCTTGTGATGTCATATGGTAATACAGGAAGTGCTCCACAGTGTTTTAAACTCCTTACACCTTCACTAGAATAATTTGGATAATTCCAGCCCTGAATTGCCGATCTCTAATGATGTAAAGGTAAAATGTAACTGTTAACTTGAAAACTACCACTACATGACATCACAAGGTGGAACAGAGCATTTTGAGCTTTGGAGATGTAGACAGACTAATAATAAAGAATTACTTAAACATGTGAGAATGAAACAAAACACAACTTTGCGTATGTTTTTGACAAAGTAACAGCATTATAACATGACTTAAAGCTCACAGAAATTAGATTTTATATAATATAGTACCTAGGGGTGGGCGATATCTCGATAATTTTAATATATCGAGATTTTTTTAAAACTCAATATGAATTCTGACATATCGTATATATCGATATAATGCTTGTATTCAATTCTGATTTTGCCGCCCCCGCCTCCCTGATTTTGTTCGCTCGTGTCTCATTCACTCCTCACTATCGCCGTGAACGCCGAAAGTTGGTGCCAGTGAAAAGCTTCTAGCGCCACGAAACTTTTCCACCATTTACAGACAAAACCATCAGCAGCACATCCTCATATTCCACCGAGTCATGTCCTTATATAGTCCAAAAGAAGTTAAACCGCAAGAGCGGCACTGGAGTGCGCTGTTTATGCAAATTAGCCATGCGCTTTTTAAGTTTCGTTTCTGTAAAACGTAAACAAGTCTGCGCAAAGCTGCAAAAAAACAAAAAAAAAAAAAAAAAAAACCCATAAAATAATTAACACTATAATCTCAAACGGGCTGATGTGGCTCTAGAGTCGTTATGCTATATATCTTGTAAAGTTTAGTAATGTAAATTCTATTTATGCAGAAGATTTTAATTAATAATCTGCTGCAGTGTCACTTGTACAAAAGTGTTTGGAAACGTTGGGTTTGATCTGCAGTGGATTGTGGGAAACATCATAGCTCCTTACTGCTGGATAGGAACATGGATCTGTTAAAATAAGGAACATCCTGAGCTTCTTCTGTTAAAAGAGTTCATGGTTCTGATTATGGTTTGGATAACAGAGTTAATACAAAGATGAGCTTGAGTTGAGTTGTTTTATTTATGAATGAAACAAAGGAAATATGTTTTATTTCTTTTATTTGACAGTTAAATTATTATGTAATTAGAGTTTTTTGTAATCTTAAATGTTCCTATATGAACTGCATACCTTTTACACTTTAATAAAAAAAAGAATACCTTGTGGAATTTGGCATATTTGTTTTTGCAGTTTTCCATTTTAGGGGGTTATTTTTTCCTGTACAGATATCGAGCTATATATCGTATATCGAGATATAGCAAAATATATCGAGATATATTTTTTGATCCATATCGCCCAGCCCTAATAGTACCGTTAAGTAGTTACTAAGGCTGAATTGTTCTTAGTAAATGCATTTGTTCATTATTAATCATACTATTAAATCCAATTAACTGTGACTATTTGAACCAAACATCACTCCGAGATATGATTCATAAGATATACAACCGGCATGTACATCAAAACATATTTTTTCTCTCCTTTCAACCTTTATAATAGCGCTCTTCCATACGAGCTTTGACAGTCGAAGAAAATTGGTAATTATTCTAACTGAGTGTCTCATAATAGCTGCAGTGGTTAGCGTGATGCATATTTACAGTCACAGAGTCTTCCTTGTGGGACGTGTCTCGTAATACGCCAAGAGAGAGGTTTTAATTATGATCTCGCTCCATGTGTGTCTCGTGTTGCCTCCGATTAGTGCTCAGGGAATCAACCCAGTAATTGTTTGTGCCAGGCAAACTGCGTATATGTGTAGCTGTATGTATGTTCTGTCCTATGGGGCTTATATTTCTACAGAGAAGAGGCTGTGATTTATTTGCTGCAAGGCTCCAATGTGCGGCCAATCAGCATCAAGCACCCTGGGGTGACACCATCTTGGTCATCTCTGCGGTAGGAAATGATGCAAGCTGTACTGGATTACATAGAGGCCAATACAAGCGGGCCTATTCTTGTCACGACATCAGATAAGGAGGAGGGGACAATGGGTGGATACTCGGAGACGCACTGCTTGACCGAGGAATTGGGGAATGATCATGTGTGAAAGTGAGAGGCTGCCGGCACAATATCACAACATGTCCACTTGACTTTGACGAGACAGTGCGGAGGATGTAAAGAGGCGAGATGAGAGGAAATAAGAGACGCACAAACGAAGAAACAAAGGAAGAGGTTAATGAGGGGGAGAGCCCAGACGCGATGCTAGATTACCTCCGTTTTATGTGCGGATATTGACCATTTGATTGAAGTTATATAACAGAAGATTATGTATGGTTAGACAAGACAAATGATTCAAAATTACCTTTTCAAATTAACTTTAAGGATCTTTTATATAGTTTTCATATGGTTTCTCTTCTCATTAGTTTCGTCAGAGATATTTGTATTTTCATAAACTTATGTATATTTGAATAAGGATTATTTTGTTCAGAAAATTTAAGTTTTTGACCTACCCCCATCTCCAGCCACAACTCTGTACTTCCTTGTGATTCTTTTTAAAACCCCAAATTCAAACTCCAGGTCATAAATACACTTGGCATCAACATGTTTCATAGCTTGTCAAAGATGCACTACAGTATGGAGCATCGCCTGCTTGATGTTATTGCTTTACCTGGATGTTCCACAGTATGGCATTACATTTCTGCCTTTCTAATGACTAATTGTAATAGTAACTAATAACTAATTACTAATTCTGATTACTCAATTACAGGTCTTCGTATTGCTCAAAAACATACATTTATGAATTCTTGTTGTGAGCAGGCTCATCTTCCACAGATCTAATCTGTAACTTGGTAAAAAATAAATAAATAAATTGTGTATTGTGGTCAGACTTGAATGGAACAATAGTATAGTCTGTGTGAGAACATTTTTCCACCAGTTTGTTCAGTGGTGTAGTGGGTATTTTTTAAGTGGGAATGCACGATTTGTGACATCATAAGATGTGACCCACCCCCCTCTCGAAATTATGCAGAATCATGTTATTAATATTAACACCATTCATAATCACCTACAGAACATAAATCATAGGCTACAACACATGAACCAGGACTGAACCAGGATTCAACCAGGACTGAACCGGGCCCATCCTGACACTCAGGACTAAACTAGGACTAAAACAGGACTAAACTAGGACTGTTTTAGACCTGTTTTAGACCTGTTTTAGACCTGTTTTAGTCATGGTTTAGTCTTGGTTTAGTCCTGGTTTAGTTCTGGTTCAGTCTTGGTCTCTTCATGTCGCAGGTCACTACAGGACAGTACTGCAATTATCCTGAGTCTATGCAGGTTGTTTTCACCGTTGCCAATAGCGCTGGTTTAACATTTAAGTTGTAGCTATTTTATATTCGTTATTTTTTTTAGTGCTGTCAAGTGATTAAAAAAATTTAGAGATTAATTAATTATGATCTGTAATTAATTAATCTAATTAATCTCTTTTTTTAATCTCAGCTATAAATTGCTGAGAAAAGCCTCAACTTCAGGTATTTTAATTTAAATTCATTATTACATTATTCTGGCAGATCAAAATACTATTATATAACAAAAAAAAAGTGACTTTATAAAGTCATGTATTGTTTAACAAACTTTAATAGATGCAGTCATTGACATTCTGCTGTGTCCTTTTGTCAAACTTTAACTGTGTGTGCACGATGCGGGAGCGGGCGGGTGGGATGATAAACTACCGTCCCACAAACTAAATATAAGTGTAAAATAAAATATACAGATGATTAATGTTTGCCTATCATACATCATTTGTGCTGCATATTTTATTTTGGCATTACTAACATTTTAAGCAGCCTAAACTTGTAGACGTGGTCTAATCTTGCACACATGTTAGACCATTCCTTTCTCTTTCTCCATGTTTGATAGAGCTTAAGAAAGTGAACGTTTCCATTAGGGATGGGCATTCGATGAAATTTTATGAATCGATCGTCGGAAGAATTAACGATTGATTTTCGATTAATCATTAACATTTTTATATAAAAATTATCATCATTATTATATATATTACTAATCTGCATAAATAAACTCAACTTTACAACATATAATCCATCACCACTCTAGAGCCACATCAGCCCGTTTGACATTATAATGTGTTTAATGCAGCTTTGCGCAAGTCTCACAGAAACGAAACTTAAAACTGCATGGCTAATAACGCTCTTGTGCGCTGATGTGGTTCAGCTCCTATCGGACTGAAGGACATGATTCAGTGGAATATGAGTGTTCCCTCTGTGACAGAGGATGTTGATGCTGAAGTTCTGTGTGTGTCGCGATGTTTTCAGAGATCATACATGGGCAGGTTTATCGCAGATGCGGCGAGTACAGGAATGAAAATTACAGTTCTTTGCGGGAGCAAGCAAAGCAGGACTGCACAGTGCGGGACTGTGTTCCAACAACACATAAAAACAGATTTTATAATAAGGCAACTCACATACAGAAACAGTAAAGTTAGAGATTAAAAATTATATTAACGCGATTAAAAAACAACGCGCTAAATATTACTGTAGTTAATTAATCGCAGTTAATGCAATAATTTGACACCCCTAATTTTTTTATATCTCACGTCAGGAGAAGTGGGTGGACGGCGTACCCCCGCGTACCACTGCCACTACACCCCGACTTTGTCCTAATCATGTCTCAGACCTGACGGCAGCTAAATGGCATTTCTCTGAATATCTCTCTCTCTCTCTGAGTACTTATTGGGTAATATTGAATCCACTGGTGTTTGACCAGGGTTTGTTCGTTTCTGAAAAAAAACATGATGAAAATAAAAAGAGAAACACCAAAACAGAGTAATTCATTCAACAGCTGTCTGTATACTGTCAAGCTTGAACAACCCTGGTTACACTGACTGATACTTGTTTCATGAATTTGTTTTATGTAGTCTATTTACACTGTGGAAACTCAACCAAAAGTCTGAAATACTCACTTATAATTTCAAAGGTGCTCTGTGTGACTTTGCTGGTGGAGGGTCTGCCATCTGCTTGTTTCCATGGTGATGTTTTTGCTTTGCCTGGGATGTTCCACAGTATGGCAATAAACAAGTATATCTTTATCGATTCAATTACAGTTGTTTTTATACCTCAAACCTACCACAAAAGCATGCATTATGTCTGTGTATAATGTCCGTTTCTCCACAGATCTGACCTGTAACTTGGCCTAGTGATGTGATCTGCTTGTCTCCATGGAGATAAATAAAAAATAAATAAATAAATGCCTTAGTGTAGAGTATTTCAGGAAAAAAACAACAACAACAACAAAAAAAACCCAACAACATGGAGTCAAGCTGGTGGCAGACCTTCTACCAGAAAAGTTACACAGTGCACCTTTAAATGCTATCCACATGGAATCAATAATGCATAAATTATGTCATTTTAGAAATAAAAATGTCCGTACACACAAAACAGAGTGAGAACAATGAGGTCCAGTGGCTAGTGTAATCACCAGAGACTAAAAGACTGCTCCTGCTCCATCCATCGTCTTAACTGCTGCATGTATCAATATGATCTCATCTCCCATTAGGGCGGTGGGCTCCTGACAGGCCCTCATCTGTCCTGCTGCAGAGAGGGGGGAGGTGAGGGAGAGGTGAGGGAGGGGAGAGAGGGGTGAGAGAGGTGACGTAGGGATGAGAAAGTTGAGGGAGAGCGGGAGAGAAGTGAGGGAAGAGTGAGAGAAAGGTGCAGAAGGGACAAGAGGCAAGAGAGAGGTGAAGGATGGGTAAGAGAAAGATGAGGAAGGGTCAAGAGGCAAGAAAGAGGTGAAAGACAAGGAAGAGGAAGAGGTGAGACCAGGCAAAAGAGGGGAGGTGAGAGGTGAGGAACGGTGAGAGAGAGGTGAGGGAGAGGTGAGAGAGGTGAGGGATGGGCAAGGGAGAGGTGAGGGAAGGTGAGAGAAGGGTGAGAGAGGAGTAAGGGATAAGCGAGAGGGGTGAGAGAGGTGAAGGAGGGCTAAGAGAGAGGTGAGGAAGGGACAAGGAGCAAGAGAGAGGTGAAAGACGAGGAAGAGGTGAGACAGGGCAGAAGAGAGAGGTGAGGGAGAGGTGAGGGAAGGTTGAGAGAGGGGTAAGGGATGAGCGAGAGGGGTGAGAGAGGTGAAGGAAGTGTAAGAGAAGGGTGAGGAAGGGTCAAGAGGCAAGAGAGAGGTGAAAGATGAGATGAGACAAGGCAAAAGAGGGAGGTGAGAGAGGTGAGGGAGGGATGAGATGTGAGAGAGAAGTGAGTGAAGGGCAAAAGAGAGAGGTGAACAATGAGGGAGAGGTGAGACAGGGCAAAAGAGGGTGGTGAGAGGTGAGGAACGGTAAGAGAGAGGAAAGGGAGAGTTGAGAGAGGTGAGGGAGAGGTGAGGGATGGGCAAGAGAGAGGTGAGGGAAGGTTGAGAGAGGGGTAAGAGATGACTGAGAGGGGTGAGAGAGGTGATGGAGGGGCAAGAGAAAGATGAGGAAGGGTCAAGAGGCAAGAGAGAGGTGAAAGACAAGGAAGAGGAAGAGGTGAGACAGGGCAGAAGAAGGAGGTGAGAGGTGAGGAACGGTGAAAGAGAGGTGAGGGAGGGATGAGAGGGGTGAGGGAAAGGCAAGAGAGAGGTGAGGGAAGATGAGGGAAGGGTGAGAGAGGGGTGAGGGATGGGCGGGTGGGGTAAGGGATGGTTGAGAGGGGTGACGGAGGTGAAGTAGGGATGAGAGAGTTGAGGGAGGGGCTGGAGCGAGGTCAGGGAAGGGTGAGAGAGGTGAAGGAGGGGTTAGAGAAAGGTGAGGAAGGGACAAGATGCATGAGACGGGTGAAGCACGAAAAAGAGGTGAGAAAGGGCAAAAGAGCGAGATGAGAGGTGAGGGATGGGCGAAAGGGGTGAGGGAAGGCCAAGAGAGAGGTCAGGGAAGGTAAGGGAAGGATGATAGAGGGGTTTGAGATGGGCGAGAGGGCTGAGAGAGGTGAAGGAGGGGAAAGGTGAGGAAGGGACAAGAGGCAAGAAAGAGGTAAAGGATGAGGGAGAGGTAAGACAGGGTAAAAGAAGGGGGTGAGAGGTGAGGAACGGTAAGAGAGAGGTGAGTGAGGGGAGAGGGAGGGGTGAGAGAAGAACTAAATATGCAGATTTTGTGAGTTTAACAAGTGTGAATGAAACAAAACATAACTCCAGGTACGTTTGTGATGAGGAAACAACATTAGAAAATATAATATGGGCACTCAAAGTTCTTTCTCAAGGAAGTGCTCACCCATTCACACACATTAATTCACCAGTGCACACAGACACACAAGGGGGGGTTTAGTAGACGAGGGGGGGGTCCTAGGTCGATGCAGGTATTAGACTTACTGATTGATCCTGTTAAGAAAGGTGTTGTCACGTTTAATGAATGAGAAAGGGTAATGTAACATAGACTTTTTATCGACCTACAAAAGCATGAGGTGATGATAGCAGCGACTGAACCATAATCAGGTAATGCTTCATGTGCTCCATGTACACAGCATGTTTAATGGGAAGTGTTAGCAATAGTGGCTGGTGTTAAACCTCATACAAGGGAAGTGGGTTTAATCTAACTAAGTGTCATCTTAAGAAAGAAATCACAGCATCTGTAGTGTGTAATGGTGTGAAATGGAAGTGTTTACTGTGATGTATGTATACATTAACACTAAAATTGGAAGTAATAATTACATTCATTGCTAATTTCCTTCTGATTATAGGTTGTAACATTGCTGTTTTTTTTTTTTTTTTTTTTTTTTACCATTTCCAGCAAGATTTAAATGTGCACTCTACACTTACTTTTTACTTCTCCATTTACCATATTTTTTGGACTATAAGGCATGCCAGATTATAAGGCACGATATTAATAATGTTGAATTATTGCGTTTATTTTCATACATAAGGCACACCGGATTAAAAGGCCCATTCAGTGAAACAAACGGATGACACTTGAGACTGATCCCTTAGCCCGGGCATCCACAATCCATTGGGAGATCGTGGCGTAATTCTCCCTGTGTTTCCTCCGTTTTGGTGAATGTTTATTATGAATGTGAATGTGGGTGGATAATTTAAATTTTGGAGGACTCAAATATACATTGAGTAATAATGTGTTTAATGCAGCTTTGTGCATATTTGTTTACATTTTACAGAAATGAAACTAATTAAACTAGAAGTGCTTAAAAAACAGCTCACTCATTGTGTGCTGATGCGGTCAGTTTCTGTTGGACTAAGGACTGTAAATTGGGTTTTACTCTGCGTAATGCACTGACAATCCAGCAAGCAGTGCAGCTTCGTAGCTTACCAAAGTCGTACTAAAATATTTTTGACAGATTTTTTTAAGCACCGTGTACCACATAAACTCGGTTCAAGGTCAGTAAGCACAACCAGAATTAATACATAATACGCACCAGATTATAAGGTGCACTGTCGATTAAAGAATTGCAGATGCAGAAAATTAAAGGATTTTAAGTGTGCCTTATAGTCCAAAAAATATGGTACTTTCTCACTTACTTACACTTACATTTATTCAAGTATTGCTTTGAAAAACATCTGTTCTTACTGATTGCCCTCTGCATAGATCTGACCTGTAACGTGGCCTTTTGAACATGACTTGGAGACCGTTTGTTATACCAAATAGCTCCTTGTTTAGATGTAATATTCAGAAGACTTTTTCCCATTCAGAATATATAATTCTTTTGCTATTCACAATGGTAACAGTGCTATATTTTCACCACTCTGAAACCCATGTATACAAGTTACACAATCTAACAGCTTTTGTTTGATGTTAACGCAAATACAGACCGGAACAGAGCTGTGTTAAAGATTTCATGAAAGCCTGTCTCTTGTGAGTTGCTGTATCTCTGAGTGTCCTCCTCACTTTTGGAGCCTGTCTCTTGTCTGAGCGAGCGTCTTTGGCTGCGTGTTGACTCTGACAGGCCCGCGCGGCGTGAGTGGAGCTGATGGCATTTATGTGTACGTTTTCAGGATGTGTTAGAGTAACCGTGCAGAAAGACGCTTAGATACAGACACAAATGGGGCTTTCTCTGGGTTTAAATAAGACGTATAAATGATTGGACAGGAGGGGAGGTTCAACTACAGCTAACTGCCTCTTAAGAATGCATGTTTCTGTGGAGGAATAAAAGTCTGGCTGTCACAGTGAGGTACAGGAGATATTATTAGTTAGCAAAGTCCCTATTGTGGTCCGCTGTAGTCTATTCTATTTATTGTTTAATATTTCTAAAGCAACATGAGTCACACATGCTCTCATGTTCTCATCTTTTATCTCATGGTTGTTTGGTCGTGTCTGTACTTATGTGTGGGCCTATCCATGTTGCACACTGGAAATTATGAACAGTGTTGGACAGCAGCTAGATTACTTTTTAGTTACTTGCTGTAGCAACTTTTAGTCACTTTCCCCTCCAACAAATGTGTATAATCCATACAATAGTGTTGTGTAACAGTCCAAAAGATTAACAGGTGCTCAGGATGTGATCTTCTGGTGTCAGACGCAGATCAGCTGTGAGACAAAACAATGCAAGTTTTATGAAGGCCTCTGCTGAAATGAGGTTTTATAACTGACAGTGTAATTAGTGTGAAGAATTCATGCTTTTTATAAGCTGGTTCCTGAACTCGATGTTTGTTTTGCTCAAAGTAACTTACAGTAATCAGTAACCAAATTACTTCTGAAATAAAGTAATCAGAGTAGTCATTAGATTACTTTTAAAAGAAGTAGTCTGTTGTCAGTAATAAGATTAGTTTTGTAAAATAAACTAACCATTTTTCAGTATGGGATAATTCAAGTGGAGGTACCCAACATTATTTTGATCTTGTACCCAAATGAAAGAGCCTGACACATTTTTGGATGAGAGCATGTTGGCGATGCCATTACCAAAGTGCCAAAGGTGTTGATAAAGTCAGAGCCACAAGTAATCATTAAATACTTACTTTACCCTTTTAGAAACATTTTGAAAGCCATGTAGTCCAGCTTCAAAATAACTGTTTTATCATGTGTTTTGAGGGAGTTGTACCAATAGAAAGAAAACCCATAAGATACTTTCCTCAGGTTGACCCAGAGGCATAAAGGACGGGTCAAATGCAGGGGCAATACAGTGTACCTAAATCACTCTTTCCTGTCTTAAAATAGCTTAAATCTTAAATTACTATCTTAAAATAAGCATTGTCAACACTGCAACTCTTTAGTGTACTATGTATTTTTTTTTTTTTTATTAGACTATTTGCTTATGCACATCACCAATTAACATCAAAAATAAAATGAACCTTCAAAATGATGCTGTCCTTTTCCTAATTAGCAATTTCCAAATAGTATGTGAAAAAAGTGATGTATGTGATAGTTTAAACGCTGCTCTTGTCTCCTTTGTGGTGCTGTTTCTAAGTAATCTTCAAGCAATTAGTGAGGTCAATAAGATGTTTTAGTAATGTGGGCTATAGGCTAATTACTACTGTTTTCCATGTGTCTCATCTGCAGTATCACCTCCCACACTGTTCTGAGTTTTATTTTTATTTTTTTCATATAGTTTCATATACACTGTTGGGAGTAACGCGTTATAGAAGTAAGGAATTACTGTAATGCATTGCTTTTTACTGTAACGCAGTAATGTAAGGCATTACAGGGAAAAAATTGTAATATTTTACTTGGTACAAATGTGAGTAATGCGGGTTACTATAAATTTTTAACCTGGATTGAAGTGGTGGGTTTTTTTGTTTTTCTTCATACAAATTTGCTAAATTCACAGTGATATCAGCAATGGTGAAACGCCATCGTTATAGTTCCGAATGTCAGGGCGAGTCCCGGAGGTGTGCCCGCGTAGACTGTGTCGGGTAACCGCACATGAAAGGACCGGTGCAGAGCTCCTCGCTCCACGGGGCTAATCGCAGCCGATGCCCGATCTCATTTTGCGGACACTTCACGGGCTTGGGGTTCTCTCAGGGGCGGTCCTAGTTTTCAAGTCCTAATCCAAGATTAGTCCTATTTGGTCTGGTTTTAGACCTGGTTTAGACCTGGTTTAGTCCTGGTTCAGTTCTTGTTTGGACCTGGTGTAGTCCTGATTAATCCTGGTTTAGTCCTGGTTTAGTCCTAGTTCAGTTCTGGTTTAGACCTAGTTTAGTCCTGGTTTAGTCCTGATTTAGACCTGGTTCAGTCCTGGTTCAGCTCTGGTTTAGTCCTGATTTAGACCTGGTTCAGTCCTTCTGGTTCAGTCCTTCTGGTTCAGTTCTTCTGGTTCAGTCCTTCTCGTTCAGTCCTCGGTTCAGTCCTGGTTTAGTCCTATTTCAGTCCATATACGGCTCAAAAGTTCGGCATCTTCGTACAGTTATTTTGGTGAGAGTAACTTAAAAGTAGTATAATAGTAATGTAATGTCTTACATTTTAACTGCCGTAATACTGTAATGTAACAAATTACTTTGAAATGACAGTCACAAGTAATAAATAACACACAGTTTTGAAGTAACTTGCCGAACAGTGTTCATATGTTACTCTCTTAAGATGGCGCCAGTGCTAAATATTGAATCTTCGGAGGTTGATGGTGGTACATATGGGATCCAATTGTGTTTATGTGTGAAATCCCAGGTGGTTGGTGCACAGGTATAGAGGCACAAAGCGTTGCCCATCAAGCGTAGTCCAGATTGAATTCCCAGCACTCGTACTTGAAAGCGTCAGACCATTTTCTCCCCGTTATCTCCCTCTTCGACTGCATTTCTCTCTACCTCCACACCATTTATCTTAGATTGAACTACTCATTCCTCCACTGGGGGTTTGGGGAGGTGTGGAACTGAGGGGCTAAGGACAAACATGTCAGAAATCACTAATCTCAAAATAAGAAAATACTTTGTTTTCTCTGGAGACAGGGTGAATTTGAGGAGCAGGTTTTAACTTTGGGCTCCTCGGGGAATTATGGGATGAGTTGTGATTTCTTTTTCAATTTAATGGCTTCAGCATCTGTACCGTAAGTTTTATTTGTGTTTGCCATACAGCCAGCAGAAGGGGCGGGCTTTTGGCAGTGCCTTATTCCAGTGTTTGTTTTACAGTGTTTTTGTAACATTTATTTAAACCTATTTGCAGTATTTTCTGTCAGTGTTAGTTTGGTATGTTCAGAAAAAAGTGTACTCACAGGGAATACAAAATGCAAACCAACTGTAAAGGTGTATTGTGTAACTTTTCTGGGACTGCCACACCATTATGTCCATACGTTATTGCTGGAAGTTATATCTTGCACTTTTTTATTCTTATTAAGGCTTTTTGTTGCTATGGATACCTTAAAAAACATCCACTTTTTTTTAGTGGGGTTGCCTCTCCATAGATCTGACCTGTAACTTGACCTGGTAGCGTCACCTGTTTCTCCATGGAGACAGAAAAGTTTAACACCATACTGTGCATCATTTCAGGGAAAGCAGTAACATCTCCAATGAGACAAGCAGGTAGTGGACCCTACAGCACCAAAAAAGTTGCATAGTGCACCTTTAAGAGTGTTTGTCCACTGATCCGAAGGTTGGCAGTTTGAATCCCGCTCTGGACATAAACATCATTACTTGAGTGGTCAAATCCACTGACCTACAGTTTGGCTGCTGTGATTCTAGCTCCCACAGATGAATGCTGTTGTCGTGTCCTTGGGCAAGACACTTAACCCACCTTGCCCTCAGTGTCTGTCTGAATGGGTGAGTGATTCCTTCTTGTAAAGCACTCTGAGTGTCTTGAAGCTGGAAAAGCGCAATATAAAGATGTGACCATCAGAGGTGGGGACTTGGACTCCAGTCAGACTTGAGTCACTGTTTTTAGGACTTGAGACTTGACTTGATAAAATGGACAAAGACTTGAGACTCGGCTCAGACTTGAAGGTCATTGACTTGAGGTGTGTGACTTGAGAAGACTTGATGCTTTTCCTAAAATAGTATGTTTTTAGAAAATACTTTTCTCTTCACAGTTGATACGCATAATTTTACAGGAACAAACTGGAACATGTCCCTCCCACTTCTGTTTGGTACTTTAGATGTAACTGAAGTACCGTGATATGGTGTCCTCAAATGTACTACAGTACAATACAGTGAAACAGAGGGAACTACATAGAACATGATCCTTCCATTTCAGTGCAGACACATAGCAAAATAACTGTTATTATTATTATAATTACTGTTATTTAGCACTGTTATCTTAATTCTTTCTGTTCGGTCCGTAATGATTCACACTAAGAACTTGATAAGACATTTTAAAAGGAAAATTTTACATTTCAACTCTTTTATAAACACTCATATATAAATATGCCATGACTTTTGGTATAAAGACTTGAAATGACTTGAAGCTCAAAGCAGACAACTTGGACTTGACATGGAGTTATGAGCCAGTGACTCGGGACTCAACTTGGACTTGCCTGTGTTTGACTTGGGACTTGACTCGGACTGGAGGTCAGAGACTTTAGACGTGCTTGAGACTTGCAAAACAACAACTTGGTCCCACCTCTGGTGACCATTTACCATTATTGTTTATTGGCAGAATGTTCAGCACTTACTATGAAGACACAATGCACACATAAGCAAAGACTGCCAAATATGTTTTAAGGTCATCTGAAAAACTCAAGAAACAATACTAAATGGATTTAAACAACACATTTTCAGGAGCCTGTGGTCAGTACGAGTGCTAGGTAGCTCTGTGTTAAAATAAAGCTCAGATTAAAGTGAAACAAGCCTCAGACAGAGCGTACTTACTGTTAGCATCACACTCCAGCAAATGTTGATGATGCCAGCTGCAAAGTATCAAGAGTCTTAAATATAGTCTAGTATTACATGAAAGATTCAACCCACAATTTCCTTGCTAAAATAAAAAACCCACTTATTTGTGACAGTGAACGTGTCTTTGGTTGAACATGTAACCATTCTGAAAGAGTCAGTACCCTCCTTTTCTCACCTCCACACGTGAAGGGCGTGTGGATCACTGACTTGTTAAATGGGAAAACTGTCAAAATAAGATCAAGCGAACATGTCAAACACACTTCCAGCCTTAACATGTCATTAGAGAAAGCATGTGATTCCCAGATCCCTGTTAACACGCTGAATGTAACCTGATGATGTCTTTTTAACGTGTTTTCCCCTCCACTGGGCAGGTGAGGGGAGACGTGTACCCCTCCTCCCTCCTGCTGGGACCCTCGCTCATTAAATCTATGCAGGAGCTCTGACCCCTGCTCTCTTAATCACAGCAGTCTTAATTATGTCATTATGAGGAGGAATCGTCCCTTCATAAGATGCACTTCACCCACAAATTAAACACAAGTCCTGATCCACTGTGAAAGGTGATTTTTAATAAGGCCAAAAGATTCACGAGCTTTATAATGTGTTTGTGAGTATGTCTTATCGCTGGTGAGATGTATGGAGTGTCAGACCAGATCAATGCCATATTTAGTTGTAGAAAATAATCAGTAATATTAATCTGTGTATCAAAAGGCCTAAATTACGCAATTTTTTGAATATATGTTATAATGTTTTTTCATCAAAAACATGCCCAGAGGTGTGTTTTGTTTAATTCATAGATATTTAACACATAGATCCTATATATTTATAGCCAGGCTGGCGCAACTTAGTGCCTTCGCTCAGTTTCATTTCTCTCTAGCGACTAGGTCAGGAATCGGAATACACTGGACGGTTCGCAAAAACCCCAGAAGTGTGAGTTTGAGCACCAGCCAATCAGCGAAGAGCCATACATTCTGTGTTGGCAGCAATTCTCGAGATCGAGGATTTAAAGCCAGAATAAAGAGTCTGGTGTTTGGTGAATTTTATCAAGGGGAAAGACGTTATTGTCCTTCTTCCTAGCGGATTTTGGAAAAGCTTAATATACCAGTTAGCTATGTTAGCGGCGCATTACACACGTCACGACCAAATAGCAGTGATTGGTTAATTGAAAAAAGTACCCTCCCACTATCAAGCAAACAAATGGTAATGCTGCGAGGTCAGACGGTTTCTGCGAAGTGAAACCGGCTGATAAATGAGGCTAGAATATTTAGGAGTTCTTTCAAACTAAAAACACTCTGTTCTACCTTGTGTTGTCATGTGGTAATACAGGAAATGCCCCACAGTGTTTTTAAACTCCATACACCTTCACTAGAATCATTTGGATAATTTCACACCTGAAATTGTCAATCTCTTCTGAAAAAAAGGTAAAAGATATTAATGTAAAACTACTGCTTCATGACATCATAAGGTGGAACAGAGAATTTTGAGCTTTATAGATGTAGACAGACTAATAATAAAGGATTAACATTATAACATGGCTAAAAGCTCACAAGAGTCAATTTTGCATAAAATAGGACCTTTAATATGGCTTGAATATAAATGTGTCCAATTTTCAATGACAAATGACAGAATTAAAGCCATTACAGCTAATCTACATACAGTGACATTTTCTTGGAAGACACAAGGTCTTTGCTCCCATTCTCACAAGAGCTGACGCAGGGGTCATCCTTCTCAATAATCTTAATTTTCTTAAAACTCATTGAGTAGCTACATTTCAGAACTATTCAAACAGAAGGCAGATAAATTTGTATTTTTTAAAGCTGTTGTCAATACCAGATTTTCAAACCTAAAATGACTTTGTGGTCAAATCTGGCGAGTGTTGTTGGAGCTGATGTTTCGTGATGTTTTGAATTATTTAAATTAAATCAAAATTGTATTATGGATTGCTGCAGAAGTGTCCTAAAATATTCAAACAGAACCTTGTGATATGCCTTTCATTAAGTTAAGTTTTAGTTTTCTTCGACAGATTAAATTACAACTTTTTTTTCAACCTGTTTTTTCTTGACATCTGTGGGCTCTAAAACAAACTTAATTTGTAATCATTATTTCACATAAGGCATGCTTGTATGCATAAGTTAATGTGTGAACTCATTGTTTAAAATGTGTGCTTAATTTTCAAGAAAGAAACGTAGACAGAAAAAGAGATAAATAAATAAATGCATTTGGCAGTGAGTATGCAGATTCCACATAAAAATGAAGTCTCCATCCAGTGTAAAATATTCACTTTCTTAGATCTTAAAAGCTCTTCTACAACAGAATGTGTGTGTTTGTGCCTCCTGCCTGTGTGTGTGTGTCTGAGAGATGAGTCCCTGGGCAGACACTGGTGACGCCTCATCAGAGCACGGCAGTCCTCCGAGCCCCTGGATGGCGCCGCAGTGTGGTGGAGGGACATGATCGCTCACTCACTGACAGGATTAGCCCCCCTCCCCTCCCCTGCACCCCACTACATCTGTCTACATCTGTCTGCTCTGTCCTGGGCCTAATCTCTTCCCTGTCCTCTGCTCTGCGTCCCATAGCGACAGAGTCTGTGTCACTGTGGTGTTAAGCCCAGACAAACCAGACGCCTGATTTATTCTCTATTCACTCTGTAGTGACTTTAGTGTGGAACCAGGTTATTATTGGTACTGAGTAGTGGTATAAAGGATTCTGTGTCATTTAGATATCTAAATATCACCTTTTCATCTATTTAAAGGTGCACTGTGAAACTTTTCTGATGTGTGGTCTGCTAGTCTTCATGGAGACATAATTGCTTTGCCTAGAATGTTCCACAGTATGGCATTAACATGTATCTATTTCCATGGAGATAAGCAGGTGACACCATTAGGCCAAGTTACAAATCAGATCTTTGAAGAGGCTGGCACTGTCATAGTAAAAATGCATGTTTTTCAGGGTACTTTGTTTAGCACTAAAGTCTCTATAATTTAATAAATGTAAAATAGAAAAACTATGTTGCAGTGTGGAAACTTCCAGTCACTGCAATAACCTGCTACGGACATGAGCAGGTGGTAGTAATACTATTACTACTACTAATAATAATAATGATGATGATGATGATGATGCCTTACACCCGTAATGTGTTTTATAGACCTGTCAAAGCTCATCACATTTGTAAACACTTTGTTTATGAATTATGATATACAAATAATCTTGCTTTGCCTTACACTGTGGTCATTATTCATCCACCCCACACTCAGTGATGGTAAGATCGTATTATAGCCACAGATGCCCTGGGGACGATGGAAGCGAGGCTGTCAATTTGCGCCATCGGCCCCTCCAACCACCACTAATCATTAAATACACACCACTTTTATACTCGGCAGTGTGGTTGGGGACCATTGCTCTAACTACTGAGTCCATCTCTGTGCTGCTCAATTCGGGAGTCCCATAATGCATTTTGAATAGTTTGCTTGAACCTACTGTCTATGGTTTGAACCCGAGTTCGCGTTCACACCAGAGGGACTGCACCAAAGTTTGGCATTTGGTGCAAAGTCAAGCAGACAGACAACATCTCTTTTTTTGAGGTCTCGGTCTGTTTGATTTAGTGCGGATCCGAGTGCGATTGATGCTTTCACACCATTGAAAATTAACCGAAGGAAGAGCTTTTGATTCGAATGGATCGGTTGGTGTGCACCAACTGCTGTCGGTGTGAAAGCACCCTATGGTTAAGGAAATAATGTCAATGTAATAATCTGCAATTACAGCACATCTTCTAAAACATCTCTTTCTAGTTCTTATGCTTTGGACATCAGAAATTAATTCACTTGAACACTATGGGGCAATTTTTGCATTTCATTTTTCCTCATGTTTTTGATTAAATATGCTACAGTTAAAAAAATATCAAGCTTGGAACAAATAGATGAAAATAACTGAAATGTGTCTGTTAAATTAATACTAAAAACAAAGCATCCTCCCTCCTAAAATCCACTTCCTGTATCCACAGTTCTCTGGAGCTGTCATCAGTGGCACACTGCCTTGTTCACTGCAAATATCACTATAAGAGAGGCTGTAGAACACGGAGCAGGGTGGTTGTAAACATATGGGACTTTCACACTGACAGCTGAGGGTAAAAGGCCCAAGCTCATTACATTTAGCCTCCTATGCAAGGCAGTAAATCAATGAGAGAAATATAAGCAGAATCAACAGCCCTAATTATACAGCCAATATTTTTCAGTTTACATAAAGTTTAGACTGGGAAGTGTTCAAGGCAATAAAGGCATGTGATTGGCACTTTCAGAGAATAAAGTTACAGTTAATCAAACATATCAAATTTGGTTATTCACACGTTTGAGTAATCCTTTATTATTAGTCTGTCTGCATCTCCAAAGATCAAAATGCTCCATTTCATTTTGTGATGTCATGAAGCAGTTTTCAAGTTAATACTTATCTTATTTTTACCTGTAGTTCAGCAGAAATGGGCAAATCCAGGGAGGAAATTGTCCAAATGAATCTAGTAACACTGTGTGGAGTTTAAATACACAGTTGAGCACTTCCTGTATTACTACAAGACATCACAACATAATATAGGCTCTTTAAAAGATTCGATAAGGTGTAAGATATATTGCTTGGCACACAACTTACCATGTGGAAATATCTATTGCTTTGTTACAGTCACTCCATATAGGCCACATACAAGATCCAATTAAGAGTACATGAAACAACATATGGTTACAACATCTGCGCTATCTGAGCTGTACAAGCCATTTATGTAGGACAGCAGATCACTGTTGAAATCCATTTTGAGAATAGATTAAAGATGGGCTACCAGACTTTTTATCTTGTAAATCAGAGGATGTGCTTAAGCAGTCCAGGCTACTTTGGCATCTGAAAAAGCAGATCTAAAGCTTTGCATTGGCCTGTGAATAGTAGCCTTGAGCCAAAGGGTTTGTGAGATTTAGGAACAAGTCAGAGCTGCAGGCAGGCCCAGATTGAGACCAAACCAACTGAGGGTGCATCTGAGTTTTCAAAGGGCTGCAAAGATTGTACTCTTCTTCCATAAAGTTCCTAAAGTAAGGCCCAAACTATTTAAAATGAAGTTGCAATGCAAAATCAGGGACCTTAAAAGGGATGTATTATGTAAAATATGCTTTTATGAGATTTTGCCCAAGTTAGAACTGTGATCTCTCATCATTAACTCAGTTATATTTCTATTGATTCATGCATGTTTCAGTATTTCTTTATTGTCCTGCATTCAAGGCTTGAGTTCTCAGAAAATTACAGGTTTGACTTACCCCCTGTCTCCACCCACATTAAAAAAATCAGTTGGGTTCACATGTAGAGTTTAAATTGTCTACCGTGTTTCAACATTAAAAACGTATTTGCTTGAGAGGAGCCTGCTAGTTCTGCAGCTTTGAACTAAAACACAATAGACCAGTTTCTATTATTACGTCATTTTAGATCATTAATACTGTTTACAATGAATGAAATGTCCAGTAATCATCTACATGTTAAAGTCTAATATACATAATACATCTTCATTAATTTTAGCATACTTGTTATATTAAATTGTTTCCCCAAACCAATTAATGTGAAACATCAAAGGCGCCACTGCATCAGTTTATTTACACTTTTTGTCTTTTGAGACTTCAAAAAACATCTTCACATCATGAGCTTCCAATTTAAAAACTGTGCAAATACTATCACATGTACAAACACACTTCCACTGGCTTTGTAATCATCCTCTACCTCATTTATGTACGTGTCAAATACACACCCCACCATATTCTCATACAGTATAATTTGTATTTTGAAAAGCACCATATGATCAAAGATGGGGGTTAGCGTTGAGTGAAAAAGTCTAGCATCCTTTGACTTCTGCAGCAGCACATTATATGCACCAGAACTGTGATCAAACGCTTGTTATTCGCGCTGTTGCTCCGAATGCACTCCCCAATTTTACTGTCTATTTGTTGCAGTTACTGTTGTGCTAAAAAATCACTTATCTTTTCCTTGCTGAATATAAAATGAAAATTAGCACTGTTTGAAAGCCCTTTAATGGCCAACTTATATATTCGTGTAAAAACAGCTATTCCCCTTTGGATTTCCGCTAATCAGATTTCAGATACATTTATGCTCAGTCCATTTCTAATAGTCTTATTTTTTGCCGCGCTGTGTTTTCACACAAAAGGGGCTCCAAGTGAGAGACGGAAAACACATAAAAACCAGGAACGGCTTTAAATGAAATTCATGTATTGTTGTTTCTGATAATGGGTGGACAGAGAATATCCAGGCAACTATGTGTTTGATAAAATGTATTCAGTCAGAGCGCGTTTAAGTCAACAATTATCCTGCAAATAACTTAAAGATGCACTACGTTATCTTTGGGTAAAGGGTCCGCCATTTGTCTCCAAGGTGTTGTAATGGACTGTCCTGGAATTGGCATTAATTTTCCATGGAGACAAAGCAGGCAGACCCACTGGACCAAGTTACAGGTCAGATCTGTGGAGAGGCAACCCAGCTCACAGTAAGAATTCACTTTTTGTATACCTGTAATGGGATGTGTCATGTAAATGCACTATACATTTATATATTTTATGTTTAACCTGTAGACTTAGGGCCTGTTTACATGAGAATGCTTGCGGGTAATAACGTGAAAATAGTGCCTTTCGTGTAGACGGTGATGGTGTTTTTGGGGCTTTAAAACGCAAAAATCTGAAACCACCCTCCGGAGTGAAAAAGTTGAATACGTTCCACTGTAACATTTCCGTCTACACTGCCAAAGACACAAAACTCTGGTCAGATTTGTTCACGTCGCATACATGTTTACGTCACATACATCACCACCTAGTATCACCACTTAGCAGCCTGGCATGCATACCCAATCAGATTCCACACACTTTTGCGTCACCTTATGCACGCACATTTCCTCCTGAAAAAGCTCGTCTAAACATGGAATAAAAAGTGAAGACACTTTTGCGTCTTCTGTTCAAATGGTCATCATATAAACGTAGCCTAATAAGATCAGAACATTAGCAGGAAGTTTGGATATTGTAACATTGAGAAATACATAATTTTTTTTTAAACAAACACATACTTGATTTAATAATGATTATGATTAAATAATAACCTAAATTACATTGAAGTACCCCACTTCCTTATTAGCGGACAACATAAAAACATATATCATCACTCCTGTTTCCAGCTCCAAACTGGACTTGTTCTGACAAAGTCCTCCTCTTGGGACTAACTTACCCTTTTCCAAACAGTAGCGATGGGGAGTTGGGATCTTTCATGGGATTCAGATCTTTTGGATCAGTTCATTTCAAAGAGTGGTTCAAAAGACTGGCTCTTTTTATATTTATTCATACGACTGAAGCCAATGTGGGAACTCATTTTATCTACAAAGTCATCAGAAAGAAATGTCTATGACCAAGGCTAAGATTTGATTACACTGTTCAGACTGAAATTATGAATAATATAAATAAAACATTGCAGTAAAAAAACAACAACAATAATATTACAGTGCTTAATATGTTTGTGCAAAAACCTCTCATTTGTGTTGCTGACTGATTTTTATGTTTGTTTAAAGTCACACTATGTAACTTTTCTGGCAGAGGGTTTACTACCTGCTTGTCTCCACGGGGATGTGATTATTTTGCCTGGAATGTTCCACAGTACTGCATTAAACCTGTCTATTTTGCGTTTATTCATTTGCATTTAACAGACATTCTTACGACCCACTGAGACGCCTCTTTGGAGATCTCGCTTGTATCTTGGCCTAGTTTAGTTTTTGCTCATCTTCACACATGAGTTTAATGCTTCGATGTGGAACATACCAGGCAAAGTGATAACACCTCATGGAGACATACAGTGGGCAGACCCTCCTCGGTAAAAGTTACACAGTGCACCTTTAATGTATAACAATATAGAAATGCATGAAATTAGAAAGAAAAAAATTTGGTTCTTAAAAAAAGAAAAAGTTTTGAACCATCTGAAAGAACTGTTAGAAATCCCTGTTCACATACACACTTACCTCCTCTTACCCTGAATTAGGACTGGGTATCATTAAGAAATTGGCGATACGACACATATCTCGATACATAGGCCATGATACAGTACATATCTCGATACAGTGCACTTTCGATTCGATGCAATATCAATATCAAATCGATTTGATATGATTCAGTAAAAATAATGGCTAGATCATGGCTGTGATACTTGAAGTCTTTGTTAAACCACTTCTTGTGCAAGTTTTCTTCCACTAAACAAGCAACAAAACTGTAGCGCTGTAACAAAATAATTTAGTAAAATATACCAAAAAATACTCTTGGCGATATATCGATACTGTATCATCACATTACACAATACTATATATTAATATTTCGATATTTTTGTACACCCCTATTTAGGACCGATCCCTGTAAAGGTGCTCTGTGTAACTTTTTGGTTGCTTTTATATATCGGAAATACCTGAAAAATTTGCATTCTGACTGTGAGCGACGCCGCCTGTCCACAGATCTGACCTGTAACTTGGTCTGGTTTGGTCTCCATGAAGATAGAAAGGCTTAATACCATTCTGAGAAACATTCCAGACAAAGTAATAACATCTCCATGGTGAAAAGCATTTGACGGACCCTCCACCAGAAAAGGTACACAATGCCCCTTTAAGGTCCAAACGACCCTCTTACATGCACGTTGGGCTGGTCACAGGAGAGTTGCTGCTATGGCTCTGCACTTTGAAGCAGCTTTGTGTCACTTCATTTTTCATCTCTCTTCCTCACTTAACCCATTTGCTCGTGATAGAACCGAAGCTGTCTGTATCAAAGCAGCTCAGCACGACATTGTTGGGCGTACGCGTCCTCTGGGACCCTAAAAGCTTTTGCGGGTGTCATCAGAGCGAGCTTTAGAGTGGGCAGTGTCAGTATGCCACGAACGAGAAGCTACAAGTATGTCTGTGCTGGTTAAAATGTATGTCATCTTTGGTAGTGAGCAATGGATGCACAGGCTTTGAAGATATAAGAGAGATGTATTGAAAGCGTTCCTGTGGCCACTGATTTTGTTGAAAGTATTTAATGGTTAAAGGTCCTATATTATGCAAAATTTACTCTTGTTAGCTTTAAGCCATGCTATAATGTCGTTGCGTCATCAAAAACATACCTGGAGTTGTGTTTTGTTAATCTGTTTGCATCTCCAAAGCTCAAAATGCTCTCTTCCACCTTGTGAAGTAAACGGCTACCTTTTACTTTTTGTTCAGTAGAGATTGTTAACTTCAGGGCTGAAATTATCCAATTGATTCTTGTGAAGGTGTATAGAGTTTAAAAACAAGTGAAGCACTTCCTGTATTTCTGCATGACATTACAAGATGGAACAGAGTGTTTTCTGTTTGAGAGTTAAGTTAAGAGTTACTTTTTGTGCACTAGAATCATTTGTATGACTTCATCTCTTGCCAATGTCTACTGAAGATCTATGTTTAAAAACACAGTGGAGTGCTTCATCTATTACCACCCCACATTCACATCAAAAGGTGGAACAGAGTAAGAAGAAGTCTGTGTTAAACCTGATCTCGTCAGGTCTCAGAAGATAAGCAGGGCCGAACCTGGTTGGTGCTTAGATGGGAGACCACTGGGAAAATCAGGTGCCACAGGGGGGCACCAGGCACAAAAAACAAAAACAACAACAACAAAAAAAAATGTAGTTGTGTCCTACACTACACCCACATTGCCAAGTGGTGTTTGTGTTACCGGTCCCAGGTGCGGACACGACAACAAAAAAACTTCATCTGTGGAATAGAAAGAGAGTCTTAGGAAAATATTGACTGCCATAGTTGCGTTTCCTTCCCAGATATGTTTTTTTTAATTTTCATTTAAACAGTATAATTCAGTCACAACATAGCTTAAACAAATAATGCACACAGGGTTCTTTAACAACTAAAATCATGTCAGGAGGCTTCTTTAAAGTCAACAGGAGTCTTATACATTCAATATACTAGCGTTATATAACTGTAATTTACAAATAAAAGTGAGCTGCGCGAACCGCCGAACCCTTAGCAACCCCTCCGCGATCTCCCCAGAGACCAACGGCTCCGCGCAAACTGGTCTCGCTATGCCACGATTTAACTTCAAAACTTTACAAATAAGTGATGATGTTGGTTGGAGGGCAGATTGGTAGTTGTGGCTTCAAAAGTAGTTTACCACCATTGGGTATGGAGTGAATGAATAATCTCTGTAAAGCATCTTTGTGACATGTCTGTGAAAAGCACTATATAAATAAAAACTTACTTACTTACTTAAACATGTATGAATGAAACAAAACACAACTCCAGGTATGTTTTGATGAGGTAATAATATTATACCATAAATCCAAAAATAATGTAATACGGGACCTTTAAAAATACATTTACAGTTTCTTAATGCTGTTGTAATAATGACTATATAAAAGAACAGGAATAAAAACACACACAACTGCCGTTTAATAATTGCAATAAATTTAAATTCAATTCATCTAAGTAATCTATTAGTGAGGGATGGGGTTGGATCCACACCCAAATTAGTCATTATGTTCCTTACACATTTTAACCTTTACAGAAATGTTCGGAACAGAGGCACATTCGTTTACAGTGTATCAGAGCTGCACAAGTGAGTCTCTTAAAGTTCACTTTGGAGAGGTGTTGTTAATAATTAAACAAGTACAAATTAAAGGGAAGAGCTTAGTGCCTCCAGGTCTCAGCTTCAACACTTTAATCTCTGTATTTGAGCGCAGCAAAATGTATGTTAATACCACTGTTACAATATAAGAAAGTGGTGTCAAATACAAACAAGCACTATAATACAACCATGCAAACCTAATATAGTTTAACGCAAAATGAAATAGGATTAAATTCAACATTTCACTCTTAACTATACATTTTAAGAGTCTGTAATTATCCTTGGACCACTTGTCACTCAAAGTCTGCCATAGTTCACTCTTTGCATAATAAATTAATTACAGTACAGTACTCAGTGTTGGAGGATCACTTTTCTATAGCGACTAGCTGTAAAAAAAAAAGAAAAAAAAAAAGGGAAAAAGCTGTTGAATTGTCTTGCTCTAGGGCACAATTGTAGAAGGCACACAGACAGAGTGGGAATAGACCAACTCCAACATACAATAGTAATAATTTCCAAATTTGGTATGAATTATTATTATTAGCTGTTTCAGTAGACCTTACAAGTTATTTAGACTTAGACTTAGACTTGGGCTATGTTCAGACTGCAGCCTGAAGTGACGCAAATCAGAATTTTTTGCCCCTGTATCTGATTTTTTAATGACAGTCTGAACGACACAGATCGGATTTTTTCAAATGCGACCCAGGCCACTTGGATATGTGGTCTTAAAACCGATACACAGCCAATCTTCTGACATGCGACTTCAGTCTGAACGACCAGGTCACATTCATCCCACCTACACGTCAGCCTTGGAGTCTAGTCAATGGAGGGAAGGTGAGGTTAGCAGATTAGATAATATTTGGGGGGGATCACTGTATTCAGGCCAAATTGAAGGGGTCTTATTGGAACCAGGTGGTTTTTGAAAAAACAACCAAAGAAATGGCAGTGCAGCTACAGGCGGTCCTGGTACCAGTGTCAACGAACAATAAAGAGCCTGTGAGCCAAATACAAAAAGGCTAAAGACTCAAACAAACGAAGCGTCCGTGGACTTGTAACCTGTCCATTTTATGAAGAACTGGACTGTATTTTGGGAGACAAGCCCAGCGTTGTTGTGTCCTCTAATGTGCGTGCGGGACACTTTTGGAGCGTTTAAAGTTCACACTGGAGATCACATGAAAGTAGCATTTAATTGGAAATGTGAATGACCTCGCAAAGAAATCGGATTTGAATTCAGAATTGAGCATTACGCTCTGCAGTCTGAATGTAGCCTTAGACTTCTACACAGTAGCTCATACATCACAAAATATAATAACAAAGAGCAAAATTATAAATGATAATAATAAGTTCAAAATAAGTAGCAATAATAGCAAAAGAATAGTGTTGATAAAGCATAATTAGATGATATATAGATGTATGTGTACAAGTAAAAAAGAAAATATAGGAGGTCATAAGGAGAAACATCGCAAAGAAAAAATAATGATTGACATGACACAGGGTTATCTCTTACAGAAAGGTGAGCTGATGCACAGTTGTATAGAGTATGGTGTGAATGTAGTCCTGTATCTCTGAGTGGAGCTGTAGGAGTCTGTTTGACAATGAGCTCCTCTGTCCCGCTATATTTTCCCCAGACCATGAATCTCAACTTCGTAAAAACCTCTCAAATAAAGTAAAAAACGATATCTCCCAGAGCAGAAACAGCCTCCATTCCCCTGTGTAGTCTCTCCTCGGGGACTGGGCACTCGTCAGATGTGTCTCTGTGGTACAGGGACTAATTGAGCGTGAAGGTGACAAACCAGGAAGCACCCTGTACAAGCCCCCCACAACAAACAGCTGTCATAATTGTGATAAACTCCTCAAAGTGGCAATTAAAATGAGGGCAGGTGGGGGAATTAATAAGGGGTTAACAATACTTTTTTTTAATGAACCAAGGTACAGTGCTGTGATTTATGGCGTAAGCTCACAGCTAATACAACGTGGCCTGGTTTAATTTCAGCAAATCATCAGAGAGCTTCAAAATAGTGCTGTTCTATACCATGGCCATGCTTAGACTTAGACTTAGACAAGCTTTATTGATCCACAAGGGAAATTATATGGACACAGTAGCTCACACATCATGATAGATATATAAACAAAGAGAAAACATATAAATGGTAATAATATATTTTAAATAAGTAGCAAAAATAGCAAGAGACAGCGGTCAAATAAGGCGTAATTATTGTATATTTACAAGAAGAAGAAATAAGAAGAAAATTTAAATATAGAAACACTGGAAAAACGATATCTAGTTAAATTAAAATGACTTAAATTAAGAACATTTTACTTTATTTTAGTTGACAACTTGACAAGTAAAATTATCTGCCAGTGGAATATTTTTTTTTTTTTTTTTTATTCAAGCAACATTAGATTTTGTTTCATATTTTAAGTGCAAAGAGTTGTTGTTTTCTTATTTTACGTGTAGCAAGATGCATTTTCATATTAAGTACAAAAAGTCTTGTTCCACTGGCTTACTTACTTACTCAAATTGTGTTACAACTTTCTTAAGTCATCTGAACTTGGCTTGAATTTTTATTTTTTATTTTTTTGTAGTGAATATATCTCGGCTATATAGAACAAATGTCGGGTGAAAAAGTGCAAAGATTAAACAGGGATTGACATAGGGTTATGCATTACATAAGCATGAGTTGTTGTAGAGTTGTATGGAGTATGGTATGAATGTAAACCTGTATCTCTCACTGTTTGAGTAGAGCTGTAGGAGCCTATTGGAAAATGCACTCCTCTGTCTCTCAAAGGTCTGGTGCAGTGGGTGAGCAGTTTGTCCAGTGTCCTCCTCAGTGTCTCTCACTGTGACAAGTGTCTCCAGTTCATGAAACCGTGATGTGAGAAGCGTCTACTGCACAATGTTCCTGTGTTTTTAGGCAAGCCACATCACCCACCTTAACTAGTGCGAATGTGGTGTTTGATTGATTGGTGGTTGGATTATTATAATACTAGAAATGTAGAAGTAGGTTTTGGTTGTATTTTGAAATAGGTAAATTTATTTGCCTTTTGTAGTTAAAAAAAACCCATTGGAAAAACAAGTCTAGAAAAGCTCGAAAGTGCACTATGAGACATTAAAAGTCTGTATGCTCTCATTGACATTCAGCATTCAACAACCAAAGGCAATTTTAGATACAGGCAGGGGTGTAGCGGGTGTGGTCTGCAGGGTATGCCACCCACCCAGTATAAAATAGCTACAACGTAAATGTCAAACTGGAGCTATTGGCAATGGTGAAAACAACCTGCATAGGCTTATGACATCTCCAGTGCTGTCCTATAGTGACCTGTGACATAAGGGGATCAGGACTGATCCCAGGACTTGAACCAGGAGGACTATGCCAGGACTAAACCAGAACTGAACCAGGACGGAGTGTCTGGACGGGGTGCACCTGCGTAGACCGTCGGGTGACTGCAGGGGAAAGTCCGGTGCAGAGCTCCGCACCCCACCGGGCTATGTGCCGCCGTCACCCAATCATGCTTTGGGGTTCTCTTTCCCTCTTGCTCTCAAGGCCAAGATTAGTCCTGGTTTAGACCTGGTTTTGTCCTGATTTAGCCCTGGTTTAGACCTGGTTTAATCCTGCTTTGGTCCTGCTTTGGTCCTGCTTTGGTCCTGGTTCAGTCCTGGTTCAGTCCTGGTTCAGTCCTGGTTCAGTCCTGGTTCAGTCCTGGTTTAGTCCTGGTTTAGTCCTGGTTTAGACCTCCTGGTTCAGTCCTGGACACAGGATGTCACCAATTGTGTACCCCCACTTAAAAAAAATCCCCACTACACCACTGGATACAGGAACAGTGGGAGAACATTTTGGTTTTTCAGGTGGTGCAGGCCTTATCACCAGAAGGTTAGTGGTCTGTCCCAGCTCTGACCAGTGCTTACTGTCGTGTCCTTAGGCAAAACACCTGTGATTGGTGAGCCATCAAATGTCAGAGATGTATGAAAAATGGACTAAACTCACCTCCTTACAGGCAGAATCTCTCTCATTGTTCCTGTATTTCTCGCCAATTCAAAAAAACAAAAACAAAACGCTTGACAATAGAACATCAAATATCAGCATATGTCAACACAAGATGCTAAACGGGCTCAGATTCAGTAAATATTGAGTAGAGACATTAACCAAACAACTGTATTACGTCTGTGGAAAACAAGCGGGCTCAAACATCCTAACCACCTTAAACACACATTCAATAGACTGTGAATGCAGAGCCCCGTTTACCCAATAAACAAACAGACATGCAATAATACAGGCAAAATCCCAGCCGTGTACACCTCTCTCCCTCCTCCCTCCCTTCCTCCCTCATTTTTCACAATGCCTTTTCTAGTCAGACTTTATAAACACTATGGATAGACCAATGTTGTATGGATTATTTTCCCCACAGAATCGTATTGCAGTATCAAATATTCATAGTCGTCTGTGATCAGAAATGTATACG
Source organism: Boleophthalmus pectinirostris (assembly GCF_026225935.1). Classification (NCBI taxonomy): domain Eukaryota; kingdom Metazoa; phylum Chordata; class Actinopteri; order Gobiiformes; family Gobiidae; genus Boleophthalmus; species Boleophthalmus pectinirostris. Next base: position 29,041,492 of record NW_026571140.1, read on the forward strand.
GCCGCCTGCTACTGACACATGGACCCAATCCGTCATCTGCAGTGCAAAATAGCAGGAGCAATTTGCAATCACGTACAGGAAAATACATGAGTTTCCCCGAGTGGAAGGTGAAAGCTGGTGCTCCTATGTGAAATTGGAAGCAGACACAACTCTTACATAAATATGATCTTTGGACAAGTGGCTCCTTCTAGACCCTGACAGCTTATTTTCTAGGAGCAGACACATGACACATGAGTGATGCTTCAAAGTCTGGGACAGGAAGTATGAGAAGGCTTGACAGGTAATGTCTGTGTAATGTGTGTTTTTGTCCAATGTAAAAAAAAGGACACGTGGGAAAATTTTCCCAGAGTGCATTGCAGCTGTTGTGAAAAAACAAAACAAAACGAAAAAAAGATTTTCTTCATGGAGATGTTATTGCTTTGTCTGGAATGTTTCACAGTATGGCTTTAAACTTTTCTATCTTCATGGAGACCAAAGAGGAAATTTTTGAGCTATAAAACCACCTGTAATTGAATAAACATAAGGTAGAGCTGTTTAATGTCAGGCAAACAGGTAACAGACCCCCAACCAAAAAGTTACAAAGTGTACCTTTAAGTGAGGGAAGTCTAGCCATTATGAAAATTATAAGGAAATGTGTTTTCAAAAAGGAGAGAAGAAAATGGGGGAAGACAGTAAAGTAAAGGGTGTGTCACCGTTTGGCAACAAAAAGAGAATATTGTGCCAGTTTTTGGCTTTTCTGTCAAAGTGCTGCAAAAATATATGCCATTTCATATTTTACCTGTCTCTGCATAGGTCTCGAAAAGGTCAGCCTTTATGACACAAAAAAAAAAAAAAAAAAAAAAATACACATGTACGTTCTTTAAGGGCGTCTCTATTTACTTTGGCTAATATTAACAAACAAACAACAAACAGTACAAGAAAGCATAATATAATATTGGAATACATTTGTATTCAAACTGAGTGCATACTGTTCTTGCATCCTTGGGCAAGTTAAAGTCCTGTATTACACAGAATAGATTCTTATGAGCTGCAAGTTGTGTTTTAATGCTATCTTATCAAATACATACACCCAGTTGTGTTTTGTTTCATTCACACATGTTTGAATAATCCTCTATTAGTTTGTCTACATCTCCAAAGCTCAAAATGCTCAGTTCCACCTTGTGACATCAAAAACTGAGACATTTCTTTTAGTTTGTACCCATCTTTTACAAGCAAACAGCAAATTTGCCTCCGTAAACGAATCTTTCTAAAAACTGCGGCTAGAGTGGAGAGTCTGGAAAACTACGGTTTGGCATTTGGCGCAAAGTGAGATAAATGTTTACCTTTTGCTATGATGATAATTGTGGAAGCGTTCAGAGTAACAGTCACATTTCATCTGGTGCAAACACTTTTCATGTGTTTACATTTGCACACACAGCTGATGTATCATATCGATAACCAGAGACAAATTAGCTCCGTTGGGTTAGCAATTTTGTCACTTCTTTAACATATCTGTGGAGAGGCAACCTCGCTCAGCAATGCACATTTATTTTGGAATATGGAGTGAAGGAAATATTCCTTTCTCAGCATACCTGGCTAAGTGTAAATGTAGCCGTAGTAGTAGTTTTCAATTTAACAGCTACATTTTACCTTTAGTTCAGTAGGGATAGTCAATTCCAGAGCTGAAATCATCCAAATGATTCTAGTGAAAGTGTATAGAGTTTAAAAAACACACATTGACTAAAGGTAGCGGTTAACTTGAAAACAACCACTGCATGAAATCACAAGGTGGAACTGAGCATTTCGCGCTTTGGAAATGTAGACAACCCATATCCAGCTATGTTTTTGAGGAGGTAACAACATTATAACATGACTTAAAACTCATAAGAGTCAATTTTGTATAATATAGGAACTTTAAACTGTGTAACATAAAAAAGCCATTGTGTATTATGTGTATTATGTATTTAGCAATGCTATAAATATACAATAATATACAAATCTGTACTCATGGGTTTAGGTCATTTTGGGTTACAGATGGTTAATACTTGACAACAGTGACAGTATTCAGACAGTTTTACATTGTGCTGAAAGCATGGCATTTTTTTTTTTTTATCAGTGACAGGGACATCTTTTAAAATCCCAAACTGCCAAGTGAGCAGATCTCTAAATAAATGACAAAATATGTGAACTATAGCACGCAAGACAGATAGTATCAATTTGGTTGTCAATTTTTATGTTAAAATGCTCCATTGGTATAAAAGGGAAGCCTAATAGCGAAAGTGGCTGACAGAAACAGTATTGTGTTCCTGCAATTTGTCAACAGTACAACACTCTATCAATCGACTTGTCAGAAATAATTATTCTGCTGCCATCATTTTCAGACTCTAACAAACTGCTCTCATTGTAAATTACTGACACTGTATTTTCCCCCATTTCAGCAGCACGGGCTTGAGCTGGGGCTTACTCATATTCTTCCTTGATGCATATCTGTTCTTTCAAAGACATTCTTCTCAAACCAAGCAGCTGACAGAACTGTTTATTAAAATGTATGATTGCTCGGTTCTCTGTTCCACCTTGTGATGTCATGTGGTAGCACAGATAGTAACAGAGCATTTTTTAGCTTTGGAGATATAGACAGACTAATAAGAAAGAGTTACTCAAACATGTATGAATGAAAAAAACAAAAACAAAAAAACTAGGAATGTTTTTGGGGACATAACAGCATTCTAATATAACTTAAAGGTGCATTGTGAAACTTTTTGTCTGTTGGGGGGGGGTCCCGTCACCTGATTGTTTCTATGGAGATGTGCCAAGAATGTTCCACAGTATGGCCATAAACTTATAAATCTCCATGGAGACTTGCAAGCGAAATTACAGGTTAGATTTGTGGAGAGCAGAGCCCACTCCCATAAAAATTGATGCTTTCTGAAGACATTTTTGAGCAATAAATAAGACCTATAGTTGAATAAATTCAATACAGATCAACTGAATACCAAACTGTGGACAATTTAAACCAAAACATTAACGTCTCCATTAAGTTACACAGTGTGTCTTTAAAGCACAAAAGAATCAATTTTGAGTAATACAGGATAGTATTGTGTTCCTGCAATTTGTCAACAGTACAACACTCTATCAATCGGACTTGTCAGAAATAATTACTCTGCTGCCATCATTTTCAGTCTCTAACAAACTGCTCTCATTGTAAATTACTGACACTGTATTTTCCCCCATTTCAGCAGCACGGGCTTGAGCTGGGACTTAGTCATATTTTCTTCCTTGATGCATATCTGTTCTTTCAAAGGCATTCTTCTCAAACCAAGCAGCTGACAGAACCGTTTATTAAAATGTATGATTGCTCGGTTCGTCCTGCATGGAAATGAATCTCATTGCTCACACAGATAGTGAGCATCAAGATAATGCTGAAGGGAAACGTCAATAGGCCCAAAGCGTCGATTAAAACGCCTGGACAGTCTGCATTCATTTTAACAGGGGT